>NC_084557.2:25593191-25913191 GCF_033978685.3 Nerophis lumbriciformis
CACGATTGAAGCCAACAAGCAAACCGTCAACTTCCTTGACGTCACTTTCAACCTGAGAAATAACAGCTACCAACCATTCACGAAACCCAACACAACACTCCAATACGTGCACCATGACAGCAACCACCCACCCACCACCACGAAAAGAATACCTACCGGAATCAATAAAAGGCTATCGATGCTGTCATCTAGCAAAGCTGAATTTGACCAAGCAACCCCCCGTACCAAAAAGCCCTTGATGAAAGCGGATACAATTTCACCCTCACCTATGAACCCACGCCAGGAAACCAGCCAAAAAAGAACAGAAAACGAAACGACATCATCTGGTACAACCCCCCATACAGCAAAAACGTCTCAACGAACATTGGACACAAATTCCTCAATCTGATTGACAAACACTTTCCCAAAGACAACACCCTAAGAAAAGTATTCAACAAGAACAACATTAAATTGAGCTACAGCTGCATGAACAATATACGACAAATCATCTCAAACCACAACAAAACAATTGCAAATGAGCCGTCGACCCCCGGACAGAGCGACTCCAAAACCAACAAAGGATGTAACTGTCGAAAGAAACCTGATTGCCCTCTCAACGGGGGGTGCTTACAAACATCAGTTGTCTACCAATCTAAGGTAATACGCAAGGACATTAACACATCCGACACATATGTAGGATTAACCGAGGGAGAATTCAAAACCAGATGGAACAATCACAAGGCTTCTTTCAGGAACAAAAACCTGCGAAATACCACAGAACTCAGCAAACACATTTGGGACCTCAAAGACAATAATGTTGAATATTCAATAACATGGCAAATTCTTGCATCCAGCACACCTTACAATAGTGGTAATAAAAGATGCAACCTATGCTTGAAAGAGAAACTGTTTATTATTTACCGTCCAGACCTGTCATCCCTCAACAAGCGCAGCGAAATTGTAACAACATGCCGCCATAGACGGAAACACCTCCTAGGTAACACATGAGCCAATCACCACGCCCCTAGGCCAGCCTGTACCCACCCACTCTGTGCCCTATATAAACCATGGTATGCGAATGCTCCCATTAAAATCTCCTGGTGATTGAGGGTACCCCCCCTCATGAAACAGGCCTGTAGAGATGAAATAGTCTTGTGATTTTTTTCCCACACATACATATATATATATATATATATATATATATATATATATATATATATATATATATATATATATATAAACCTGTTTGACATCATTTCATTAAGGTGAACAGTGAAAGTGAAACAGCGAAAAAGCTGTGCAGTGTCGACCTACCTTTTATTCCGACTGATGAAACAATATATACAGGGGAACTGCACTTTATTTTTAATCTTTCACAATCGTTATGAAAGACATGACTACGGATGGATTTTTTTTTTAATGCATTCTAAATATTAAATAAACGTAAATACAAGTCTTCTTCCAGCGGAGCCAATGGGAGCTCCGCTATTTCGCCCATAAAATCGAATAAATATACATTTAAAACTATGTCAACAATACTCCATTTACATTTTGTGACTTGAATATTAACCAAGTATTGTTATTATAAGCGTTAACACAGACAAACTATTTATAGCGGTGCTGTAATCACTCCTGTGTGTGCCTATGTTCACATCATTGAGTGGTCTGCTGTTTCCTTGCTTCCTTCCCTGTAAGTTTATTCTAGGTCATAAATCATGCATCTCACCTGGACTGATGTGTGAGTAGGTATTCCGACAAGTTGGTACACTTTGACCGCCATTTAGGACCCGAAACGGGCAAGAACAACACGGAAAGATGCTTGGTCCACCAGCCCCTCCACCCCATTTTTCTTTTTGAGGATTATGAGACATTTTTCATCTAAATGGGAATATATGAACATCCCAGCAGTCTGCATCCTAATTACAGCAGATGTTGCACAGTAAGTGTTTCATTATGTTTGTTGGCTCTCATAAAGTCTGCAGTGAGTAATAATCAGTGATAAAGAAAAAGAAAAGCAAATGTGATGCATTTTTTAAATGAATGTGACGCATATGCTTATAATGATCAAAATACATAAATATTAAATGTTATTAAAAATGTGCCCATTACTACATTACATATATACTTAAAGCATGTATATACAACTTCAATTGGGGTGTTTTTTGTTTTTTTTAAGGGCTTTGTAGGCAGAATTGCGCGGCTCCCATATGCTCCTTTGTAAGTGGACTTTTGATCACATTTATTTAATATTTAGAATGCATTAAAAAAATAAATAAAACATCCGTCATCATGTCTTTCATAATGATCGTGAACGATAGCCAAAATTCCAAAAAAGTTCAGTTAAGATGTTTATATGCCATGAGCGTAGTAGAAACCAAGTGGTAACACTAGCAATGCAATTCCTATCTTGTTAATAAGAAAAAAATTGCAGCATTGGCTATTGATCTATACCGATATTGAACCGACACGATATAATCACAAATCAGACATACTTAGAAAGGGCTTGATCAAATGAAATTAGTCAAACAGAGAACAATAGTAGGGATGAAAAACACCAACCTATTTATGAGTAACCGTCTGGAATGTATTTATAATGTCTTTAAATTGAAGTGGAGTGGTAATTGTTTTTTGAGCCGACACTTCAAGGCCATAGTAATTCGCTAAGTTAACTCATTAAATTGAATGATACAGACACTTCGGTTTCTGGATATTTTCTAATATGATTTTGCCTTGGATACTTTGTATCAGTAAGTGAATTTGCAACCTGTTTGTATTGACAAATGGGTTTGAGAATGCTATATTGTTCAATTAAGGACACTTATCACAAATGTCAAGCCGGTTGGCTATTGTGTGCTTAGCTGTTGTGTAGCTGCTAGCTCCTAGTAGGTTATACCCTACCACGTTTACCTTTTTATAAATGACTTCACTGAAATACAAGAAAATAATGACCTACACAAGGAAAACCATTGCAGGACTGCTTGTATCAGAGCGCTTATATCTCTTTTAGATGCAAGCCGATATAGTTTGCTCCTTGTTTTTTGCTAGTAAGGGGACACCCTTACTAGGCAGTGTATTTAGGATTTTATTAAAAGACAATTTATTATAATTCTGTTGCAGTTTAGCCAGAGTAAATAATAAATAATAGTGCAAATTAGGGCTGTCTTCGAATGTTCAAGGTTTTGACAATTTCTTTCAGAGGAGTCTGATCTGACAATCAACCTTGTAGTCGAATGCGGTTGGACATTAAAAACCTTCATTCCTCCATTGGGGGTTGGTGAGTTGATACCTGCTGGTGTGTTGGGAGAATAGAGAATATTCATTTACTGAGAATAAGTATCAGTAAAATATTCTCGTGTGCAGATAATTAGTTTTTAGTTAGAGTTCGAGATAACTCTTAGCTGCTTACAGTTTGCGCTGTCACTTCAATCTTTTCCTTAGAGCTGTCGCTGCTTGCTACCTTATTTGTCTGCGTACACTAATATTTGACTAATAGTGCTGGGAGGATGATTCTGCATGGGGGACGCAGGGCTTGTCGAGCCACTCCACGCGGTCGGCACCGGTGGGAGTCGCAGAAAATTTGGGACGCACCACCATTGTGAAAAAAGCTCACCTAAATGGATTAGAGCAGTGTTTTTCAACCTTTGAGCCAAGGCGCATTTTTTTTTCAGTTAAAAAATCCGGAGGCACACCACCAGCAGAAATCATTAAGAAATGAAACTCAGTAGACAATAAAAAGTCCAATTGTTCACAATTGTTGGATATGACTTTAAACCATAACCAACCATGCATCACTATAGCTCTTGTCTCAAAGTAGGTGTACTGTCATGACCTGTCACATCACGCTGTGACTTATTTTGAGTTTTTTGGTGTTTTCCCGTGCGTATAGTTTTAGTTTTTGTCTTGCGCTCCTATTTTGGTGGCTTTTTCTCTTTTTTGGTATTTTCCTGGAGCAGTTTCATGTCTTCCTGGAACGCCATTCCCCGCTCCTGCTTTGTTTTGGCAATGAAGACTATTTAAGTTGTTGCTATCCTCATACTTGCCAACCTTGAGACCTCCGATTTCGGGAGGTGGGGGGGGGGCGTGGTCAGGGTGGGGCGGGGGCGTGGTTGGGGGCGTGGTTAAAAGGGGAGGAGTATATTTACAGCTAGAATTCACCAAGTCAAGTATTTCATATATATATATATAGATAACATATATATATATGTATATATATATATATATATATATATATATATATATATATATATATATATATATATATATATATATACATATATATATATATATATATATATATATATACATACATATATATATATATATATATATATATATATATATATATATATATATATATATATATATATATATATATAAATATGTATTTTATTATATATATGTATATATATATAAATATATTTATCTATGTATGTATGTATATATATATATATATATATTTATTATATATATATATATGTATGTATATATATATATATATATATTTTATTATATATATATATATATATATATATATATATATATATATATATATATATATATATATATATATATATATATATATATATGTATATATATATATATACTGTATATAAAATAAATAATTGAATTTCAGTGTTCATTTATTTACACATATACACACACATAACACTCATCTTCTCATTGTTGAGTTAAGGTTTGAATTGTCCATCATGATGATGCATTGATGTGTGGCACGCACAAAAGTGCTTTCATCAAATGCACTAGATGGCAGTATTGTCCTGTTTAAGAGTGTCACAACATTGCTGTTTACGGCAGACAAACTGCTTTACGGTATACAAAAACGTGACTGCTGTTGTGTGTTGTTACCGCGCTGGGAGGACAATAATGAAACTGCCTAACAATAAACCCACATAAGAAACCAAGAACTCGCCCTCCATCATTCTACAGTTATAACGTGATTGGGCAGGTATGCTGTTTAAATTGTGGGTTAATACTCAAATAAAATATTTCTTATTATGGACCTGAGTCCGCTTGAATTTCGGGAGATTTTCGGGAGAAAATTTGTCCCGGGAGGTTTTCGGGAGAGGCGCTGAATTTCGAGAGTCTCCCGGAAAATCCGGGAGGGTTGGCAAGTATGGCTATCCTTCTTTGTGGGGACATTGTTGATTGTTGTGTCATGTTCGGAAGTACTTTGTGGACGCCATCTGCTCCACACGCTGCTGACCCGTCTCCGCTCGGGATGGTTTCCTGCTGACCCCACTATGGACTGGACTCTTACTATTATGTTGGATCTACTATGAACTGTACTCTCACAATATTATGTCAGACCCACTCGACATCCATTGCATTCGGTCTCCCCTAGAGGGGGTGGGGGGTTACCCACATATGCGGTCCTCTCCAAGGTTTCTCATAGTCATTCACATCGACGTCCCACTGGGGTGAGTTTTTCCTTGCCCTTATGTGGGCTCTGTACCGAGGATGTCGTTGTGGCTTGTGCAGCCCTTTGAGACACTTGTGATGTAGGGCTATATAAATAAACATTGATTGATTGATAAGTCTTTGCCGTCATCCAGCATTCTGTTTTTGTTTATTTTGTAGCCAGTTCAGTTTTAGATTCGTTCTGAATAGCCTTCCCTTTTTCTTAGGGGAACTCACCTTTTGTTTATTTTTTGTTTAAGCATTAGATACCATTTCACCTGCACGCTGCCTCCCACTGTGGTCTGCATATTGTGATCACGACAAACTATCGTCGTCTCACACGACGTGTTCCTGACATCTTTAAAGCAATTAGCTACCGGCTGCCACCTACTGATATAAAAGAGTATTACACGGTTACGCTGCCGAGCTTTAGACAGCACCGACACTCAACAACGGCACATAATTTGCAGACTATAATTACAAATTTGCAAAAAAATATTTGTATCCCAAATAGGTGAAATTACATAATCTCCCACGGCACACCAGACTGTTTCTCAGTTGAGATACAGTTGAGTGGTTGCAAAACACTGGATTATCAAATCAAATCAAATCAAATCAAGTTTATTTATAAAGCACATTTAAAGTGCTGTACAATGGGCAGGTTAAAAGATAAAACGAGTACCGAGCAAACACAACACAACACAAACAGAACACGATAAAAAATAAATAAATAAAATAAAAACATAAAAACATAAAAACAGGTTCACAGCAGGTGTATTATGGGGCGCCATTGCAGGATGGATATCACTCAGTGTTAAAAGCCATGGAATAAAAGTATGTTTTTAAGAGAGATTTAAAAACAGGAAGAGAGGAGGCGTGTCTAACACTCAGAGGTAGGTCGTTCCAGAGCTTGGGAGCAATTAGAGTAAATTGGCTTTGTGAGAGTTGCGGTCAGATTTGTCGGTTGCTTTCTTTTAGGAGTTGATTGTTACTGCAAAGCCACGAACACAAAAGCACCACTCTCTCTCACTAGGGTAGAGAAATCAAAGCTATTTCCTATTTTTTGTGAATTTGATCGCAATTTTCTTCACAGAACACAGGAGCGTTGACAAATCAAGTAAACTGTCCCAGCAGTGGGCCGTATTACTGAATAAGGGGTCCTGCTGCACACCTGTGGAAGTGACTGGATTAGGGCTGAAACGACGCGTCGACGTAGTCGACGTCATCGGTTACGTAAATACGTCGAGGACGTTTTTGTTCGTCGACGCGTCGCATATTTACGTCACACTAGCGTCATGGCGGAGCGCAAAGCAGATGATGCGAGCGGCGCGAGCGAGGGGAAAAAAGCACGCCAAAAGTCGTCAAAAGTGTGGGAGTATTTCAATAAACGGCCTAAGAAGAAACGCTACTTTTACTCCGCTACTTTTATCTACATTCAGCTCGCTACTCGCTACTAATTTTTATCGATCTGTTAATGCACGCTTTGTTTGTTTTGGTCTGTCAGACAGACCTTCAAAGTGCCTGCCTTACTGGTGACGTTTCACTTCGTTCCACCAATCAGATGCAGTCACTGGTGACGTTGGACCAATCAAACAGAGCCAGGGGTCACATGACCTGACTTAAACAAGTTGAAACAAGTTATTCGGGTGTTACCATTTAGTGGTCAATTGTACGGAATATGCACTGTACTGTGCAATCTACTAATAAAAGTTCCAATCAATCAATCAAAAGTGTGAAGGAAAAAATACCCTTTTTTATTTCAACCGTAAAGACTGACTGCACAGTTCCTGTCCTCACAATAAAAGTCCCGCTCCATCGCGCCTGCGCTTTCAAAATAAGAGTCTCCGAAAGCCAGCGCAAACAAGCTAGCAAGCTACGGAGTTTGCCGCCAATGTATTTCTTGTAAAGTGTATAAAAACGAATATGGAAGGTGGACAAATAAGATGCCAAATAACAACCACTTTCATGTGGTATTAGACAGAAAGGAGGAACTTTTTTTCTTCTTTTACTCAAGTAAATATTTGGGTGACTACTCCTTACTTTTACTTGAGTAATAAATCACTAAAGTAACAGTACTCTTACTTGAGTACAATTTCTGGCTACTCTACCCACCTCTGCTAATAATGTTGTTGTATGCACACTGTGTCGAGCGGAAATGGCCTATCATAGCAGCACAACGGCAGCGTTCTTGCCATCACCATCAACTAGTCAATCGTCCGCGTGAGTATACATTGTCATCATTACACAAAAACATGAATGTGTCATTTGTATCTGCGTTGTAAATTCATAAACTAAAGCACCGTTTCGCTCTGAGAGGAGCGTTTGGCGTGCCTGTTCAGTGTTTACAAAGACGCGCTCCTCTTTAACGCTAACGTTAATTAGTTGTGCAAATACCTTTTACAACATTAACAGTTACGTATACTATGTACAAACGAACAATTAACTTTCACTTTAATCATACTATCATTGTTGTGTTATTAAGCAAAATAAGCAAACGTTTTACTTTTGTTGAAATGTTTACACTGTTGTTACAGAATATTTCGTTTTGCACTTTTTTGTATTGGATGTTTATCTTTATGTTTGCACATTTTAGCAAATAAGCAATACTTTTACTTTTGTTGAAATGTTTACACTGTTGTTACAGAATATTTCCGTTTTGCACTTTTTTGTATTGGATGTTTATCTTTATTTTTGCACATTTTAAAGCAAAATAAGCAATACTTTTACTTTTGAAATGCTTATACTATTGCAGAATATTAAGATTTGCACTGGATGTTTACTTTTATATTTGCACATTAAAAGCAAATAAGCTACTTTTAATTTTGTTAAATGTTAAAAGTTTTAAATGTTTACATTGTTACAGAATATTTTGTGGCCATACTTTTTTTTTTGTAAATAAAAGCCATGCCTTTTGAAAAAACTGGCCTACATTTATTTTTTCATCTTCATTTTAAATAAAAAAATAATCGGTAAAATTAAAAATAATCTATAGATTAATCGAAAAAAATAATATATAGATTAAGCGATTAATCGAAAAAATAATCTAAAGATTAATCGATAGAAAAATAATCGTTAGCTGCAGCCTTAGACTGGATGATGTTAATGTGTATTAATAAATCCTCCGTCATGAGCCGGCATCTTGTATGTAGCACCCTTACGCAGATGGTCACGTTCGGTATCTGCGGTTGCCCCTGCTCGTTAGTCATCCACTCCAGCTTGTCTGTCTGAATGTAGTGTCCAAGGGAAGCACAGCTGAGCAGGGGGACAGCCGCAGCACATTCCACCAGTCGATGGGTTAATCAATTGGTATTCCAGCTCAACCCATCCATCTTTGGGAATAATTTGGTGAACATCATAAAAGTGCTAGTCTGTCATTCTAAGGGCCAAGGATCAGTTGTCTTGTTTTTCTTACCTCCTTCCCAAGGGCCACGTTTATCGTGAGAATGTACTGTAAGTGGATTCAAAGGGATATAGATATGAGTTCAGCATGGTATGAAAACGGAGAATCTTGCTTGTGGTTTTTTGTCTATTTAAAGGGGAACTGAACTTTTGGGGGAATTTTGCCTAACATTCCCAGTCATTATGAAAGACATGGCGATGGATGTCATAGATATATATTTATTACATACTAAATATTAAATAAATGTGATCAAAAGTCTACTTACAATGGAGCCTATAAGAGCCGTTCAATTCTGCCTACAAAGCCCTTAAAAACACCCAAACACCTCCATTAGGGTTTTAAATACATGATGTAAGTTTATACTGTATGTACCAATCAATCAAAGTGTATTTATATAGCCCTAAATCACAAGTGTCTCAAAGGGCTGCACAAGCCACAATGACATCCTCGGCTCAGACCCCACATCAGGGCAAGAAAAAAACTAAACCCAATGGGAGGACAATGAGAAACCTTGGAGAGGACTGCAGATGTGGGTGACCCCCCACCTCCCCCTAGGGCAGTGGTTCTTAACCTGGGTTCGATCAAACCCTACGGGTTCGGTGAGTCGGCCTCAGGGGTTCGGCGGAGCCTCCGCCGCGGAGGTCAAGACACACCTGACTCATCGTGTAAATAAAAACGTCTCCCTATCGACGTATTATGCATACCCCCAAACAATGTTCCCTCTAATTTTCCATATGCGTGAGCAAACGTAAAAACTCCTTGAGCGTTCAGTGGAGCACATGTGAGCGACGTCAGACGTGCACATGCACTGTGGCCACACCAGCAGCACACCTGTCCCAAACCTGACTAAATAACAAGTTTAATGTTTTATTATTATAATCAAATGACAGCAATCATTTCCATAATATTATTTTCTAGTATAAGTGTTTTGGCCCACTTACAATGACAATAACAAAAAATATTGTTTTTCATGAGCTGTGTACTAGTATTATATGTCTGGGTGGGGGTCCTGCTTTGGAAATAATTTGTACCCCTTTCAGATGTCGCATTTAGTTCCCACTAAAACATTCACATGTTGCACAATGAGATGTAAACATGTGATCATGTGTACATTCCTGTAACTTTCTGTTTGTAAAACATATCTTTATTAGTATTTCTTTAAAATAATAACATCATTTCATGATTAATATTTATAAATTAAGATTAAATTAAAGAAAAAAAACATTTTATTTTTCACTAAAGAAGGGTTCGGTGAATGCGCATATGAAACTGGTGGGGTTCGGTACCTCCAACAAGGTTAAGAACCACTGCCCTAAGGCTACCGGTGACCTTGCAACATGCATTTTCATGCATTTTTGCATGCATTTCTGGATCATTCCAGACGCACCATCACACCTGTGACGTGCTAAAAATGGTTTTGTTGTCCAGATCATACTTCCAAAGTATATTGGCCAGAAAAGCTGGTGTGTGTGGCATATTCCACAACATAACGAAGCGGCACAAGTTGGACCATTGGAGCATGCGATGTCATGAATGTGGAGGGAAACTGCCGGTAGTACACGCAAAATGCAAATTTAAATAGGGCCATCTGAGTCACTTATGCGCGTGTTATCAATCGTCTTAGTAGATCACACACAACACACCCACAAATAGTACACACAATTGTATAGTTTGCACACACTGTTCAGCGCGTGTTAGGGTTGTAAGGTATACCGGTATTAGTATAGTACCACGATACTAGTGAATCATATTAGATACTATACCGCCTCTAAAAAGTACCAGTCCCCCCATCTCCCCGGCCCCCCGTCGTCGTCACGTCGTGTCATTGCTGGTTTACGAGCAGACAAGCATGTTCGGCAGTGCACAATCACGGAGTACTTACAAGCAGACACAGTGTGTAGACAGGAAAGGGAGAACGGACGCATTTTGGCTTAAAAACTAACGACAAAAGTGAAGTTATAACACTGAAACGCCCTCAGGAAGAGGTGCTTTAAGACATGGATAGCTAACCACCAGCTAAAGTCCATCTGCAGTCGGCAGTGTTTTAGCTACTTCTAAATCACTAATCCTCTCCTCCATGGCGACAAATAAAGTAAGTTTCTTATAAGTATCGTCCCTGCAGGACGAGGAATAGCTAAACATGCTTCACTACACACCGTAGCTCACCAGCGTCAAAATGTAAACAAACCTCATTGGTGGATCTACACCTGACATCCACTGTAGTGATACCAAGTACAGGAGCATATCTCGTCGATACTACTATGATTACATCTATATTTTTTGGCATCACAACATCTTCTTTCGTTTTTTTTAAATGTATTTTATGTTTATAAACTCAGGAAATATGTCCCTGGACTTTAAATATGATCAATGTATGATCCTGTAACGACTTGGTATCGGATCTGATTTGTGGTATCATCCAAAACTGATGTAAAACATCCAAACAATAGAAGAATAAATTATTATTATGTTTTAACAGAAGTGTAGATAGAACCTTTTAAAAAGAGAACGTAAGCAGATATTAACAGTAAATGAACAAGTAGATAAATAATTAATTTTCCACCACTTGTCCTTAATAATGTTGACAAAATAATAGAATGATAAATGACACAATATGTTACTGCATTTGTCAGCAGACTAAATTAGGAGCCTTTGTTTGTTTACTTACTAATAAAAGACAAGTTGTCTTGTATGTTCACTATTTTATTTAAGGACAAACTTGCAATAAGAAACATATGTTTAATGTACCGTAAGATTTGTTGTTAAAATAAAGCCAATAATGCCATTTTTTGTGGTCCCCTTTATTTAGAAAAGTATCAAAAAGTACCGAAAAGTATCGAAATACAAAAATATTGGTATCGGGACAACATTAGCACGTGTTATTCAGATCTTAGTAGATCAGGGCCATAACTTCTCACAAAGTTTTCCTTGGATTTTTCCCTTTACCAGTCTTGATAATATATTTTCCACTTACTAGTACATACATTCTCTGCCATGCTGGGGTTTTTCTTTCTTGGCCTCACAGCAATGTCACTCTCTGCTAATATGGGGAGTGACAGCACCCGAGGTAGGACTAATGCGATGGCTCTGATAATAACGGCTTGCAGGAGTTCACCATAAATACTCCAAAGTGCAGTTTCCCATGCGGGCGCACACACATTAGGAGTAGGGCTGTCAACAGATTAAAAAAATAAATAAATCAGATTAATCACCTTTTGGAATCTGGGTTAATCCTGATTTACCACAGGTGATTACTTGCAAGCATAATTACAATTTTCTGAAGAAAAGACCCTAATATTTGTACTCAAATGCAATTTCAATGTCAGAATGTCATCCATTAACATGTTTAAATATTTTACTTCATTGCTCGTCATTTGTTTGCCCAAAACTTGGTAACAGTTTTATCTTAAGTTATTTTGGGCTTTATTTTGCAATGAAAGTTGCCAGTCAGTCTCCTCGCTCAATTTTGTACTGACGCATGCAATAATCTGATCACCGACTGTCTAATGTAGTGTTTTTCAACCTTTTTCTGAGCCGAGGCACATTTTTTATCATTGAAAAAATCCTGAGTCACACCACCAGCAGAAAACATTAACAAATGAAACTCAGCAGCCGATATTGACAGTAAAAAGTCGTTATCGCAATTGTTGGATATGAATTCAAACCATGACCAAGCATGCATCACTCTAGCTCTTGTCTCAAAGTAGGTGTACCTGTCACATCACGCCATGACTTATTTTGAGGTTTTTGATGTTCTCCTGTGTGTAGTGTTTTAGTTCTTGTCTAGCACTCCTATTTTGGTGTTGATTATCATGTTATGTACGGATGTACTTTGTGGACGCCGTCTGCTCCACACGCTGTAAGTCTTTTTTTGTTGTCCAGCATTCTGTTTTTGTTTACTTTGCAGCCAGTTCAGTTTTAGTTTAGTTTTGCATAGCCATCCCTAAGCTTCAATGCCTTTTGTTCATTTTTGGTTTAAGTATTAGATACCTTTTTACCTGCACGCTGCCTCCCGCTGTCGTCTGCATATTGTGATCACAACAAACCATATCCAAAGCAATTAGCTACCTGCTGCCACCTACTGATATGGAAGAGTATTACACAGTTACTCTGCCGAGCTCTAACCAGCACAGACACTCAACAACGGCACATTTGCGGATTATAATTACTGGTTTGCAAAAAATATTTTTAACCCAATTAGGTGAAATTACAAAATCTCCCATGGCACACCAGACTGTATCTCACGGTACACTAGTGTGCCGCGGCACAGTGGTTGAAAAACACTGGTCTAATGGTTAACGTAAAGGAGCTTGTATGGTCAAAATATATTGCATGATTAATCTGAGTGTCTTCATGATTATCGCGACAGTTTTTTGTGATTAATTGCATTATTTAACTCGTTAATTGTGACAGCCCTAATGAAGGCACATATGCACCATGCAAGATGCCTTCTTTCTGCCTTGAAGGCAATTGGGTGCACTGAGTTCAAACTGGTACTTGCCCAGGCCCTCACATTAATTCCTGCTGCTTATTTAAAAGGTTAAATGGTATGTGAAATGATCGAGAACCGGCTCTTGCTGGTTCCTCTAAATTCACTAGATTTATGAAACCGAGACATTTAGTTTCCCACAGGGGTAAAAAAAGACGAAAGATAAGTATGAAACGTGGTATTTTTATGCTCTTTTGTTCTCTGCTGTGGAATTTAGAGTTATCTGGTACTCAACGACAAAACATAAATGCTGGAGATTCCCTCGAACCAGATTTAGTACTTTATAAGCCACGACTATCTTATCCCTAGGTTGCTATTTAAAATAGAGCTTTTCAGGAAAACACCAGCTATTGGCAACAAAACCAGAAAGCATCTGTGTTTACTTGCAGCATTTCAAAATGTATATGATGGATATGACAGTGTATACGTTTATTCATGGGATTTTTTAACCTTATCTGGCCTCCACGTGCTTCCCCGGGGTAAGAAAGTGAGTAATTTAATCTGAAAGAGCAAACGCCCTGTGCTGTTTCTCGATGAAAGAAATGGACCTGTAACCATAATACACTATGTTGCCAAAAGTATTTGGTCACCTGCCTTTGCTCACATATGAACTTGAAGTGCCATCCCATGGAATTGTCCAAAATGTTTTGGTATCCTGGAGCATTCAAAGTTCCTTTGACTGGAACTAAGCGGCCAAGCCCAACTCCTGAAAAACAACCCCACACCATAATTCCTCCTCCACCAAATGTCACTGTGGGGAGGCGTGGCCGGCGGACCTGCAGCGAGGCGGGGCGTGCCGGGACCGGCTCCGAGATGGACGTCGGGTGCGTGGATCGCCCACCTGGGCGCAATTCTATAATCACCTGGCAGTGTGTAAAAGGGCAGCAGCCGAGAACGACGGGGCAGAAGGAGTTGGAGAACCAGTGATACCGAGAGCCCACAGGGGGTCGTCCTCCCCACGTGCCCCGCCTCGCTGCAGGTCCGCCGGCCACGCCTCCCCACAGTCACACTCTGCACAATGCATTCCTAAATGTAGCGTTCTCCTGGCAACCTCCAAACCCAGACTGGTCCATCAAATTGCCAGATGGAAAAGCATGACTCATCAGTCCAGAGAACGCGTCTCCACTGCTCTAGAGTCCAGTGGCGACTGCATCCCACGCTTTGCATTGGACTTGTTGATGTATGGCTTAGATGCAGCTGCTCGGCCATGGAAACCCATTCCATGAAGCTCTCTGTGTACTGTACGTGGGCTAATTGGAAGGTCACATGAAGTTTGGAGCTCTGTAGCAACTGACTGTGCAGAAAGTCACTATGCGCTTCAGCATCCGCTGACCCCTCTCTGTCAGTTTACGTGGCCTACCACTTGGTAGCTGAGTTGCTGTTGTTCCCAAACACTTCACCTTTCTTATAATAAAGCCAACAGTCGACTTTGGAATATTTAGGAGTGAGGGAATTTCACGACTGTATTTGTTGCACAGGTAGCAGCATCCTATGACAGTTCCACACCGGAAATCACTGAAATCAACATTGTTTCACAAATGTTTGTAGAAACAGTCTCCATGCCTCAGTGCTTGATTTTATACACCGGGCCAAGTGATTAGGACACCTGATTCTCATCATTTGGATGGGTGGCCAAATATTTTTGGCAATATAGTGTAGCTAGTTGGTCTGGTGGAAAATGAAAATGTCTTCATATAGGGTTTAGTACAGAGATGCTATTTAAAACAAATGTAAAAATACAACACAATGTGACCGTATCAAATTTAAAATGTCCTTCATTAAACACCCCACAAAGCTATAATATATTAAAGTAAATAAAGATTTCAATCCATGGGTTTTATTCAAGGTTTCCATTGAAGCTCATCAGTCTAAGCTACAGTCCGACTTGCTTTGTCAGTGGAACCTGAGTTTCTGCTGACCATATCACAGTTATTGTTTTGTGCGGTATGGTTGCATGTTGTAGGAATACCACAGTACAACCACAATATTAAATGGTAAATGGGTTATATTTGTATAGCGCTTTTCTACCTTCAAGGTACTCAAGCACTATTTCCACATTTACCAATTCACACAGATGGGAGCTAACCACGACCCATCAGGAGCAAGGGTGAAGGTCTTGCTCAAAGACACAACGGACATGACGAGGATGACGGAAGCCGGGGATCGAACCAAGAACCCCTTAAGTTGCTGATAGGGCTGCTCCACAAACCGAGCCATGCCGTCCCTAAACATGGTAGTACATCATTAGATCAGGACATAACTGTGTTGGATTTTTTGGTACAGCTCTGCCAGATCATTTAATGTTTTAGTCATTGAGTGCGTGGATAATGACTCTAAATAAAATGTGATGGATCAGAGCAGGGGTGTCAAACTCATTTAGATTGGGGGCCACATGGAGAAAATTCTACTCCTAAGTGGGCCGGACTGGTAAAATCACAGCATGATAACTTAAAAACAAAGAAAACTTCAGATTGTTTATTTGTTTAAAAATAGAACAAGCACATTCTGAAAATGTACAAATCATAATGTTATTGGGGTTTTTTTTACACTTACATGTTGCGGTTAATAGTATTCTACCTTTATTTGTCGTTATTTATACTTTCTAAATAAATTATGTGATAATGTTCATCAGTCAACTCATTGTTGTTAATTTTCAATCTATCATGGTAAAAAAATATCAAAATCAAATTACAAGATTTAATGATAACATGTGTTTTTTATTTTTTTTATTTTTTATTTTTTTTATTATATATAGGCGTGGCGAAGTTGGTAGAGTGGCCGTGCCAGCAATCGGAGGGTTGCTGGTTACTGGGGTTCAATCCCCACCTTCTACCATCCTAGTCACGTCCGTTGTGTCCTTGGGCAAGACACTTCACCCCTTGCTCCTGATGGCTGCTGGTTAGCGCCTTGCATGGCAGCTCCCGCCATCAGTGTGTGAATGTGTGTGTGAATGGGTGAAAGTGTAAATACCGGTACTGTCAAAGCGCTTTGAGTACCTTGAAGGTAGAAAAGCGCTATACAAGTATAACCCATTTATCATTTATATATACAGCATAATCTACATAGATACAAATAATTGATATTGCAACATCTACTGGACACATTTACAACAGCAGTTTCTTTCATTCAAAAATGTTGGTTCATTTGTATACTTAGCAAACACATCTCGCGGGCCGGATAAAACCTTACGTTTGACACCCCTGGATTAGAGAAATAGAATATTTAGGAAATGGCATAAAAAGGGAATGTTTAAACACCACAATGTGTAGTTAAAATTGTTTTACCACAAGCGTGTAAGCTTATGTAAGCTCACGCTCTTAAAAAAATATTTTCTGGTTTTGATGGTTTGCCACAGTACAGTACGCGCGTGTGTGCAAGCCTGACATATGTTTGCACTTCTAAAGTGGTGCCTTCTGCAGACCCGTGGGTGAAGAATAAGTGTGTGAGATCTGGACATCTGGGTCGAGCTGTGCAGTCTGTCACCAGAATAGTCATCAGAGTAGAAGCTAATTTACAGCACAAAACGTAGCCTCAGTTGAAAAATGCACACCAATGACAACTCAGCAACAGCTCAGCAAGTAGTAGCACACTATGACCATGATCGACTGAGATCCAAATAACATACTAAACAGCGTGTGCAAACTATAAAATAGTGTATATATTATTAATAGGCATGTTGCAGGTGATCTACTCCAACTGTATGAGCAAATGATCAAAAGTGCAAAAGTGGTGCAGACTGCTCTTTTTAAAAGAAGATTGTGCGTGTTCTGTATACCGGATATGCCCATGGAGATACTCATTTCCCTCCACATTCTTGGTATTATATGCTCCAACCGTCCAAACCGTGCTTTTTTGTTGTGTTGTGGAATATGCAGCACACACCACCTTTTGTTGGTGATATTAAATGTGATCTGGAATACACAATATATTTTTAGCACGCGTCTGGAATGATGCACAAATGCTTGCAAGAATGCATGAAAAGGCATGTTGCAAGGGTTTTTTTCATAGAAGATAGTTTTTTTTATTTCATATAGGAGATATATTAATATTCCCTAATTATTATTTGTGATTTAGGAATAAGCACTTTCCACTCCACCCTGAGAAAACTGATATTTAAATGTATATGTAGACTGCAGGGTTTAGAGAATGATGTTATTATACAGATAACCAATCCTAGGTGTAGTTATGTTAGGTACCAATCATATACTGTATATGGAAACACTGGTATCTGTGCCTTTTATAGAATGTGTAGACGCATTTTTAAAGTATATATATATATATATTTATATATTGTAGCTGAGATAGGCTCCAGCGCCCCCGCGACCCCAAAGGGAAAAAGCGGTAGAAAATGGATGGATGGATGGATGGATATAAATATACATACATATAATTATTTTTATTTTTTTAATTGCTGCATTTACTATTTATTTATTAATTAGATGCCTTTTACTACATATGTACAAGCACTGTTTTTAAAAGTATGTGATCATGTCTTTTATACTGTATGTTGTTTGTTTTATGTACTGTATGTGATTGTATGTCTACTTGGACGTTGGAGTCTGCAATAAAGCTTGATTGAGTATTAAGTCCTATATGAAAAGAACTAACGCCCAAATTATAAAATGATATTGCTTAACAGACAATATGTATATTTATTAATGGCAGTCCAAATTTTTTGACACAAATGTAGGACGGTTGATTCTCTGTCCATTGATTGCCTCCTTTCTCAAAGCCATGTGCGTAACTGTGCCAGTTTGTTCATACATTCAGTCAAGGTTTATTTCAAACGTGCTAAATGTAGACGGAAAACAGTTTCAGTCTTGACAAAATCAAATTTGCATTTCCTCCTCCTAGTATTGTGGGAGTTCTAATAACAAGCATATATTCTGCATCTCAAAATCAGAAATACTTTATTAATCCCTGAGGGGGAAATTTGGGTATTATTGTTGCTCTTTATGCAATAGAGTAAGAAATAAACAATACAATAAACAAAAGTAACAAGAAAGCATGTGTACAAGATAAACAATATTTACATGATTAATTTAAGATATTGCACAGTTATTGACCGGTTTGTAAACAGATTGCTTAGTTATAGAGTTGAATAAATATGTCCAGGTTAATTGACCAGTATTCAAATGTGTATATGTACTGTATGTATATATGAAGTCAGACACACTAAATGAATTGCACTCTCAATATTGCTCATGTCAGCGATGTAATTCTCTTTTTTTTTTTTTAGGGAGACTTCCTTTTATTGTCATTCAAATTTCGACTTTACAGTACAGATAAGAAATACATTTTGTTGCATTAGCTCATAAAAGAGCAATAAGGTGCAGATATAAATACATAGATTACTGTACAGATAAATCTATTGCACTTTTGCATATGCATCCACGTTTATGGATGTATGTTATATTATCTTTATATTCCAGCGAGTTAATCCGGTTTTGGGGGGAATTGAAGGGATTATTATGATGCGTTCAAGAGTCGAGCGCGAGTTTAGTAGTTTGCGGGTGTTTTAATACATGCAAACTATTGGTAGATCAGGCGCTAAGAATGTCAGCCACTCTATATACTGTAAATAAAGGTAGTATTGTAGTGAACAACTCTTACTTATGGAAATACTATTTTCTGTTCCAGCTTTACTGAGTCCCAGTGCACAAAGCAAGGCCCATAATGGTATGGCTTAATGAGTGGAATAATTAGACTGAGGTTGGGCTGGGTATTTAAGATGGCACCTACAACCCCACCATACACTTTTGAAAGAACAGAGAACCGATATTGTCAGCCATCTGATACAATTTACACCTCAATTCACAAGCAACAAGCAATTTTAAATACATTTTTATTGATAGGTGATTTGATTGGAGGGATGTCATGGTATGAACATTTCTTATCACAGCTATTGTGACCGGTTATCGTTATAATCGCGGTATTTTTAAATGTGCACAACATTTTTAAAAAGTACTTATACCAAAGTCTTTTAACCAAGTTTTATTTTAAAACACAAACAACACAAGCTAAATGATTTCCTTTGTAGAAGAAACATTGTTGTAGATAAAAACACTGTTTCATGGACCTCAAGTAGAACTTGAATGTGCATATGAAAGCAACAGCCCTGTGATGAGGTGGCGACTTGTCCAGGGTGTACCCCGCCTTCCGCCCGATTGTAGCTGAGATAGGCTCCAGTGCCCCCTGCAACTCCGAAGGGAATAAGCTGTAGAAAATGGATGGATGGATGGATAAAAGCAACAAAAGCATTATAAACAAAGTAATATGGCCGAAAAAACAAAAAACAATAAAATGTGAAAATTGTGCAATGTAGCACTTTATGAACATTAGAGATAATACAATAAAAACAATTGTAAGGATTTTGAAAGATGTCACATGATGAAGACGTAACTTCACTTTTTGTCTATATAAATAAAAAATTGATTGTGTTAGGTAAAACAGAGTTGGGGTGGGGAGTGAACGTGACGCCATCATGTAATTTGTAATGTCTAATGAAAAGGCCATTGATAAACGTTATTCATAAAGACAAATAACCACCCAAACAGTAAAGCAGTGGCTTTACTTTAAGATCTTCCCGAATGACAGAGCTTCTCACCCTATCTCTAAGGGAGAGCCCCGCCACCCGACGGGGGCAACTCATTTCAGCTGCCTGTACTCAAGATCTCCTCCTTTCGGTCATAACCCAAAGCTCATGACCATAGGAACGTAGATCGACCGGTAAATTGAGGGCTTCGCCTTGCGGCTCAGCTCCTTTTTCACCACGAAGGACCGTTGCAGGGTCCACACCACTGCCGCCGCCTCATAGATCCGCCTGTCGATCCGCCTGTCGATCCCACGATCCACTCTTCCCTCACTCGTGAACAAGAATCCGAGGTACTTGAACTCTTCCACTTGGGGTAGGATCTCCCCGCCACAATCAGGTGGTCCGATAGCCCGGCCCATACTCTTTGAGCACTCTCCACAGGACATCCTGAGGTACACCGTCGAATGCCTTCTCTAAGTCCACAAAGCACATGTAAACTCCCATGCACCCTCAAAGATCCTGCTGAGAGTACAGAGCTGGTCCACAGTTCCACGACAAGGACGAAAACCACACTGTTCCTCCTGAGTCCGAGGTTCGACTATCTGGCATCGTCTCCTTTCCAGTACACCTGAATAGACCTCACCGGGAAGGCTGAGGTAAACACAAACCTTTGGTAAATCAGGGTCATAGTTTTGCCAAACCTTAAATTTTAAGTGTGGAGGTGAATGTGTATCGACTCGCCCATACTGGCCTTGTACTGATAAGTACATGGGTCTAACCACAATTAGTTGACTAAAAGGACGTTGTAAAAACGCAAATTGGATAATCATTTGTTTAAATTTTGGGTAAAACCATTTAATTTCTTTGATACAAGGTAAAACCCAAAGCACCTTGAATTGTAACCTTAAACCGCAGTGATTTAAAGCTGCTCTATTGATGTGTTTGTATCTCACATGTCCCATTCTAAGTTGCAAAGCATTGACCAAATCCAGCCGCAACAACACTCAAACTGAGTCGACGCCACATGTAACAAAAAAGCGCAAACGAGAAACCACAAAAGCACGGATATCGAAAGTGCTGCCCAGTCGGCCCGTGACTCATCCATCCATTTTCTACTGCTTATTCCCTTCGGGGTCGCGGGCTGGGCGCTGGAGCCTATCTCAGCTACAATCGGGCGGAAGGCGGGATACACCCTGGACAAGTCGCCACCTCATCGCACGGCCAACACAGATAGACAGACAACATTCACACTCACATTCACACACTAGGGCCAATTTAGTGTTGCCAATCAACCTATCCCCAGGTGCATGTCTTTGGAGGTGGGAGGAAGCCGGAGTACCCGGAGGGAACCCACGCAGTCACGGGGAGAACATGCAAACTCCCCACAGAAAGATCCCGAGCCCGGGATTGAACTCAGGACTACTCAGGACCTTCGTATTGTGAGGCAGACGCACTAACCCCTCTTCCACTGTGCTGCCCACCCGTGACTCATTTGCCTAAAAAAAAAGTTACAATGGGGAAAAAAATATATTTTTCCTAAAATATGTACTACTATTTAGGCCTTTTTATAAAATCAAAAAACGAACCTGGCAGGCCGTCTTGTATCTAGTGTTGGTGACCATAACTTTATTTAACAACACAACACCTTACCTTTCTCGATGAAAGGTGAACCGCTGTGAAGTAATCAGTAATCAGCCTCACAATTATCTATTTGATCTCTGAGCAATTTGCTTTTATGTATATATATATATATATATATATATATATATATATATATATATATATATATATGTATATATATATATATATATATATATATATATATATATATATATATATATATATATATATATATATATATATATATATATATATATGTATATGTATATACGTGTTTGTCTGAGTGTGTATCTGTGCGATTGGCAATGTCTTGATGGATCTCTCCCGCTATCCACTCACCTTGTTAGCTTATGACCTTAATGTGTCAGTCTTCCTGGCACCTGCATGTCGGCAAGACTGCCCTCGTAAGATAGTTTTGATCTGACATGGATCGACTTTCACGTGATTTAATCCAACTTGTCTTTATGGTACCAGTCTGTTTTCACCACTCAGGTCAAGGCCCTGTGACAGGCGCTGTCAGTCTGCTCCTACATTGCTTGGTGGAGAGAGAGTAAATAAATGCAGGCTGTTGTAAAGTTAAGTGCAGTCTGCCTTGACGTACAAATGGGTCTTTTTCACACTTCAGATGGATTTAGATATACCTAGATATGGAAAACACGACACACAAGGGTTGGATTTACATCGGTACAATGAATCCTCGATTAATGAGCCCCTCATTGTACAAAACCCGAAACCAGTGAAGTTGGCACGTTGTGTAATTTGTAAATAAAAACAGAATACAATGATTTGCAAATCCTTTTCAACTTATATTCAATTGAATAGACTGCAAAGACAAGATATTTAATGTTCGAACTGAGAAACTTCATATTTTTTTGCAAATAATTATTAACTTAGAATTTGATGGCAGCAACACATTGCAAAAAAGTTGGCACAGGGGTATTTTTACCACTGTGTTACATGGCCTTTCCTTTTAATAACCATCAGTTAACGTTTGGGAACTGAGGAGACCAATCTTTGAAGCTTTTAAGGTGGAATTCTTTCCCATTCTTGCTTGATGTAAAGTTTAAATTGTTCAACAGTCCGGGGTCTCCGTTGTGGTATTTTAGGCTTCATATTGCACCACACATTTTTAATGGGAGACAGGTCTGGACTACAGGCAGGCCAGTCTAGTAACCGCACTCCCTTACTATGAAGACACGCTGTTGTAACACGTGGCTTAGCATTTTCTTGCTGAAATAAGCAAGGGGGTCCATGATAACCTTGCTTGGATGGCAACATATGTTGCTCCAAAACCTGTATGTACCTTTCAGCATTAATGGTTCCGTCACAGATGTGTAAGTTACTTATGCCTTGGGCACTAATACACCCTCATACCATCACAGATGCTGGCTTTTGAACTTTGCGCCTATAACAAACCAGATGGTTCTTTTCCTCTTTGTTCCGGAGGACACGACGTCCAGTTTCCAAAAACAATTTCAAATGTGGACTCGTCAGACCACAGAACACTTTTACACTTTGCATCAGTCCATCTTAGATGAGCTCGGGCCCAGCGAAGTCGGCGGCTTTTCTGGGTGTTGTTGATAAATGGCTTTCGCTTTGCATCGTAGAGTTTTAACTTGCACTTACAGACGTAGTGACAAACTGTAGTTACTGACAGTGGTTTTCTGAAGTGTTCCTGAGCCCTTGTGGTGATATCTTTTACACACTGATGTTGTTTTTTGATGCAGTATTGCTGAGGGATCGAAGGTCACATGCATTCAATGTTGGTTTTCCACCTTGCTGCTTACATGCAGTGAACCTTTTGATGATATTATGGACCATAAATAGTGAAATCCCTAAATACTGCTGGTTGAGAAATGTTCTTAAACAATTTGCTCAGGTATTTGTTCACAAAGTGGTGACCCTCGCCCCATCCTTGTTTGTGAATGACTGAGCATTTCATGGAAGCTGCCTTTATACCCAATCATGGCAACCACCTGTTCACCTGTGGGATTTTCCAAATAAGTGTTTGATGAGCATTCCTCAACGTTCTTTGTCTTGTTTGCCACTTGAAACATGTTGCAGGCATCAAATTCCAAATGAGCTAATATTTGCAAAAAATATCAAAGTTTTCCAGTTCAATTGTTAAGTATCTTGTCTTTGCAGTCTTTTCAATTGAATATAAGTTGAAAAGGATTTGCAAATCATTGTATTCGGTTTTTATTTACGATTTACACAGTGTGCCAACTTCAGTGGTCTTGGGTTTTGTACAAACTTTTCAATTTACGAACCACATAACAAAAGACAATTTGGTGTAAGAACCTTGCCTTTGTATACGAACGTTTCATCCACCCATGCAGCACAGCGATTGTGAGGAGGCTGATCGATCTTTGGTGCTCATTCAGTCAGCTACACAAACTATTGTGCTACTTTGTGTGCCTTTTGAGTTATTTTTCTTAGCCTTTTTCAACATGTTGCTAGTTGTGCTAGCTCAATATTAGTTTAAAAAAAGCAATATACAGGCAATGTGGGCTTTGAAACATTCAGGAAGAATGCACAGCGTTGTCGACAACGTCCTCTTTCTGTCGCTTCATATAAAGAAGATAAACCAACAAGGTAAAGTGTTTTTTAATGATTATGCCTAATCATTGTAGCAACCTGGCTGTTAAAGTTAAAACGTTTTGTGATTTCACACTAATTGAACCACAGGGCCCGTGGCAGTGTGTGTGTGTGTCGGTGTATGTGTGTGTGTCGGCAGGGCGGTTGCATAAGAGGATAGTTCAGCTAATTGCTGTTTTGGCTTTGCTATTAAATAGAAAGTCGATCCATCACACCCTTGTTTTCTTTGTTTGATATACAGTACTGTACAGAACTTTATATTGTGTTCAAAGTGTACAAACTTTTACTAAAATATATAATTTACTAAAATATTCATATTTACATTGTTTCTAATGGAGAAATGTGCTTCTCTATACAAACCATTCTCTTTAAGAATCCTGTTCAAGAACCGATTAGGTTTGTAAATTGAAGTTCCACTGTACTTTGTCCTAACCGCTACTTAAAAAAAAGAAAACTTTATATTTTCAGAGGATGAACTGACTTGCGTTATTCTACCTTTCTTATTATGCCGACATTACAGTGCTTTCAGTGCATAAATTACACCCAGTTTGAGCAGAATATGAGACAAAATTGAGGCGATTTTCTAGTTATTTCTACATGCACAAGTCATGTATTGTGCAAAATGAATTTACTTACACAAAGTTACTTGCACATAATCACCAGTTTAAGGACTTCTTGCAGGTGTCTGCCAAACATTGGTGTTTTCCTTTCGGCTTAAGTATTTTACTACAGCTAGATGTGTGTTGGATGTGTTTAAAAAAAACAAACAAAACACTATAACAAGCGCAACACGTTGTGACTGTCGACTCCGCTTAAGGCTAAATAAATGTAGTACCTATTTCCACACATATATATATATATATATATATATATATATATATATATATGTCCCTGAGGTGGCGACTTGTCCAGGGTGTACCCCGCCTTCTGCCCAATTGTAGCTGAGATAGGCTCCAGCGCCTCCCGCGACCCCAAAAGGGAATAAGTGGTAGAAAATGGATGGATGGATATATGTCCCTATCTGCTTCAAATCGTCTAAAATGGCCACCCTTTGCGTTGGCATGTGTCTGACATAATGAGTGGATCAAGAAATATTTTTTTAATTAAGTATCATCCTTATGTATGG
The DNA here is from genome assembly GCF_033978685.3 of Nerophis lumbriciformis. NCBI lineage: Eukaryota > Metazoa > Chordata > Actinopteri > Syngnathiformes > Syngnathidae > Nerophis > Nerophis lumbriciformis. Next base: position 25,618,357 of record NC_084557.2, read on the forward strand.
ACATAGCACTATAGTAACATTTCATGAAATTTCATAAAACAAAACCTTTGCCCGTTGTTCACAGACTGCGTGTGTGTGTGTGTGTGTGTGTGTGTGTGTGTGTGTGTGTGTGTGTGTGTGTGTGTGTGTGTGTGTGTGTTCTTGTATTTCTACCCTTCTTGAGACATCAACAAGGAAAAGTACCTTCCATATAAGGACCGGTGAACAAGTTAGGACTGAAATCATGGTCCCAATACGGAAAACCATTGCATCTGAAGTGTGTGTGTGTGTGTGTGTGATCTGGTGTGAGTGAATCGGTGAATGTGGAAATAGTTTTAAAGCGCTTTGAGTACATTGAAGGTAGAAAAGCGCTGTACAAGTATAACCCATTTACCATTTACCATCTAATAGAGTGCCAAATACTAGAGTCCGTGAACATTTTTTGTTTATTTAATGTGTATACAAAAGTAAACATTGACAGGTGCAAAGGCAGCAATATATGATAAAACAAGACGGCAAATAAAGAAGGACTTCACTATCCATCCTTGAAAAAACCCGCCAGGTGAGCAGTGATTTTACGACTTCCGGTGCTGACGTAAGACAACCCGCGTCCCATATGTGACCATAGGATGAACAAATACACTACGGTACTAAGACTATGGTGGCCATTAACAGTTAGCTTCTACAGCTGGGTTGCGCAAAGTGCGGCACAAGGGCCATCTGTGGTCCGTGACTCGTTTGTCATCGGCCTTAAGCACCTTACAAAAAACAAAAATAGAGGTCTCATCTGCACCTCTGGTGGTGAAATCTACCAAAATTAGGGTGGTCCCAAAAAGGAGGGATTTTTCAAATTGACTCTGTGTCAGCTTTAAAAGTGCTCCCCCTCTGGTCAATATATGTATTAACAAGTGTGTGCAAACATTTGAAGTGCTCCCCCTCTGGCCAACATATGTAATAACAAGTGCGTGTGAGAAAATTAAATGTGCCCCCTTTGGCCAAAATTAATTAACAAAAATAAATATGTATATAGAGACATACTGTAATAACTTGACAAAAACAAAAAATGAATAACTAAAAGCTTACCTTTATTATTTGTGCATAGTATGTATATATTATTAATGTTGTAATGACACATCTTTATACATCTAGAAATGGTGGTCCTAAAGAGGTAGGTATTTTTCGGAGGTCTCAAGAAGGTTACAAATACAAGAATGCCTGAGTGTGTGTGTGTGCGTGTGTATGGGTGTGTTTGTGTGTGTATGTGTGTGTGTGTGTGTGTGTGTGTGCGCACTGTAGGCCTGTGGCTAGCTCCGTGCAGCCTGTGCCAGACTCTTCAGCATTTGGCCGCTTCCCGTCTGTCACTGAGGAGAAAAAAATAAAATAATCACACAACATTCAAGACCTAGTCACATTTGTCACATTCGGGTTCAATTAAGCGAATACATTAACATCATTTTAAACTTTTGCCAGACATATACAGGCCTAATATACCAGGTATAAATAAAATAGATATAACAAAAACTATTTCACACATTTCTGGATAGAAGGATGGTTGTTACTCACTCTGCATGAATATTATGTTCTTTGTCTTTTTCCCCTTAAGGAGTCGCCCAAACAAGACAATCACATGAATGGTTTTGGCTTAGTTTTTGCCCTTCCTGATGCAACTGTTAGCGTGTACCATAACACCACCAGGGGGATCTGTATGAATATATTCACAATAAGGCTGTCAAACGATTCAAATATATAGTTGCAAATGTTTGCATTTTGTCCATAGTTGACTCATAATTAATTGCAAGAAGGTTTGTTTTTTCTTAATAAGTGCATCCTTTTAAAATGCACACCTAACGTGGGACTAAACAATTTGTTTGGTTTATGCAAATGTTTTTGTTGAAAGCTCAACACAAAATGGTCTTTTGTGTGTGTGTGTGTGTGTGTGCGTGCGTGTGTGTGCGTGTGTGTGTGTGTGTGCGCGTGTGTGTGTGTGTGTGTGTGTGTGTGTGTGTGTGTGTGTGTGTGTCTTTTACAGACACACATACACTCACACACATGCACGCATGCACACACAACGCCACCCCTCCAAATCAGCCCCATTGTTTGAAGAAGTGCATTTAAAATGTCAATAAATTAATGTCGGGAGGATTTAAAGCCCTATTCAGCTGTGTTACTTCTAAGGATATAAAGGTAAATTTACCTGGACATTTTCATTGTCTCTCATGGCGTGCAGTTTTAGTGCAGGGCTGGGGAAATAACCACAGTGGCATCAAATCCCGGCTGGAGATATGCTAGTTTATGTTAAATTGCATTATGTTGCACAAAAATATATATACATTGTACAATTTATTTCCAATACATTTATTAATTTAAAATCTAATCAGTTTTTTTTATCCCATTCCGGACATTTCCTGAAAGTTTAAAGACAATCTGTTTTAAGTTATTTGGCTTACTGACAGATAGCCAAACCAACTGCAATGATTGCAAAAGCTCCTGGCGGAGGTAAATAGATCAAAGTAGGCTATGACATCAACGTTACGTTATCATTCACATTGGAACACAAATAGATACCTAACATAACAAACATATCATATTAAATGTTGATTAAATGTATCTTCATAACAACATCCATCCATTTTCTACTGCATGTCTCTCGGGGCTGGATCCTATCCCAGGCGCAAGGCAGAATACACCCTCGACACGTTTCATAACAACATAAGTATGTAAATGATCACATGACACATTTTTGCGACCAGTAATGTACAAATTGATTCCATTCTTGTTTGTGATAGTTGTAGGGTTGCCAATGAAGTGAATTAAGTAACTCATATTATGTTTTGCATATGGTGAATGTTCATAATTGTTTTGGAGAAACCATACCACCAAGTTTAATTAAATAGTGGTATTTCAGTTTGAGCACATAATAAGATAAGGCCCCTTAGTTTGATGTTCGCAGGTGGATTGGATCACTTCTCGCGGGAAAGTGGCCCTAATTGGGACTTTGGAATGCAAAAGTGATAGCCCTATCCTTGAGAAGAGAATCAGCCCAACACCAACATTTAAGTTATGACTTAGACAGTGACGTGTGGTCACTAGAGGCAGGTGAGGCGGGGCCTCATCTGCCATCATGGAAAGAAAAAAAATGTAAAAAGAAAACAAATTAATTAAATTGTTATATGTATTCAGTGATTATACTATAACGTTATTTTCCATTTAACTTCACCAGTTTTCGATTATTTTTATTCAAAATCGCTGAATTTTCACATTTGCCGTTCAAATACTGAGAAGAGACGGTTGCAGTTGAGGCACGTCACTCAGTTGTGCCTCAACATGGATTGCGGACTCGGCTAACTGGTGGCCTGCTGTGCAGTGAGACAGTATTGCTATATGAATTATATTATACATTTCCATAGTTTAGTTAGCTGAGGTATATATTGTACAGTGTATTTTGTCAACAACTGTATGTGTGTAAAGTATTTCTTGTGCTGAGCAATCATAAAACTGACGCACTGTGTGAGGCTTGCAGTAATCCTGCCTCCTGGTGCCGGTTAATGCACCCCCGCGCAGAGTGCCACACCAACCAAAGCCCACACCCAAACCCTCCACGTGCAAGACCGAATCCACCCAAAAAAAGTCACTTAACAAGAAGCCAAAAAGTGCAAAAACAACAATGCTCGCGCCGGAGCCGTGAACGACTGCAGGGACACAACATTAGGTACACCTTCAGACTGCAGCACGGATTTCATATTTCATTCATTCACAACTCCTCCAACACGAACACCACTGTTCCCGCACTTATAAGTAAAGGTAAGACCATAATAAGGTTTTTTTAATTAAATGTGCTTTTTTGTGTGCTACAGTTTATATGTGTAAAGTTAAAGTTAAGTTAAAGTACCAATGATTGTCACACACACTAGGTGTGGTGAAATTTTTCCTCTGCATTTGACCCATCCTCTTCTTCACCCCCTGGGAGGTGAGGGGAGCAGTGGGCAGCAGCGGCGCCGCGCCCGGGAATAATTTTTGGTGATTTAACCCGCAATTCCAACCCTTGATGCTGAGTACCAAGCAGGGAAGAATGCTGGTATGAGCTTTTAAACACAACCCGTTAACTGCTGCCAAGCAAATGGTGAATAAGATACTCTTTAGGGTTCATATGTTTGTAAATCTGACTGTGATGAAATCAGTGCCTCACCAGCCATCAACCTCACCGCACGTCACTGGACTTAGAGCACTTACACACAAACTTCTCCTTTTATGCTCAGGATGCGCTCTCCTGACTTAACACACACTCAGAGACACGAAGGAGGAATATAAAACATTTTTCTGCAAGTTAGGAGTGCCTTATTTTCCAGACCTGACCTCCTCCAGGAACTGCAGTCCTGTATAATGACGCTTGCTTGTAATAATGCAACTTTTGGTTCAGTAAAGCGTCTCCGACGTCTCTTTTAAGCCAGCCGCACTGCCGTGTCATCCTTCTGTCCGGACAGGGATGACAGGACCAGAAATACTCATCACCAACTAACTGAAAACAAATATGGGACACCTTGTGGGGCTGGTTGACATACTTTTTTTCTGCCTTTTTTTATTTGTGTGAAAGGAGTTTATAGTATCTGCAAATGCTGACTGGAGGTAGCTGGACAACTATTCAGAAGAGTTCATTTGCATCACCTTTTGTATGATATGGCCTGATTGACAATCTACACACTTGTTTTCATACAAATTGACGTCAACCAAAATGTAATTAGATGAGCAGGTTTTGCACTAATACAAATACATTGTAATGTAATTGTTCAATAATCAGTGTTTTTGTGCAAAATAACAAGATGAAGACAAATTTAAATTAAAACTAAATTGAAATATTTCAAGCTTAACCTAAATAAACACATTTCATAAAACGATATGTCTGCTTAACAGTAAAAATTGTGTGTGCAGCTTTATGATAGAGAAGAGGTTTCCAGCTTAATCAGTAGGAGAACTACTTGGACAAAAAGAAAAGGGAGGTGAGATATGTGTCTTTCATTTATATGACTGGCTACATTTAAATTAAATCACCTATGGCCATGGTATTTATGCTATATTGGGATCATATAACACTTATAAAACTATTAAGAGTTCCAGAAAATATCATTTGACCCGTGTATCACCAGCTAACTGTTAGAGATCTCTGTCGTGTCACGATCATAAAGCTGGAGAATCTATGTTTATGTTTAGCAACTTTGATACACAACTAGTTTTGAAGACAATACATTATTTTTATAAAAAGAGCAAACTTTAGAAAAAAGTGAGCGAGCAATACTGATAGGTTAGCACGTACTCGTAAACGTGATAGCCACATGTAGCTCAGAAAGTATTGAAAGTGTCTGAATTTCCCAATTTGCTTTTTTTTTCTACACAAACAATGTAATTGTGATAAAAAGTAGTTTGTAGTCTGATTGCCAGAAGCTGGGCGGATCATTCTAGCTAGCTGCTGCCACACTGAGGCAGACTGACTGCAGACAAACAAGACAAAGAAATGCCAGAAACGTCGAACTGCAATGGGTTGGACAGACATGCTAACATCCGTTGGTTTAGCCTGCTCAGTGGCCTTGTGGTTAGAGTGTCCGCCCTGAGATTGGTAGGTCGTGAGTTCAAACCCCAAAACAAAGACTATAAAAATGGGACCCACTACCTGCCTGCTTGGCACTCAGCATCAAGGTTTGGAATTGGGTGTTAAATCACCAAAATGATTCCCGAGCGCGGCCACCGCTGCTGCTCACTGCTCCCCTCACCTCCCAGGGGGTGGAATAAGGAGATGGGTCAAATGCAGAGGGTAATTTCACCACACCTAGTGTGTGTGTGACTATCAGTGGTACTTTAACTTTTAGCATTAACCTGCGACAAACTGTTGGCAAAGCTGTGTTCGCCAGAATCCATTGCTATTTTACAGACTTTTCAGTAATAAAAATACAGGACAAAGTAATAATAATAATAATAATAACTGGGATTTATATAGCGCTTTTCTAAGTACCCAAAGTCGCTTTACATGTAGAACCCATCAATCATTCACACCTGGTGGTGGTAAGCTACTTTCATAGCCACAGCTGCCCTGGGGTAGACTGACGGAAGCGTGGCTGCAATTTGCGCCAACGGCCCCTCCGACCACCACCTATCATTCATCATTCAATTCACCGGTGTGAGTGGCACCGGGGGCAAAGAGTGAAGTGTCCCGCCCAAGGACACAACGGCAGCGATTTTTGGATGGTAAGAGGCGGGGAGCGAACCTGCAACCCTCAGGTTTCTGGCACGGTTGCTCTACCCACTACGCCATGCGTCCCTTGATAGATTAAAACGGAACGTGTACTTTTGTCTCTAAAAACAGGACATTCTGTTTTTTTAAGGGCCTACTGAAATGCGATTTTCTTATTTAAACAGGGATAGCAGGTCCATTCTATGTGTCATACTTGATCATTTTGCGATATTGCCATATTTTTGCTGAAAGGATTTAGTAGAGAACATCGACGATAAAGTTCGCAACTTTTGGTCGCTGATAAAAAAGCCTTGCCTGTACCGGAAGTAGCAGACGAGTAGCGTGACGTCACAGGTTGTGGAGCTCCTCACATCTGCACATTGTTTACAATCATGGCCACCAGCAGCGAGAGCGATTCGAACCGAGAAAGCGACGATTTGCCCATTAATTTGAGCGAGGATGAAAGATTTGTGGATGAGGAAAGTGAGAGTGAAGGACTAGAGGGCAGTGGGAGCAATTCAGATAGGGAAGATGCTGTGAGAGGCGGGTGGGACCTGATATTCAGCTGGGAATGACTAAAACAGTAAATAAACACAAGACATATATATACTCTTATTAGCCACAACACAACCAGGCTTTAATTTAATATGCCACAAATTAATCCCGCATAACAAACACCTCCCCCCTCCCATCCATATAACCCGCCAATACAACTCAAACACCTGCACAACACACTCAATCCCACATACCAAAGTACCGTTCACCTCCCCAAAGTTCATACAGCACATATATTTCCCCAAAGTCCCCAAAGTTACCTAGTTGACATGCACATAGCGGCACGCACGTACGGGCAATCGATCAAATGTTTGGAAGCCGCAGCTGCATGCGTACTCACGGTACCGTGTCTGCGTATCCAACTCAAAGTCCTCCTGGTAAGAGTTTCTGTTGTCCCAGTTCTCCACAGGCCAATGGTAAAGCTTGACTGTCATCTTCCGGGAATGTAAACAATGAAACACCGGCTGTGTTATCCGGCACACCAGTCAAGGGGTGCATTCTACGGCGGGGGTGCGTTATCCAGCACAACACCTGCCGCAATACACCACTTCCCACCTACAGCTTTCTTCTTTGCTGTCTCCATTGTTCATTGAACAAATTGCAAAAGATTCACCAACACAGATGTCCAGAATACTGTGGAATTTTACGATGAAAACAGACGACTTAATAGCTGGCCACCATACTGTCCCAAAATGTCCTCTACAATCCGTGACGTCACGCGCAGACGTCATCATACCGAGACGTTTTCAGCAGGATATATCGCGCAAAATTTACAATTTTACTTTAGTAAGGTAACCCGGCCGTATTGGCATGTGTTGCAATGTTAAGATTTCATCATTGATATATAAACTATCAGACTGCGTGGTCGGTAGTAGTGGGCCTTTAAGGGACATTTGGCAACCCTAGATAGTCGGCATCTGTAGTGACTCAGTGGGTCAGTGATACTCTCTTGTTGTTCCCTTTTGTATTTGTTTTCGCATTAATCCTAATCTTACCCTACTGTATTCCGGGGAAACAACATGGTTTTGCCCTTTAAATAGACATTCGTTCCACTTGTAACAAAACAAAACCAAAAAAAATCCTCTCCAGCACCGCTGGTGACAATGGTGCTTGTAACCACGCTTGAGTCAACAGCAATCTGTGAGGACAATGGTGCAGCACATTAGCAGTGTGCAGGCGGCTGTTTCAATTTTTATGGAATTTCCCCGGAAAATGCCACTTATTTTCAAATGCAAATGTTGACAGGCATGCATTTGTGTTGCACACAGCACAGGGAACACACTCTCAGGCATACTGGAAGGAGATATGTCAGAGCAAGAGGGCGTGCAAATGGTGACAGCACCCCCCAGGAGAGAGGCATGGAAAGCACCTTGCTATTTACATTGGATTGTAGGGATTTTATTTGTTGTCTATCATTGGTCAGACATGGATTTATTCCTGGCAGCCATCATTGTGTCCCCCATGTAAAGTTGAGATTGCCTTTCTTCTCGGTGAAAGCTTTATTTATTGTCACTGATGTGTCTGTGGGATTCTACCAATAATGACTGTTGTCTGGACTAAATGATTGATCCTGCAGAGGAAGGAATACATCCAAAACTAGATCTGAACTCCAATTAACCGGTTTGATCATTAGATCACTGGGGTCCAATAATTAGCTTGTAGGTCACACTGTCAGGATCTGGATTTGAATTAAGTTTGCTGATCTCTGGGGGGCATGTTATATTTGTGGGCGTGGGGGTTTTCTGCAGCTACTGCGGCTTCCTCCCACATTCCAAAAATATTAAATGTTATTGTAATTGTTTCATGACGCGTTGGACGTTATTTCTGTTTAATGTTCTTTTCTGTGTCAATGCTCATTCCTCCCTGACGGAGCGCTGATTCTGCACACCTTGGTGATTACACTCACCTGCCGGTAGGACCAATTAGTCAGGTTTATAGCTAACCTCAGCCTAAACACAGCTGCTAGTTCATTATGTGTGTTTTTTGAATGCCAGTGTAGGAGTCCCTGCACCACTTGTGTGTTGTCACTACTGCCTGGTACCAAATTTAAATACCAAACCTGCACATAACTTCCCTTCCCTTATGGATGCATGATATGTTTTTATTCAAGCTGACCCTGATTGAGGTAACGTGCTGCTTCTCAAGACCAGTACTGATAACTTATTTATATCTTTTTTTATATTTTTTAAAAATGTAGATTGTAGGTAAGAAAGAGTCAAACAAACTGTACCTTTTATTTGTCCTAACCAAATATGACATCATTCTTAAGCAGAGCTAACATCCCATGTTAGGTCTGGATTAGGGATGAGTGTTAATCTGTGTGTCATTCGTTCATTCTTTAAAAAAAACAAAAACCCTAAACTAAAATAAATAAATAACTTGTTTATTTAATATTTATTTTCTCATCCAAAATGAAAAAACTTCATTTTTTTTCCCACTTCTGTGTCACATGGCTGGACAATTGGAAGATCGCTCGTTATCCGTTTTATCCATTTTCCAATTGTGTGCAAAATTGGAAATTGGAAAACCAGTTTGTTATCTGTGTTTTCATTGTGAGTGGGAAAATAAATATTAAATAAACAATTTTTTTTTTGTTTTGTTTTGGTTTTATTTTGAAAAACCAATGATACACGGATTGGTGTTGTTTACATTTTAACCTATATTAGTACCAAATCAGTACTTAATAAGCGGTGCCGGTGCTTAAACGGTGCCGGAACTGATACTTACAAAATGTAAAATCTGCACATTTTTGTAAACCAAAAACAAAAACGATTTATTTTTATGAAGTTTTGTGACATTCAAGTTGAACAGACTAGTAATTCAAATAGTGAAGTGAAGTGAATCACATTTATATAGCGCTTTTTCTCAAGTGACTCAAAGCGCTTTACATTGTGAAACCCAATATCTAAGTTATATTTAAACCAGTGTGGGTGGCACTGGGAGCAGGTGGGTAAAGTGTCTTGCCCAAGGACACAACGGCAGTGACGAGGATGGTGGAAGCGGGGATCGAATCTGCAACCCTCAAGTTGCTGGCACGGCCGCTCTACCAACCGAGCTATACCGCCCCAAATAACTACATATACAGGTAAAAGCCAGTAAATTAGAATATTTTGAAAAACTTGATTTATTTCAGTAATTGCATTGAAAAAGTGTAACTTGTACATTATATTTATTCATTGCACACAGACTGATGCATTCAAATGTTTATTTCATTTAATTTTGATGATTTGAAGTGGCAACAAATGAAAATCCAAAATTCCGTGTGTCACAAAATTAGAATATTACTTAAGGCTAATACAAAAAAGGGATTTTTAGAAATGTTGGCCAACTGAAAAGTATGAAAATGAAAAATATGAGCATGTGCAATACTCAATACTTGGTTGGAGCTCATTTTGCCTCAATTACTGCGTTAATGCGGCGTGGCATGGAGTCGATGAGTTTCTGGCACTGCTCAGGTGTTATGAGAGCCCAGGTTGCTCTGATAGTGGCCTTCAACTCTTCTGCGTTTTTGGGTCTGGCATTCTGCATCTTCCTTTTCACAATACCCCACAGATTTTCTATGGGGCTAAGGTCAGGGGAGTTGGCGGGCCAATTTAGAACAGAAATACCATGGTCCGTAAACCAGGCACGGGTAGATTTTGCGCTGTGTGCAGGCGCCAAGTCCTGTTGGAACTTGAAATCTCCATCTCCATAGAGCAGGTCAGCAGCAGGAAGCATGAAGTGCTCTAAAACTTGCTGGTAGACGGCTGCGTTGACCCTGGATCTCAGGAAACAGAGTGGACCGACACCAGCAGATGACATGGCACCCCAAACCATCACACAACCATGCAAATTTTGCATTTCCTTTGGAAATCGAGGTCCCAGAGTCTGGAGGAAGACAGGAGAGGCACAGGATCCTTTTACCTGTACACTCAAAAATAATAAAATAAGTCTACAACATTGTCATAATTATTGCAGCAATACAGAACATAGAAAACGCTAATAAAACGACTGCTCAAAATTCCGGGTGTTCCTGAATGCAATCTCAATCATGAGGAAGGGGTGTGTAGTTGCGGCTACAGGATAGGTTAGCTTTATGGTGCTAAAGAGGGCTGCTGTTGGCTTGTTAATATCAGCAATGAAGTTTAAAAAGAGCATTAGATTTTGTGGGATTCGGTCAGAACGCTACATTACTTACAAGAATGATACTTGCACCATTTTACTGCCGAGTATGTGTACGAGTCTGGATTTACTTGGCATCGATGGCTTCTTCTTCTTTCGGTGTCCATACTTGTGTGTGAGCAGCTAGGTTAGTGTTTGCGGAGCATCTTGTTCGGGCGCCACGCGGGATGTCTCCCTCTGAGGTCCTGTGATCTTAGGCCTCATTTACACTGAACGCCTCTTCGGATTTTTTTGCCCTCAAGTGACACAGATCGTATTTTTTTTGCCAGTCTAAACGCTTCAAAGTGCTTCAAATCTCATCTTTTGGCATCAGATTCCGGCCACATCAGGAGGTAGTCTTGAATCCGTTTGGAATCGGATCCCTTCAAACACGACTTCAGTCTAAACACAATGCGACCTGAATGCGACCCGTATCTGACTTTTTCGTCATCTGTGGGCGAGCTACGTTACTTGTGTGCGCCGGGAAAGACGTAGTCGCCAGCGGACGTGGATATTTCATCACAATTTTCAGTGCATCACTTGTCCATAGTGCGCAAATAATAGGTAATATGTAAGTAGTACCTTCTGCCCGAATGCAGCTGAGATAGGCTCCAGCACCCCCCGCCACCCCAAAAAGGGACAAACGGTAGGAAATGGATGGATGGATGTAAGTAGTACCTTTTGCCCGAATGCAGCTGAGATAGGCTCCAGCACCCCCCCTCGACCCGAAAAGGGACAAGCGTTAAAAAATGGATGGATGGATGGATGGATGTAAGTAGTAGAATCCATGTATTCATTGTATTACTTTAATGTATTTTCATGTAAATAAACACTAATTTTTAAGGCCTGGCGATTTTTATTTTATTTTGTAGTAGTAGCAAGTTCAGTTCAGTTCAGTTTCAGTTTATTTCGAACATGTATACAATACAATGTAATTCATTACATATTTCCAATTGTTTCTTTACAGCACGTCCGAAAAGGAGTAGGAAGAAGCTGAGCTTATTTAATCCTATGTTACGGTTTGTACAGGGGAAGAAGAAGACACGGACAACAGGGACGTTGATTAACTCCATATTTACATATATAAATAATAAATAATATAATAAACAAGGGAATGGAGTGTGACGTAACCAAAAGTGTATGGTGTGCGACTATGTGTAGGAATTAACTGTTGAGTGTTAAGCGAGAGGCGGAAGTCCAAGAGGGGCAAGACAGGCTCTGAGGTCCAGAGAACAGGCAGGAAGTCAGGGGCAATAGAGAGGCGTCGAAGGTCCGTGTCTAGGCGGGAGGTTGAGATCCAAGAAGCAGCCAGAGAACCAGAGGGAATACGGGGAGACGAGACACACTGATCGTTACACGGGAACAGAGAAATTGCTGCTGGATGACGACAAGGAAAACACGAGACAAGTGAACACGGTGGGGGGGGAAACACAGAGAGTGCATAGAGCTAGATAGATTTGGCTTACTGTACATGACAGGTCGCTTTGTTCTGGCGCAGGATAGCAGGTTGTGCTGGCTTATGAAGGCAGGGCTTCTCATCAGCGAAAGGTGCGTTAATTGCAGATGATTGAGTGCAGCTGCTGGCTGCAGCCGGACTGGCGCACTCTTAGAGGTGCGCGCCCGGGCCGGGACATCCTACCCCTTTTCATACCAGAGCAATTGTTCCTATTTCTTTGTTCTCTGAACAGTGAACAAATAAATAATATGCCATAGTAAGTTAACAAATATTAAATACATGAATAATATTTGTCTCAATAAAAAAAGAAAAAATGAAAAGGGTTCATGATCATAATTCTTGTTCTGTGTACTTTGTGAACCCTTGTAGTCTCTTAAACTGAATCATATTGGTGCTTTCTTTGATTTATTTGGTTAATCCATTCCATAATTTAATTCCACATACTGATAGGCTAAAGGTTTTAAGTGTTGTACGAGCACACAAATATTTTAAGTTAGATTTTCCTCTAAGGTTACATTTCTCCTCTTTTGTTGAGAAGAATTGTTGTACATTCTTGGGTAGCAGGTTATAGTTTGCTTTGTACATCATTTTAGCTGTTTGCAAATGCACCAAATTGTTGAATTTCAGTATTTGTGATTACATAAATAAAGGGTTTGTATGTTCTCTATATCCAACATTATGTATTATTCTAATTGATGTTTTTTGTCACACCGTTCGTGAATGAAGCGCACATTTGTAGTTGTTTCCCCATATTTCCTCACAGTCAACTTTCTTTGTTTTCACTTTCGCGAACGGCGCATTGCAAGTGATATCGAGGTTACATTTTAAAATCACATTTTACTTGATGGAGAAAATCTGATTTGGGCCACTTCGTCCTGCAGTGTTAACGTCGTCTTACAGGAAGTTTGGAACATCCTATGAGGTACAGTAGGAGCACTTGATTTGTTCACCCCAACCCACTTACAGAACAGTATGGGATCTTTTTGCCTTGGAGGGTTTTTTTTTTCCCATGGATTATTGCAGGATGTTATACTTCACAATATCCCCCCGGTAATAATCGGTCTGAAAATTTGCGTGCACCCCTACATTTTCTGCATCCAGGGATCAAGCTGACAACCACGAGTGACAAATTGGAAACTCTTGTCTATAGGTGTGAAATTGTGAGCGTGAATGTTTCCTTACATACCCTGCGATTGGCTGGCGACCACTCTTTGGTTTACCCTGCCTTTTGCCCAAAAGTCACTGTAATAGGCTCCTGCTCACCTTGACCCTAATAAGGTCAAGCTATATAGAAAATTAATTGTATTATTGCCATTTTTCCTTTTTATACATATGCCAAGAACATTAATAATATAATAATAAATTGTATTTATAAGGTACCTTTCTGGGCACTCAAGGACACTGTACAAAATCACAACAATAAAATCAAATTGGATAAAAAAAACAACAACAAAGAGAAAGAAAAGATGATTACAATGAATAAGCAGTCAGGAATAGGTGTGTTTTGAGTCTTGATTTGAAGAGGGATATTGAATCTAAGTTGCGAAGATCTGGTGGTAAAGAGTTCCAAAGATGTCTACATCAGTGGTCCGCAACCTTTTTTGCACCACGGACCAGTTTAATGTAGGCATTACTTTCAGGGACCGGCTTCCCACTTGTGAAAAATACAACTCACTATAAAGCTGAATTAGTGGGAGCCCTGGGCTTGTTTTTTTGCAATGAAATGCTGATGGAAATCAGGCTTTGGGCTACAATCTGTCACATTTATATTTGATATGTTCATTAATGTGCATTGTATCATGTCACAAAGTTATAACAAATGGCAACTTCCAATGAGGAGTTGTATTGTACATCTATAAACAAGCTTATTGGTGTGTCTAGTGCACAGGTGTCAAACTCAAGGCCTGCGGGCCAGATCTGGCCCTCCACGTCATTTTATATGGCCCACAAAAGCCTGGAAATAATGTGTCAATAAAATTCCTTATATTTTCTTTCCTTACTTTCTTATTTTCTAACTAAAGGTGTTAGGGTTTTTTCTAGTTTGAAAAGGAAAACAAATTGTGTCCAATATTGCAATACATATTATATTATCTAACTTTGTTGGTCAAAATCCAAAGAAATACTTAAATATATCTGCTTAACTTATGGTTTCGAAGCAAGTTATCCATCAGATCGTACACTATAAAAATGACCAATAGATTTTACTGTAAAAATGCTTTACGGCATATTACTGCAAATTGAAAGAAAAAACGACCAATGTTTGTTTTTTTTACAGTAACATTTGTTTTAAATCCACGGTTGATGATTTTATGGTACCACATTTTGTTATGGTAAAAAACTGGCAACCGAGTTGCCAAAATAAAATTAAACAGCGGTACTGTCTTTCAGGAATACAGTAACATGTTGAAGAAATAATAATAATAAAATAACACCATATATTATACAGTAAAAGTCTGGCAACTAAGCTACCAGTTTTTTTCTGTAAAAAAACAGTGGTCAAATTCACAGATTTGTTTTACTTTTTACGTAAAAAAATTTAAAATATTTAAAGTCGTAGGCAAATGTGTTAATTATTTACTGTTACAAGCGACCCTCTATTGGCAGCCATGACTGCGGTGTGGCCCTCAATGAAAACAAGTTTGACACACCTGGTCTAGTGGGACAGGCCAAAGTTAAGTAGAGAAAATGCAGTCCTTTATCAACTATTTAATGTTTCTCTCCGGCCCGGTAGTAAATGCTTCACGGACCGGTACCGGTCCCCGGACCGGTGGTTGGGGACCACTGGTCTACATCATTGCGTAAGATCTGTCATGATTGTATAAATGTAAAAGAGGAGACAGTAGCCAGTGGTTAGAATAGTGATGACAGCGAGGACGTCTCACTGTCCCTCCAGCACTAGCACTGTGGTGCCCTTTGGCAAGAGGATTCTATTATGTTGTTGTTATATTGATATATACTGTTCTCATGTCTCACATGCAAATAAGATCTAGACCTGATGTGACTTCCTGAATAGGCAATAAAAATAAAATGGTCACGGAAAATCAGTCATGACTGCACTACCCCGAATGCACCACGAGCCTGATGCTGTCAGGGGCACAAAGACAAACAAACAAACACTGCATAGCCCCAAACTCTTACAGTACCTGTCAGACCCGACAACATGATTAAGTGCATAGGGCACCAACATGCTCAGTAAAACAAGATGTGACATTTGGATACGGCGGAGCAAAACAGCATAAAATGCACACATGCGAGGGATGTGTCAAACCTGCAGCCATTTTAACTGAAAATGTAGGCTATTTCCACAATTCTCAAATGCAAAAGGTGACATTCGGCGTGTTCCTCTAATCACGCAACAGAATAACGTGGCCTGATAATAGGTTTCTCTACTGTATCTGTGATTGTGTCGTTTGATCATGTCCCGAGTCTGTTGCAGTGGTACAGTGGTTATATATTGCAAAAGGGGAACATTCTAGTCTCTGCTAATTGGGCTCCAGTGCAACGGCTGTGTCATTAATGACCCAGATCTAGCTCTTAGTAATATTCATGATGTGCGCCGCATTGCCTTTTTCTCTGTGAACCTGCACAGTACAGGGGTTCATAAGTGTTACTGTGTGTTGAATACTTGCATGTGATGTGTATCCATGTGTGTGTGTTTGTGAGGGTGGAACAAAAGATAATCACTGCATGCATGTCTTCTTCATTTTATGCTGCTGTGTTTCTGATAAGTGGGTACCGTGTTTGCCATCATAGCCTCTGTGATGTGCAGTTGTGGTCAAACGTTTAAATACACTTGTAAAGAACATAATGTCATGGCTGTCTCGAGTTTCCAATAATTTCTACAACTCTTGTTTTTTTGTGATAGAGTGATTGGAGCACATACTTGTTGGTCACAAGAAACATCCATGAAGTTTGGTTCTTTTATGAATTTATTATGGGTCTACTGAAAAAGTGACCAAATCTGCTGGGTCAAAAGTATACATACAGCAATGTTAATATTTGGTTACATGTCCCTAGGCAAGTTTCACTGCAATAAGGCGCTTTTGGTAGCCATCCACAAGCTTCTGGTTGAATTTTTGACCACTCCTCTTGACAAAATTAGTGCAGTTGGTTTTCTGACATGGACTTGTTTCTTCAGCATTGTCCACACGTTTAAGTCAGGACTTTGGGAAGGCCATTCTAAAACCTTAATTCTCGCCTGATTTAGCCATTCCTTTACCACTTTTGAAGTGTGTTTGGGGTCATTGTCCTGTTGGAACACCCAACTGCGCCCAAGACCCAACCTCTGGCCTGATGATTTTAGGTTGTCCTGAATAATTTGAGGTAATCCTCCTTTTTCATTGTCCCATTTACTCTCTGTAAAGCACCAGTTCCTTTGGCAGCAAAACAGCATAATGTGCTCCAATAACTCTGTCACAAAAAATTAAGAGTTGTAGAAATTATTGGAAACTCAACACAGCTGTATGCTCTTTACAAGTGTATGTAAACGTTTGACCACAACTGTATATAATGTATATATGTATATGTGTATGTACGTATGCTTTGGGACTGCGTGGCTCTGTTGGCACAGTGGTTCGATCCCCGGCTTCCGCCATCCTGGTCACATCCGTTGTATCCTTGAGCAAGACACTTCACCCTTGCTCCTGATGGGTCATGTATGTGAATGTGTGTATGAATTGGTGAATGTGAAAATAGTGTCAAAGTGCTTTGAGTATCTTCAAGTTTAATAAATTTTTGAATTACTTTGAGATTAAAGGCCTACTGAAACCCACTACTACCGACCACGCAGTCTAAAAGTTTATATATCAATGATGAAATCTTAACATTGCAACACATGCCAATACGGCCGGGTTAGCTTACTAAAGTGCAATTTTAAATTTTGCGCAAAATATCCTGCTGAAAACGTCTCGGTATAATGACTCCTGCGCGTGACGTCACGGATTGTAGAGGACATTTTGGGACAGCATGGTGGCCAGCTATTAAGTCGTCTGTTTTCATCGCAAAATTCCACAGTATTCTGGAAATCTGTGTTGGTGAATCTTTTGCAATTTGTTCAATGAACAATGGAGACAGCAAAGAAGAAAGCTGTAGGTGGGAAGCGGTGTATTGCGGCAGGTGTTGTGCCGGATAACGCACCCCCGCAGTAGAATGCACCCCCTGACTGTTGTGCCGGATAACACAGCCGGTGTTTCATTGTTTACATTCCCGAAAGATGACAGTCAAGCTTTACCTTTGGCCTGTGGAGAACTGGGACAACAGAGACTCTTACCAGGAGGACTTTGAGTTGGATACGCAGACGCGGTACCGTGAGTACGCATGCAGCTGCGGCTTCCAAACATTTGATCGCTTGCCCGGGATTGAGTGTGTTGTGCAGGTGTTTGAGTTGTATTGGCGGGTTATATGGACGGGAGGGGGGAGGTGTTTGGTATGCGGGATTAATTTGTGGCATATTAAATATAAGCCTGGTTGTGTTGTGGCTAATAGAGTACATATATGTCTTGTGTTTATTTACTGTTTTAGTCATTCCCAGCTGAATATCAGGTCCCACCCGCCTCTCACAGCATCTTCCCTATCTGAATCGCTCCCACTGCCCTCTAGTCCTTCACTCTCACTTTCTTCATCCACGAATCTTTCATCCTCGCTCAAATTAATGGGGAAATCGTCGTTTTCTCGGTCCGAATTGCTCTCGCTGCTGGTGGCCATGATTGTAAACAATGTGTGGATGTGAGGAGCTCCACAACCTGTGACGTCAAGTGCATATCGTCTGCTACTTCCGGTACAGGCAAGGCTTTTTTATCAGCGACCAAAAGTTGCGAACTTTATCGTCTATGTTCTCTACTAAATCCTTTCAGCAAAAATATGGCAATATCGCAAAATGATCAAGTATGACACATAGAATGGACCTGCTATCCCCGTTTAAATAAGAAAATCGCATTTCAGTAGGCCTTTAACCCTGCTGGTTATTGGAGGTCTTCTTGTACGTAGAAAAATGATGCTTGCAAAACCATACAAGTTTCCCAAATAAAAATGTTTTGCAGAGATGGGCCATTTATCATAGAACTGTATAAGTCATATGAATTGCATTGAACGTGCAGAAAGTGTGTCAATGCAATGTCTTGTGGGGCACAGGGTTTTTTTTCTCTCCTAAAAGATCCAATGATCCTCCGATTTTCAAATGACAAAGGAGGATTTTGTCACGATGGAAAAAATAGACTCAGGAACTTACTGGCGAGTTCATGCGCTTCGCCTAGGAAAAGGGGGAACAATTTGTCACAGGAAAGCTTTCCCATTTTTGTGCTCATTTGTTACATCAAAAGGATCAGCTGCTGTGCAATCGTAGCCCTTCCACCATAAACCAAACTAATTGGTGCACTGCTGAAATGTAGTCAGTTGGACATAGGGTAAGAATTGTAAAGTAATTTTCTTTTACTTCCCTCCCTTTGTCATTTTATTTATTAGTCCTATAAAAATGACAAATAAAATTAATACGCATTCATTTGAGATGACGTTTGTGAATTATTTTTCTTTTGCACAGTGCCTTGACAAAAAAACAAACACTTTTAATAAAAACTATACTTTGCTAAAATGTTTAAACATGAGCTGATTATTTTTACATTATTTGAAAATATTCTGAACTGCATACAGGTGTAACCCGCATTGTCCATACTCACCTGGTCTTTTTCGCTAGCATTAGTTTATAGCTAGGAATTGACATACAGTAACTGGTTTCCAACCATGAGAATGAAGAATGTACCACTGCTAGTCCGCATCATACAGAAGCAGAATTAGTCTGCCAGCCAAGAATGTTAAAATAGTACCTTAACGGCAGACATTTATGCATAAAAATATGAAGAAGCTGCATTGGGTGCTTTTGACAGAGAAGCAGCTTGGAAGGAAATTACATTGAAATCCGCTCAACAAGGTAAATGCTGCACATTATTAATACATTACTTCATAAAACTACTCTAGTTGTTTGTAGTACATTCTATTGTACTGTTTATTTAATATCTCTCTTCTAAATGTTAGTTTTTCTTTTTAAAGAGGTATGCTTCATGTTAAATCTGTGTGGTTTTTTTTGGGTGGCTGGGGACAGCGAGCATCGATTTGATGTAGGTTAATCTATTTCATTTGATTTGAGTATTTTAAGTTAAGAACTTTGTCACAGATCCAATTAAGCTCATAAGTCGAGGTACTACTTCACAGTGCTGACAAGTGTTTTGTGTGATTATCCTCCTAATTTCTTGTGAAATGATATTCGCTTGTATTATAATAAAGTATTGTATGGAATAACAGTTAACCTTGTAAATAAATGGCTGTGAAATTATTCACACTAAGTCAATTTATAAAAGTAGTGGGCTGACAAGAGTTAGTGTGAAAAAGGAAGCTGCATTAATTTTAACAGAAGCACTGATGCACTACACCACAACCTAATTTGCCATAAACAACTAGGTCAGCATATTGTAGTTTGCATGGGAAAAACTTTAAAGGGGAAGTTAGTGGGAGATCCTCTATTGTGTCCATGAAACCCACTAAAAGAATATCCAAACAGTGCCAATAATACTCCATTTACACTTCGTGACCTGAATTTTAACCAAGTATTAGTTAATACAAGCACTAACGTTATGCACCTACTTATCAATCAATCAATCAATGAATGTTTATTTATATAGCCCTAAATCACAAGTGTCTCTAAGGACTGCACAAGCCACAACGACATCCATACTTATAGCGGCACGTTGATCACAGAGCTGTAACTCGCTTATGCTGCTATATTGACATCATCAGCCGGTGAGCTGATGCATGACCTGTTAGCTGGTGAAAGTTAATTCTAGATTATAAATAATACTTCTCACCTGGATAGTACTATGATATGGACATAAACCGAGAAGTTGGTAAGCTTGGACAAGAACAAATATGTCTATGAATGTTCTCATTCATCCAGGTCATTGTCATCTCAGGGCATTCAATGGATCGCAACTGGACTGCTTGGTTTGTGTTAGAAGACGTTTCGCCACTCATCCGAGTAGGCTTCATCAGTCAATGCTCATAGACTTAAATTAGTCAGATCTTGTCCAGCAGCTGGTGCCAAAACCCCAAATATTTATACTCAAACCGCTGTACAAGTTCTGACCAATCTAAGTCTATGAGCATTGACTGATGAAGCCTACTCTGATGAGCGGCGAAACGTCTTCCAAGACAAACCAAGCAGTCCAGTTGCCATCGATTGAATCCCCTGAGACAAGAAAAAACAGTTTTACGCCCACCTTTTTTTTAACCCTTTGCAAGGACTATGATTTATTCTTGGGCTAAATGGGTACCATATTTTCCGGACTATAAAGTGCACTTAAAATGATTTTTTTTCCTCAAAACTCGACAGTGCGCATAATGGTCAAATGCAGAGAATAATTTTGCCACACCGAGTGTGTGTGTGACAATCATTGATACTTTAACTTTAACTTTATAACCCGGTGCGCCTAATGTAAGGAATACGTTGGGTTGGGCTTACTCACCTCGAAGCTATTTTATTTGGTACATGGTGTAATGATAAGTGTGACCAGTAGATGGCAGTCAAACATAAGAGATAAGCGTAGACAGCACTATGATTGCAATATGTCTGAAGTAAACAACACCAACATTTTAAATGTTCCATTGGAAATATAGAACATTACACACTGCGCTCAAAAAATATATCAAAATGTTTTACCACGACTTTGGTAAGCTATGAAGCCGCACCGTTTGAATAATTGTCGCCGCATTAAACATACGAGTATTATTATGGTGTGTGTATAAGGTAATACATACGATCTGGCGTTTTGTTTCGCAATATTATGCAAAATACATTTTTCTTACTTTCTGGTACCTGCTGATCTGTATTTGGGATCTGCAAAAGTCCTGAAAAAGTGCGCGGGTCCGCGAGTCAATTAGCTTCTTCTTTTTCCTCTATCTTCTTGTTATGGGACATTCATCCTCCGCTGTTGCCATTTCTAATATAAAGTAGTGTAAAGTTCTTACTTATATCTGTCAGTAAACTCGCCATGAAAGCGCTAAAACATACATGTGTATTGAGTTTACATTATTCACCCAAGGAACTTTAGTTATTAGAGAGTTCCGGTCGGACGGTTTTTCAAAGGACACATTTTGATGTAAATAAAGTCTGAATGTCTTTAAAACAGTTAGCTCCATATTTTGACATTTCTTCGACCCCCGTCCTTGCACGCTACACCGCTACAACAAAGATGACGGGGAGAAGACGCTGCCGAAGGTGAGCCACGTAAATAAGACCGCCCACAAAACGGCGCATCCGGAAGAGACTGTCAGACAGAAAGCGGCTTGAAGATGATCTGTAAAACATAATCTATGCAAAATTTTGACCAAAGAACCACCATTACATGTTATGTAGACCACAAGGAAGTGTTTTCAATTTAGAAAAAAATAATTATGTGACTCCTTTAATGTGCCCCATAATCCGGTGTGCCTAATATATGAAAAAAGATCAAAAATAGACCATTCATCAGCAGTGCGCCTTATAATCTGGTGCGCCCTATGGTCTGGAAAATACGGTATATATGAACATCTAATCAGTCGGCATCCCAGTGAGAGCTTATTGTGATGAGTCTATGAAATTAATGTGCCGCTTAAAATGAGCAAAATACGTAAATATTAGATGTTTTTATGAATAGGCTTGTTACCAAATTACATATATCCTTACAACATGTATATAAAACGTAGATGGAGGTGTTTGGATGCTTTTGTCCGCCCTGAGATCGGTATGTTGTGAGTTCAAACCCAACCCATTGCCTCCCTGCTTAGCACTCAGCATCAAGGGTTGGAATTGGGGGTTAAATCACCAAAATGATTCCCGGGCGCGGCCACCGCTGCTGCTCACTGCTCAACTCCCAGGGGGTGATCAAGGGTGATAGGTCAAATGCAGACAATAATTTCGCCACACCTAGTGTGTGTGACAATCATTGGCACTTTAACTTTAACTTTAACAGTGCTTTATAGGCAGAATAGAGCGACTCTAATTGGCTCCATTGTTTTCTGACTTTTACTTATGTTTATCTCTGAGTTAGAATGCATAAAAAAGAAACCATCTATGTGCTCGTCTTACATAAGCATTGTAAATGATATATTTTTTTAAAAAGTGCAGCTTCCCTTTTCACATTGTTAACATTTCTTGTCACTGCAAAGTGTTTTGCCTGCTTTGTTGCTAGTTTACAGCTATATATGTGTAGGAATGAAATGTTCTGCATGGCCAAAAATCAGCAGTGTGTTTGAGACCACTGTGGCTTTTCAGTGTCAGACAGGCAGCGAGTTAAAGTAGATTTAGTAGTTGCCAACTAACCTGCTGCAGTGTGACATTGCAGTGCCACTTTCTCCAACAGTGTCGTTGGCATCCATTCAGTTGAGAGAGATTAGGAACCATCCACTCTCCGCCTAATCAGGGGAGTGTCTGGTTTAATCATGTGCATGCCTCTAGACGTTACAGTAAACAAGAATTTGGGGAAGGTAGTTTAGAAGCTATAAAATATATGTGATATACTCATCTCGAACAACATGCAGTTTATGTCTTTTAACATCCCCTGGGTGCAGGGGGCGAAAACACAGATGGACGAATGCAGAAAGCTTTGGGGAGAGTGTTTAAATACAGGATTACACTTTGACACACCGTAGGGGGGACCCCTCCCCCCCGTCCCCCCTTTTCCATGCAATGCAATTTGCCATGTTTTAAGCCCAAAGCCCTGGAGGTGTTACAGGATTTAAAATCCTATGAAATGTGATAGACCGCATATGTTTATAAATGCAGCAAAAAGTACAAGGTGTGAGGCTCATCTTCTGGCTTGCATACGTAAAATCGATAGATTTCATATAAATGTATTATGTGTTAGCGTCGGTAACAAAGATCTCAAAGGATCAAAATTATTTGAATTGCTGGTCAATGCTCTAGTTCAGTGATTCTCAAAGAGTGGTATGTGCTCCACCCAGTGGTTCGACCAAGAATCACTTAACTAAATATTCAAACACAGTGTTACTGTTCAAACTGTGTGTCGTGTTACAGTGGCCAAAAATAATAAATATACTTGTTAAATAAAACCTGCGCCTTGATTCTAATAAATATTTAGGCCTATTGAAATACTCTATTTTAATGTTTGTCATTATGGTGGTACTTGGAGTGTTTTCTGAGCTGGTACTTGGTGAAAAAAGTTTGAGAACCACTGCTCTAACTCTATGTTCAAACCCTTGACTCAGCATACATTTATCCATCCATCAAATATCAATGTGATCGGTATTGGCTGATTCCACTTATGGATGATCGGAATCGGCAGCATACAGTCCTGATCAGAACATCCCTATTTCTAACACATTAAAAACAGGATACTTACTCTGTGTGTAACAGCGTGGTTTAGTTAGCCTTGTGCTACAGTCCTCAAGTGATAATAATACTTGTAGGAAATGTAGTCAATTTGGAGGATTATTGACTTAAGGGAGCAGCTCCACACGATGTTTGGAGATCCAGTTAGCTGCTAGCCGCCTCTGTGGCAGCTATTGCTTCCAGTTGGTAGACTAAGCATAGAAAATAGGACTCAATGTTTAAAAAATTGGACGGTTCCGGGAAAGACCCGGTTCTTACTGATGCTCAATGGTCAACTCTATTAATGGGTATTTTGGCTTACTCCTCATGGGCAAACTGCTGCCGCGCTGTCAGCTTTGATGGCCTTCTTTAGACTGCATGTCTCAGCTCTTTACACATATTGGATTTATATCAATTTGATTTAAATCAGTGGTTACTGTATAGAAGGCCACTTCAGAATAGTCCATTCGTTCACCCTTTGCCATTCTTTAGTGCTTGGGTTGAGTGTTTTGGTGACATGTGACTGAGACCAAGTTTTCTGACTCTAGACAAAACATTTCGCTCCAGAAAGCCATGATTCGGGGAGGCAAAGCTCGGTTGGTAGAGTGGCCGTGCCAGCAACTTCAGGGTTCCAGGTTTGATTCCCGCTTCCGCCATCCTAGTCACTGCCGTTGTGTCCTTGGGCAAGACACTTTACCCGCCAGCTCCCAGTGCCAACCACACTGGTTTAATGTAACTTAGATATTAAGTTTCACTATGTAAAGCGCTTTGAGTCACTAAAAAAAAGCGCTATATAAATATTTAAGAAAATTTAAGAAGAAGATTCGACTTGAAATACCATTGTATAGCATTGAAATACCCCCCTGCACAGATGGAGAGAGCAAAGCATCCTTAGAACATAACCAAGTTTGGTGTTCTTTTTAGTAACGCCTAATTTTTGTAATAATAAATATAGAGATACGGTATGTGACTTGACAAAGATCTTAAGATTTCTCTCACAAAAGCTCTGCTGCTTGTTTTTTTTCGGAAAATTGGCCAAATGTCATTTGTCAAAAATGACAAACCTTCTTTCACAGAGGGGTGCCAACAATTTTATTCAACACACATGCAAAACATTGCAACGTTTTGCTTCCAGGAAACAGGAAGAAGACTTTTGACCTCATCGGCATTTAAAGGGTCTGAAATTACATTTTACGGTACCTGCTGTTTAATGTGCAAGCCTAAGAGGGTAATTAGCTAAACAGCCTCTGAACTGACATTAGCACACCCATTTTCCTCTTGAATGTCTGGTGCCTTATCAGCAAGATAAGTTGCTGGACAAGGATTTAGTTGTATAATGTCTACATTCCCAGATTTTGTCTGGCTTTTCCTTTGCAAAACAACACGAAAAGTCAAGTATTTTATGATGTCATTGTTGATGTGATGCAAGCATTTGCAACAATGTTGTACACCAGAATGTTATTATGAATTTGAAGTGCAATGTGGCTCTTATTTAATGAAATCTATTTTAATCACAAAATGTTAGCATTTCTGACTTTTGGATTATAGCACTTTTTATGTATGCATTGTGATTTCATTTAGAGGAAATAATCTACACTTCCATGTTTAGATACCAGTTTAATGCATTAATAACAAAATATGTGAATTGCTACCATCATGCTTTGATTGTCAAAGATACTAGGTGATATTTTTTTATACACGATTAAATGTTTCTGATATTCTGTACTTCACATATTGTACAAGTTAGTTGTAGTAATAGTTTATTTTGCACATGTTAAAAACAAAGCAAATGAAAAATTCATGGAAAAAAATGAAATAATCTTGATAACATTACAGTAAGGTACAGAAATACAAACTAATATTTCACAGTGGGAACACATACAAAATAAAAACAATACATAATGGATAGTTTCTTTCATATGCAAAAAGGAGTGAGAATAAGAGAAACATATGTACTCCCATCCTTTACTTTATAAATCAAATAACGACCTTTCTTATCATCATTATCAATGAAAAATTTACGGGTCTTAATAAAATATATTATCAATAATCTTTTACTCACTTTACACTTATTTTGCTTTATATGTCATTTGTACTGTGTGTAGTTCCGCAAGATCTTTAAATTCAACAGTTTCGAATGCAAGAAAAACTTAATTTGTGTGATCCTTATATCCTGCGTTATGAATTACTCTTATTGCTTTCTTCTGCAGGATGATGAGTGGATATAGCTAGCTAGCCATGTCGTAAAGCACCTCTTCCTGTGGGCGTTTCAGTGTTATAACTTCACCTTTATCGTTAGTTTTTAAGCCAAAATGCGTCCATTCGCCCTTTTCTGTCTAAGTACTCCGTGATTGTACGCTGCTGAACATGCTCGTCTGCTCGTAAACCAGCAATGACACGGCGTGACGACGTAGGGAGGGGCGGAGGACCGGTTCTTTTTAGAAGCGGTATAGTACCGAATATGATTCATTAGTATCGCGGTACTATACTAATACCGGTATACCGTACAACCTTACCTAGAACATTAGCATTAAAGGCCTACTGAAATGATTTTTTTTAATTTAAACGGGGATAGCAGAGCCATTCTATGTGTCATACTTGATAATTTTGCGATATTGCCATATTTTTGCTGAAAGGATTTAGTATAGAACAACGACGATAAAGTTCGCAACTTTTGGTCGCTGATAAAAAAAAAGCCTTGCCTGTACCGTAAGTAGCGTGACGTCACAAGTTGAAAGTCTCCTCACATTTCCCCATTGTTTACACCAGCAGCGAGAGCGATTGGGACCAAGAAAGCGACTATTACCCCATTAATTTGAGCCAGGATGAAAGATTTGTGGATGAGGAACGTATTAGAGTGCAGTGCAGGACGCATCTTTTTTCGCTCTGACCGTAATTTAGGTACAAGGGCTCATTGGATTCCATACTCTCTCCTTTTTCTATTGTGGATCACGGATTTGTATTTTAAACCACCTCGGATTCTATATCCACTTGAAAATGAGAGCCGAGAACGCGAAATGGACATTCACAGTGACTTTTATCTCCCTGACAATACATCGGTGAAGCACTTTAGCTACGGAGCTAACGTGATAGCATCGGGCTAGATAGAAACAAAAGAAATAAACCCCTGACTGGAAGGATAGACAGAAAATCAACAATACTATTAAACCATGGACCTGTAACTACACGGTTAATGCTTTCCAGCCTGGCAAAGCTTAACAATGCTGTTGCTAACGACGGCATTGAATCTAACTTAGCTACGGGACCTCGACAGAGCTATGATAAAAACATTAGCTCTCCACCTACGCCAACCCTCATCTGCTCATCAACACCGAAGCTCACCTGCGTTCCAGCGATCGACGGAGCGACGAAGGACTTCACCCGATCATCGATGCGGTCGGCGGCTAGCGTCGGATAGCGCATCTGCTATCCAAGTCAAAGTCCTCCTGGTTGTGTTGCTGTAGCCAGATGCTAATACACCGATCGCATCTACAGCTTTCTTCTTTGCAGTCTCCATTGTTCATTAAACAAACTGCAAAAGATTCACCAACACAGATGTCCAGAATACTGTGGAATTTTGCAATGAAAACTGAGCTTTTTGTATTGGATACAATGGCGTCCCAATACTTCCGTTTCAACCATCGACGTCACGCGCATATGTCATCATACCTAGACGTTTTCAACCGGAAGTTTCGCAGGAAATTTAAAATTGCACTTAATAAGTTAACCCGGCCGTATTGGCATGTGTTGCAATGTTAAGATTTCATCGTTGATATATAAAGTTAAAGTTAAAGTTAAAGTACCAATGATTGTCACACACACACTAGGTGTGGCGAAATTATTCTCTGCATTTGACCCATCACCCTTGATCACCCCCTGGGAGGTGAGGGGAGCAGTGGGCAGCAGCGGTGGCTGCGCCCGGGAATCATTTTGGTGATTTAACCCCCAATTCCAACCCTTGATGCTGAGTGCCAAGCAGGGAGGTAATGGGTCCCATTTTTATAGTCTTTGGTATGACTCGGCCGGGATTTGAACTCCCAACCTACCGATCTCAGGACGGACACTCTAACCACTAGGCCACTGAGTAGGTAAACTATCAGACTGCGTGGTCGGTAGTAGTGGGTTTCAGTAGGCCTTTAAGCCACATTTTAGAACCGTCTCTATTACTGTATTTACCATTCGTATATAATCGATGTTTGAACATTTGTCCTTCGATTCATGAATCGCCAAAACGTTCTAATCGTGATGCATCGGAGAATCGTTCACTTTTTCCTGCTTTATAGACCTGAAAATCCCCAAATTCCAGGTATTCAAAGTTGGTAACTTGTGTGCCTTCAATCACACAGTCCAGTAGGTACTAACACCCCAGGTCTCTGTGTTAGGGGGGGATGCTAAAACAACATGCTGCTTGGGCAGCACATAAACAAGGCAGGCTTGGGAGCAAAGCTTCTGGAGAAAGCAAGCACAGCAGTGCTATTGTTATCACACAGGGGGAGATTAGTGTTGATGGCTGTATGCGAGCTCGCAGGCTTGGCTGGTGTTCTGTGTCGGATGCTAACCCGGCCCACCCCTGCTGTCACTGGTGCCATGTCGCAATTAGCCAGAATAGCTACGGGCATGATTGCCTGCCCTGGTGGCAAATACACTCAACCCTTCTTGAATCACACAGATATCACCACCCTGGAGATCGTTGCCAGCAGGATGAATACCGCACCTGATTTTACCTTTTACATCATATTCTTTGCCAAAATCTAGAATTGCAACCTTCAATGGGCCCCATTCAGCAACCTTTCTTAGGAACAACTCTTGTTCTTAGGCCCACTTACGAAGTCTTCAAGGAGATGTTTGCGTTCACCAATGTTGTCTTAGCTGGGATATGTTCGTAGGAAAGAACAAAACCTACGAGTGCTCCAGAGCACTCTTAGGGTGGCCTATTTGTTTTTAAGTATGACAAGTTCCCTTACTTCAATCAATCAATCAATGTTTATTTATATAGCCCTAAATCACAAGTGTCTATTGTCTAATATTAAATTAATATCATAGATAGTGTTACTCCCTCCGAGGTCTTAATCAAGGCTCAGGTTGTTCGTTTTTCCCACACAGACATTTATTTCAGCCACGTCTTCTCGTTAACGATGCCAAAACAATGCCGTCAGAACTAATAAATAAGAAAAACAGAACTTCCAATTAGTCTGACATCAAATAAAAGAAAACACATTGATTTCACATATATCATCAGAAAGAATCATACCTAATTTTGAAGCCGAGACTCCAGAAACGTCTTCCAGCAAATGCTTGCTGTCTCATGCTGCTTCCCTTATTCCGTCACATATTAATTGTCCCCCCAACAATGTGACCAAACCGGAACCAAATATGTTCCCCTCCAATTTACATGGGTTTTGTAACAAAAATAAAGTTAACATATACTTGCATGAATTAACCAAAGGAAATACATTTTTAATCACATTATATGTAAATATGAACTTATATTTATACATTGTATTTATTTATTCTAACCAACTATGAAATTATATAACATATATACAATGTGCTTCTGTCAGCAGCTACATATAGATAGATAGATAGATATAGATGGATAGATACATAGATAGACACATAGATAGACATATAGATAGCGAGATAGATATTGATAAGACAGACAGATGTATAGCAAAATGAGCCATATATAGAAATGCAGGCGCACACACACACACACACACACACACACACACACACACACACACACACACACACACAGCAAGATGGCTTGATGCCGCAGATCGTGCCCTGGGGAGGGAGCGCATATTTCACGACCATGTACGAAGTGACAAATATTTATTTGAACGCTTTAAGCTACCGAGAGCTGTCCCCGCCTTTCTTAAACTTACGTTTTGACATTATGTATTCCCCCCGCGGGATAATACCAATTTCTCTTTTGTAATCTGTTTGTGTTTTCTCTGTGTGTTTGATGTTCGGCTTTTCCGCCGGAATTGTGCCCTTATATGGGAAATTAAGGGCGTTTACCTATGCAAATTACGGGTTACATATGCATATTGGGGAAATAAGGGCGTGTTCACATGCAAAATTATGATAGACACGCACGCGCTAACCATTTAGCATTCAGCAACTTAAAAACAGCAGGTGGGAACAATTTGGTCGTTTAAGAACACGTCATGAATTTTAATGGACTCCTCTTAGGAAATCACTTAGGAAGAAAGATAAAAGGAAAAGTTAGGAACTTACTGTTGAATGGGGCCCATTGTTCTTTGCTCTAAATTATGTGGCCAACAAGTTCACAAAAGCATCCCAGAGTGAGTCATCCGTAAAAGGTAAATTAATGGCTATTGATGTAAAAAGCACATACAATAAAAGCAGGATGTGGTGACCTTTTTTGTACAAATGTCAAAATGAGTAATTAAAAAATATGGATGTTTTGTCATTGAGCTTTCAATGAAATTGACTTTCTGCATGAGAGGTGTGCACATATTTAACAATGCTACTAATCGACGAGCCAAGATGAGTTAAAATGTCCCCGACTGATTACAGATGCATGAATAATTAGCAGACAGACGGCTAAATGGTACCGAGCACGACTTGATGTGCAGCGATAAATACAAGACTGCGCAGAACAAAACCGCGTCCTCTTCGCCCTTCTCTCTTTCGTCCCCTCTCATCCTCCTCTGCAATCTTCCTCTCTTTCTATATTAGGCTCTTCTGGGTTAATCATTCCTAGAGGACGCCAGTGCAGGAAAAAGTGACACACATCCTTTTCTTTTGTAACCACTTTTAAACATCACAGACCGCTTAAACCAGGAGTGTCAAACTCATTTTAGATGGGGGGCTACATGGAGAAAAATGTACTCCCAAGTGGGCCGGACGGGTAAAATAAAGACAACTTCAGATTGTTTTCTTTGTTTAAAAACAGAACAAGCATATTCATAATGTTGTTGGTTTTTTTTACACTTACATGTTGCAGTTTAATAGTACTCTATCTTTATTTGTCGTTGTTTATATTTTCTGAATAAATTGTTTGATAATATTCATCAGTCAACTCCATCCATCCATCCATCCATCCATCTTCTTCCGCTTATCCGAGGTCGGGTCGCGGGGCCAGCAGCCTAAGCAGGGAAGCCCAGACTTTCCTCTCCCCAGCCACTTCGTCCAGCTCCTCCCGGGGGATCTCGAGGCGTTCCCAGGCCAGCCGGGAGATATAGTCTTCCCAACGTGTCCTGGGTCTTCCCCGTGGCCTCCTACCGGTTGGACGTGCCCTAAACACCTCCCGAGGGAGGCGTTCGGGTGGCATCCTGACCAGATGCCCGAACCACCTCATCTGGCTCCTCTCGATGTGGAGGAGCAGTGGCTTTACTTTGAGCTCTCCCCAGATGGCAGAGCTTCTCACCCTATCTCTAAGGGAGAGCCCCGCCACCCGGCGGAGGAAACTCATTTCGGCCGCTTGTACCCGTGATCTTGTCCTTTCGGTCATAACCCAAAGCTCATGACCATAGGTGAGGATGGGAACGTAGATCGACAGGTAAATTCAGAGCTTTGCCTTCCGGCTCAGCTCCTTCTTCACCACAACGGATCGATACAGCGTCCGCATTACTAAAGACTGATCCGCCTGTCGATCTCACGATCCACTCTTCCCCCACTCGTGAACAAGACTCCGAGGTACTTGAACTCCTCCACTTGGGGCAGGGTCTCCTCCCCAACCCGGAGATGGCACTCCACCCTTTTACGGGCGAGAACCGTGGACTCTGACTTCGAGGTGCTGATTCTCATCAGTCAACTCATTGGTGTCAATTTCCATTCTATCAAGATAAATTACAATATGTTATTTATGTAGTTTGATCATTTTCCTCGACTGATGTGGTTTATTTTGTACATATGTAGCATCATCTACAGAGATACAAAGAATTGCTCTTTCGACATCCAGTGAACACATTTAGAACTGCTGTTTCTTTCATTCAAAAATTTCAGCTTAATTTCTATACTTAGCAAAACTCATCCCGGATCAGGCCCTCGGGCCGTATGTTTGACACCCCTTGGCTTAAACTGTACCCACGCAGCCTTTAAACCTGAAATCGTGTGAAGAAATGTAAATGTTTTGCCTTGACCTCCTCTGAAATCAATTCACTTGACCTTGTTCTTCATTTACCCTCTATTTGTCCGTTTCTTTCACTTTGGTATGAATGAACCGGGTGCTTCATTTTTCATACTATTATAAAACATTTCTTCACCTTTGCCAACATCCTTGCTTCCCATTTTGCTCTATTGAGTCATGAGCCCTGTGGGAGGCGGGTGCTCTAATTCATTTGTTTGCATACACGGAAAATGTCCAGCTCTGATGGATGGCTTTGGCTCGCACGCTCACTATGTAACCCGCAGTTTACAATGGAATTTGCTTGGAGTCTCTCAAAGGACTGCATCCTCAAATAAAGAGATAAATAAAACGCCCCCGTAAACAAACCGAATGCATTGCACACTATTGTGATTTCTCTCCTGTCATCACATGCGTTTAAGTCGCCTGAAACAGATCTACATACGTGCAC
This sequence comes from Nerophis lumbriciformis, assembly GCF_033978685.3. Classification (NCBI taxonomy): domain Eukaryota; kingdom Metazoa; phylum Chordata; class Actinopteri; order Syngnathiformes; family Syngnathidae; genus Nerophis; species Nerophis lumbriciformis. The sequence continues at coordinate 25,650,609 of NC_084557.2, forward strand.
AGTGGGCCTCAACACATATAATACAGCGATTGAAGCCACAGTGGAAAGACTGAGTTTGTTTGTGTAAAAAAATAAATAAAAATGAAGTATTCAGATGTCCTCACGCAAAATTCAGTAATTGCATAGTTTGTTTCGTGTCCAAATTAGTCTGCATCACGGGTCTTTAATGGTTGCAAACCGTGATGCGATGTGACTTCTAACATGTAGCCACTCTCTCGGTTGCACTGTTCTGGCCAACGTTCACGTGCACACTCATGTGCATGTTTCGGAGGTTTCCAGCCAAAAAAAAGGAAATGTCTGCCAGCTGAAGATGTTTTTTCAGTAAGACTCTTGTTCACTTCCAGCTGAAGCTCTTTCATTTGTCTGCCGGTGGTTGGTCAGAAGTGGTTGAAGGCGTCCCGAGTTGTTAAGCGCTCATCAACATTGATTATATAAAACATTGCTTTTTGAGTAGCTTGTGTATGAGTTGAATTTGCTTGTATTTTATCTTTTCAAACTTTGTTAAAAATTATGAGTCTCCTCCTTTAGCATAAAGAAACACTTTGTTGTCATGTACCTACCAACACACCAGATGACACTGTTAACTAAATGTTAATGTAGTGTTGTCCCGATACCAATATTTTGGTACCGGTACCAAAATTATTTAATTACTTTTCGGTACTTTTCTAAATAAAGGGGACCACAAAAAATTGCATTTTTGGCTTTATTTTAACAAAAAATCTTACGTTACATTAAACAAATGTTTCTTATTGCAAGTTTGTCCATAAATAAAATAGTGAACATGCAAGACAACTTGTCTTTTAGTAGTAGTAACATATGCAGTAACATATTGTGTCATTTTCCATTCTATTATTTTGTCAACAATATTAAGGACAAGTGGTAGAAAGTGAATTATTATTTTACTTGTTCATTTACTGTTAATATCTGCTTACTTACTCTAACATTTCTGTTAAAATGTAATAATCACTTATTCTTCTGTTGTTTTATACTTTCCATTAGTTTTGGATGATACCACAAATGTGGGTATAAATCCGATACCAAGTCGTTACAGGATCATACATTGGTCATATTTAAAGTCCTCATGTGTCAGGGACATATTTCCTGAGTTTATAAAAATATAAATAAAAAAAAAAACGAAAGAAGATTTTATGAAGCCAAAAAATATCGACATAATCATAGTAGTATCGACGAGATACACTACTATACTTGGTATCATTACAGTGAATGTTAGATGTAGATCCCCGTTTGTTTACATTTTAATGCCGGTGAGCTACGGTGTGTAGTGAAACATGTTTAACTATTCCTCGTCCTGCAGGGATGATACTTGAAAGAAACGTACTTTATTTGTCGGCATGGAGGCGAGGATTAGTGATTTAGAAGTAGCTACAACGCTGCCGACTGGGGCTGGACTTTAGCCGCTAGCTAGCTAACCATATTTAAAGCACCTCTTCCTGAGGGCGTTTCAGTGTTATAACTTCACCTTTATCGTTAGTTTTTAAGCCAAAATGCGTCTGTTCTAAACTTTATTTTGTAATTTGTGATTGCCGCTGTTCCCATTCACTCACAATCACACACGCGCATACGTCCACACGGAAGTAATACAAATAACGCTTTTCAAAACAAAAGCATCACCGTTGTATTGCACACTCGACATAAACACTTTTTAAAATGTATTTTGTAATTTATGATTGGCCTAACGCGGGCCGGACAGGGGCGCACAAAGGGCCGGATGTGGCCCGCGGGCCGCAGAATTCCCAGGTCTGGTCTACACACTGTGTCTGTTTGTAAGTACTCCGTGATTGTGCGCTGCTGAACATGCTCCTCTGCTCGTAAAACCAGCGGGACCGGTACTTTTCCGAGGCGGTATAGTACCGAATATGATTAATTAGTATCGCGGTACTATACTAATACCGGTATACCGTACAACCCTAACTCCAACCCATCTCCGTGTCAAAAATTATCCAATAAGTCTTGAAAATCATGATATTTGCAGAGCAGGTTTAATTATTAAAACTGATTTAAAGGCCTACTGAAACCCACTACTACCGACCACGCAGTCTGATAGTTTATATATCAATGATGAAATCTTAACATTGCATCACATGCCAATACGGCCGGGTTAGCTTACTAAAGTGCAATTTTAAATTTTGCGCAAAATATCCTGCTGAAAACGTCTCTGTATGATGACGTCAGCGCGTGACGTCACAGATTGTGGAGGACATTTTGGGACAGCATGGTGGCCAGCTATTAAGTCGTCTGTTTTCATGGCAAAATTCCACAGTATTCTGGACATCTGTGTTAGTGAATCTTTTGCAATTTGTTCAATGAACAATGGAGACAGCAAATAAGAAAGCTGAATGTGGGAAGTGGTGTATAGTGGCCGACTGCAGCAACACAAACACAGCCGGTGTTTCATTGTTTACATTCCCGGAAGATGACAGTCAAGCTTTACCATTGGCCTGTGGAGAACTGGGACAACAGAGACTCTTACCAGGAGGACTTTGAGTTGGATACGCAGACACGGTGCCGTGAGTACACATGCAGCTGCGGCTTCCAAACATTTGATCGCTTGCCCGTACGTGCGTGCCGCTATGTGCATGTCACGTACGTAACTTTGGGGACTTTGGGGAAATATATGTGCTGTATGAACTTTGGGGAGGTGAACGGTACTTTGGGCTGTGGGATTGAGTGTGTTGTGCAGGTGTTTGAGTTGTATTGGCGGGTTATATGGACGGGAGGGGGGAGGGGTTTGTTATGCGGTATTAATTTGTGGCATACTAAATATAAGCCTGGTTGTGTTGTGGCTAATAGAGTATATATATGACTTGTGTTTATTTACTGTTTTAGTCATTCCCAGCTGAATATCAGGTCCCACCCGCCTCTCACAGCATCTTCCCTATCTGAATCGCTCCCACTGCCCTCTAGTCCTTCACTCTCACTTTCCTCATCCACAAATCTTTCATCCTCGCTCAAATTAATGAGGAAATTGTCGCTTTCTCGGTCCGAATCGCTCTCGCTGCTGGTGGCCATGATTGTAAACAATGTGCGGATGTGAGGAGCTCCACAACCTGTGACGTCACGCTACTCGTCTGCTACTTCCGGTACAGGCAAGGCTTTTTTATCAGCGAACAAAAGTTGCGAACTTTATCGTCGATGTTCTCTACTAAATCCTTTCAGCAAAAATATGGCAATATCGTGAAATGATCAAGTATGACACATAGAATGGACCTGCTATCCCCGTTTAAATAAGAAAAATCGCATTTCAGTAGGCCTTTAAAACTTCACTAAAGACTAGAAACATATTCTACAGCCTGACTTGGGTTTTCTAAAGAGTGGATGAAATGCCAAATATTAGTTTAATAAAATGTCAGCGTTCTTGTGGCCATGGCCAGATTGTAAGACTGAGATGCTGCACACATGCTGTACGAAAGCGTTGCCGTCTGGAGTCGCACATTGCGCTTTTTTTCCTTGGTGCTGACACAGCTTTGATTGGCATGGACAGCTTGTAGCACTGAACGCTTTAGCATCATCTGTTGTAGGATAAGTGTTCCAGATCAAACCAAAACAACATCCTGTCTCTTGAGCAAATCCGAAACAAAGATTCATGAGCGTGTGTGTTCCGATGTTGTGATTCATGCTTCCGCTCGCCAAATTATATGCGCCAGCCCCTGAGACATTTCTGCATCTGTAACACTGTCGAGGCCAAGACATCTGTGACTTTGCGGGGTGAACGGCAGGCATGCGGCAGGGGGACATGCATTTTCCTGGTTCATTTCATCTCCCACTCTCCTGCTTCTTTTTGTGGTCCTGATTTATTCTCGAATGCAGACCGCAAACCCTTAGTACCAGCTCTTGGTCAGGAAGCGAAGCATTATTTTAAGGAGAGCATTCACGTACGTGCTCTATTTATAAATCCTTATTATATAAACCGCCAGGAGACAAAACACCAACGAGTAATGATTCACCACAACCATGTTGCATAACAGGCCTATTTTGTCAAGGAAATGAGGTGATGGATAAAAGACAACACAATTACAGAAAACATTGATAACCACCAATCGACCTTTTGCAGTGAAATAAACAAATGCATCGAATGTTTTTCAATACCCCCTTGACCATTAACTCTTCAGTTAAAGCCACGTTGTTTTCCACTTCGGCATGACCGTGCCCAAGTGCACAGAGCAACGTCCATTAAGGCTAAACAAAACCATTATTTCTTCAATCGACTAATCCAGTGTTTCTTAACAGTAAGGCCGGAGCGCACCCGAGAGGGCCGCATAAAAATATCAGTTTCCTAGCTGTGGTCCGTACGGGCCACAGCTGTACTTCGTGGCAGTACTTGTGGCAGTAATGACAATATTAAACAAACAGAAGAAATCTGGAGCTAAAGTCATAGAGAAGTTTCTTAAGTGCAAACAAGAGTTGAAGCTGTATTTTCATTTGCACTTTAATTTCATTGACGCTTTATTTAAAAAAACAAAAAACAAACGATCTATGTTCCCACCCTCACCTATGGTCATGAGCTTTGGGTTATGACCGAAAGGACAAGATTACAGGTACAAGCGGCCGATATGAGTTTCCTCCGCCGGGTGGCGGGGCTCTCCCTTAGAGATAGGGTGAGAAGCTCTGCCATCCGGGGAGAGCTCAAAGTAAAGCCACTGCTCCTCCACATCAAGAGGAGCCAGATGAGGTGGTTCAGACATCTGGTCAGGATGCCACCCGAACGCCTCTCTACGGAGGTGTTTAGGGCACATCCGACCGGTAGGAGGCCACGGGGAAGACCCAGGACACGTTGGGAAGACTTTGTCTCCCGGCTGGCCTGGGAACGCCTCGGGATGCCGCGGGAGGAGCTGGATGAAATGGCTGGGGAGAGGGAAGTCTGGGCTTCCCTGCTTAGGCTGCTGCCCCCGCGACACAACCTCGGATAAGCGGAAGAAAATGGATTGATGGATGGATGGATAAATAATAATTTATGTGAATTTTTTTTTCATCAGGTATTTTATGAGTTCCTTCTTATGCAGTATATTCGGTTAGTACCGTAAATACAGGGCTATAAGCGGTTACCGTATTTTCCGCACTATAAGGCGCACCGGATTATAAGGCGCACCTATGCATCCATTAGATGGAGCTGCGCTAAAGGGAATGTCAACAAAACAGTCAGACAGGTCAGTCAAACTTTATTAATAGATTACAAACCAGCGTTCTGACAACTCTGTTCACTCACAAAATGAATAAACAGCTGTTTTATTATTTTCCCCGAGGTAAAGTCAGTGACATGGTGTTTTGTTTATCATTAAACAACAGCAAGGTATAACATCTAGTGCAACATCTATATCACATTGTGGAGGGGAACTTTTCCCTGATTCAATAAACACGTAAAAAACAGTGATACTGTTACGGTAAATCAAACGTTAGTGCAATCACAATATAGTAACACTCGAAATAGTGCAGAGCAATAACAATATATCAATATCTCAACGTTGCTCAAACGTTAATGTCACACAACACAACACACAAAATAAACATGTAAAGCTCACTTTATGAAGTTATTCCTCATCCACGAATCCCTCGAATTCTTCTTCTTCAGTGTCCGAATTAAACAGTTGGGCGAATGCGGCATCCGTCTCGTCGAAGTCGTCATTAATGGAGTCAGTGTCGCTGCTGCTCTATTCCCGTGTTCTACTGCGTGAGTGATCGTCTTAAGTTTAAACTCTGCGTCGTAAGCATGTCTCTTAATAGGAGCCATTTTGGGGTCTTTACATAAACAAACAAATGGAAATAAAACGGCACACTTTGCGCAGTCATATATCCCAGCATGCACCGCGCGCTTCTTCTTCTTCTATGGGGGAAAAATGAAGACGGGGGAAAATGAAGTCGGCGGCTGCTTACCGTAGTTGCGATTGATTGATTGATTGATTGAAACTTTTACCTTTTGGAGGCTCAATATTAGTCCATATATAAGGCGCACCGGATTATAAGGCGCACTGTCAGCTTTTGACAAAATTGGAAGTTTTTCGGTGCGCCTTAGTGCGGAAAATACGGTACTTTTTTCCTACACTTTAAACCCTATGGTTTACAAGGTGATGGGGCTAATTTATGGATTTTTCATCGCTGACGGCCACAATAAAAAGATTTAGAAAAAAAACAAAAAAACAAGCAAACTAAATGACAAAGTGTTTTATTGTTTTTGCTATGGTGACAAGTTTGCGCACGGCAGGTGCTAAAGTGTCTTATTTACTGGTAGCGGGGTTTTTTTCCAACCAAGTGTCATTCAGTCGTTTAGCCGTCCATAGCGTTTTTACTTCATGCATCACTCCAAGTAACGTTTGTAAGTTTTACAGTATCAATCAATCAATGTTTATTTATATAGCCCTAAATCACAAGTGTCTCAAAGGGCTGCACAAGCCACAACGACATCCTCCAGAGCCCACATAAGGGCAAGGAAAAACTCACCCCAGTGGGACGTCGATGTGAATGACTATGAGAAACCTTGGAGAGGACCGCATATGTGGGTGACCCCCCCCCTCTAGTATAACTAAAACGTTGTATACATACTAAACTGTCCCATGTGTGATGTCTGTAGGTGTGATTTTATGCATATTTGTACGGGCTATTGTAATCTAATGACGCGAGCTAATATACTAACATGTTCACGAGTGTCTGTGATAGTATTATGAACTTACAACGGCATTCTTTTTGCGTTGATTCAGTTTCACAATATCTGCAGTAAATTCACCAAAACGTCACTGTGGAGTTATTGAGTCTGTTTAGCTGATTGGAGAGCTAGCTTCCGCAGCTAGTGGGTTCGTGACGATGACTTCTGTTTTGTTTGATCATCCGTTTTACTGCCGTGTTACGACCCCGTTTGGAAACAATTGAGGTGCATGGATAAATATGTACAGAATCTTTCTGTGTAAATAAGTAATTTTGCAACGTATATATATTCGCGGCTTATGGTGCGGTGCGGCTAATATTTGAAAACATATGTTTTCCCTAAAATTTAGTGGGTGATTTATAGTCCGGAAAATATGGTACTTGTTTTTCTCACCAGCTTGAAATAATAATAATGATAAGTAGGTTAGACATAATTATTGAATAAGATTAAATCAAAAGTAAAATTTGATGTCAAAAAGGGTAAGAATCCTTGGATTAATATATCGATTATTTTTTCTATTAATCTGTTAACATAATTTATTTTTGTAACAAACGTTTTTTAGTGTCTTGTTGCAACATTTTTTTCTTATGAATTACCCCAAATTAAACCAACATTTTTCTTGCAGGTAGAAACTTTAAATGCATGTTGTTTGGTCAAGAGTACAACATAAAATTACTTAAAGAGTCGTTTTACTTCCTCCGCCATCCTGGAGAATCACCCTTGATGCATTTTTAAGTGCTTGTGCTTTACAGTGTGCTGTTGTGAAAAGCTATTTCTAATTTGCAGTTTACAGAGCATTTTAAAAGGCTCATTTTCTACAGTGGCATCTAAGTGTATTCTGATCAGGGGTTTAGGCTGCCAATTCCAATACCAATTCTCCATAAGTGAGATCCGCCTATATGATTAAATGTATTAACTGTAAATGTAATTATTTATGGTGAGAAACTATTGACTATAAGATCTAAAAAAAAAAGGATCCATAAAATCACATTACTTTTTGGAATGTGACCCAGTAATGGTACTGATAACAATACATTTTATTTTAAAATATTTAAGACCCCTAAATGATTTTTGTCAGGAACCCGCATGGCTGCAGTAGTTGTGGCCCCAAGATGCAGGAAACAGTAGGGCGGCGTGCAGGTAAGAGTATTTTTAATTATATTAAACACTAAAGGTGCAGCAGGGAAGTGCACCAAATTATAGCAGCCTCCAGCACTGAGTCAGTAACAATTCAACAAAGAAACAATCCTCGAGCTCTGACGAACAGGTGGGCAGGCATAAATAGCAGCTTGATTGGCAACTGCAGCCAGGTGTGCCAGGCTGCCAATCAAAGACAGGTGAGGGAAACGAGCGCTCAGGGAAACATGTGGACCAAAAATAAGAGCGCTGACAGGAAATAAACACAAACGAAGGAAACATAAGATGTGAATGTGACAGACCGTCACAATTTTGCTGTTAAATTTTGATTCACAATATTTAAACTAATTCATTATTCTCTTATTATTTCATACAACTGTTTAACCAAAGTAAAGTCAAAGTTTCCTGTGTCTGAGGGTCCGTTTGGTCCATGTACCTTCCGTTCATTCTATTTCAAATTCTTAAATGCAAATCAAAAAACACATTTCGGGCCATTTTTTCTATTTTCATTTCATTTCATTTTGTGCTGTTTTCCTTTTATGGACTTTTATTTTTCCATCAAACATCGAATACTTCCAAAATGCAAAAATGCGTGGTTATCTGTCTGATGACAAATTGAATCGGAAGCAGTATTTTAGGTCCTTGTACCTTCCGTTCATTATATTTTGAATTCTTAAATGCAAATCAAAAAACTAATTTTGGGCCATTTTTTCCATTTTCCGACAATAGGACTCCTACTGAACAAAGCTGTTACCGTTATGCTAAAAACATGCTAAATGCAAAGGAAAAGCTAAAATACGGCTTCCGGTTCAATTTGTCATCACACAGATAACCATGCATTTTTGCATTTTGTATCAAATGTTTTATTTATTTTTGTGTTTATCTGGAAAAATGAAAATCCATAAAAGGAAAACCACACAAAATCCAATTTTATGGCAATATGTTAATGAAAATCCCCTCTTTTTTGTTTGTTTTAAAATCTGCCATATATAATAAAAATCGAAAAACGACCCCGATTTTATTTTTTGATTTGCTTTTCAGAATTGAAAATAGAATGAATGGAAGGTACACACACCCCGTTTCATCGCTGCCGTTTGTTTTTTGTCTGGAATAGAAACATAATTCAACATAAAAATCCACTTTGGTCCGTGTACCTTCCGTTAATTCTATTTCTAATTCTGAAACGCAAATCAAAAAATAAAATGAGGGCCGTTTTTCGATTTTTATTATATATGGCAGATTTTAAAACAAACAAAAAGGGGTTGATTTTCCTTCAAATATTGCCATACAATTGGATTTGGTTCGGTTTCCCTTTTATGGATTACATTTTTTTAAGATAAACACAAAAATCTAAAAAAAAATGTTCATCCAAAATGCAAAAATACGTGGTTATCTGTGTGATGACAAATTGAACCGGAAGCAGTATTTTAGCTTTTACTTTGCGTTTAGCTTGTTTTTAGCATAACGGTAACATCTTTGTTCAACAGGAGTCCTATTGTCATTTTAAAAAAGTGTAATTAAATAGTTGTCCAACTTTTGTTTCAGAAATGAAAATAGAAAAAATAGCCCAACATTTGTTTTTGGATTTGCATTTAAGAATTGGAAATATAATGAACGGAAGGTACACGGACCCACTTTACCTGAATATGGGTTTGATAAAAAAAAACAACAACAAAAAAAAACAGGAAAACTAATCGTTAAGCCGTTATCTGTCATCCAAATGTATTATTTTGTTTGAAAATCTAAAATGATTAAAGAATTTAAAAAAGTGGAACACTCTTTTCTAGATTGCACATGCACAGTTTTTCTTTTCGGGATCCTCGTCTGTGAGTGACCCGGAACAACAGAAGAAAACTACCGACCGGTGTCCCACCTTCCCTTTATTTCGAAAATCCTCGAAAAAATTGTCGCACAGCAGCTAAATGAACACTTAGTGTCTAACAATCTCTGTGAACCTTTTCAATCCGGTTTCAGGGCAAATCACTCTACGGAGACAGCCCTCGCAAAAATGACTAATGATCTACTGCTAACGATGGATTCTGATGCGTCATCTATGTTGCTGCTTCTTGATCTTAGCGCTGCTTTCGATACCGTCGATCATAATATTTTATTAGAGCGTATCAAAACACGTATTGGTATGTCAGACTTAGCTTTGTCGTGGTTTAACTCTTATCTTACTGACAGGATGCAATGCGTCTCCCATAATAATGTGACCTCGGACTATGTTAAGGTAACGTGCGGAGTTCCTCAGGGTTCGGTTCTTGGCCCTGCACTCTTTAGTATTTACATGCTGCCGCTAGGCGACATCATACGCAAATACGGTGTTAGCTTTCATTGCTATGCTGATGACACCCAACTCTACATGCCCCTAAAGCTGACCAACACGCCGGATTGTAGTCAGCTGGAGGCGTGTCTTAATGAAATTAAACAATGGATGTCCGCTAACTTCTTGCAACTCAACGCCAAGAAAACGGAAATGCTGATTATCGGTCCTGCTAAACACCGACATTTATTTAATAATACCACCTTAACATTTGACAACCAAACAATTACACAAGGCGAATCAGTAAAGAATCTGGGTATTATCTTCGACCCAACTCTCTCGTTTGAATCACACATTAAGAGTGTTACTAAAACGGCCTTCTTTCATCTCCGTAATATCGCTAAAATTCGTTCTATTTTATCCACTAGCGACGCTGAGATCATTATTCATGCGTTCGTTACGTCTCGTCTCGACTACTGTAACGTATTATTTTCGGGTCTCCCTATGTCTAGCATTAAAAAATTACAGTTGGTACAAAATGCGGCTGCTAGACTTTTGACAAGAACAAGAAAGTTTGATCATATTACGCCTATACTGGCTCACCTGCACTGGCTTCCTGTGCACTTAAGAAGTGACTTTAAGGTTTTACTACTTACGTATAAAATACTACACGGTCTAGCTCCGTCCTATCTTGTCGATTGCATTGTACCATATGTCCCGGCAAGAAATCTGCGTTCAAAGAACTCCGGCTTATTAGTGATTCCCAGAGCCCAAAAAAAGTCTGCGGGCTATAGAGCGTTTTCTATTCGGGCTCCAGTACTATGGAATGCCCTCCCGGTAACAATTAGAGATGCTACCTCAGTAGAAGCATTTAAGTCCCATCTTAAAACTCATTTGTATACTCTAGCCTTTAAATAGCCCCCCTGTTAGACCAGTTGATCTGCCGTTTCTTTTCTTTTCTCCTCTGCTCCCCTTTTCCTTGAGGGAGGGGGGGCACAGGTCCGGTGGCCATGGATGAAGTGCTGGCTGTCCAGAGTCGGGACCCGGGGTGGACCGCTCGCCTGTGCATCGGCTGGGAACATCTCTACGCTGCTGACCCGTCTCCGCTCGGGATGGTGTCCTGCTGGCCCCACTATGGACTGGACTCTTACTATTATGTTGGATCCACTATGGACTGGACTCTCACAATATTATGTCAGACCCACTCGACATCCATTGCTTTCGGTCTCCCCTAGAGGGGGGGGGGTTACCAAAATATTTGGTCGTCTCCAAGGTTTCTCATAGTCATTCACATCGACGTCCCACTGGGGTGAGTTTTTCCTTGCCCGTATGTGGGCTTTGTACCGAGGATGTCGTTGTGGCTTGTGCAGCCCTTTGAGACACTTGTGATTTAGGGCTATATAAATAAAGATTGATTGATTGATTGATTGAAGAAGACAAAGAACAGTGTCAGTGTAAAGAGACACTGTGCATGTGCAGTTGGCCCATTTGTCCAAACATTGAACGGCGAATAGAAAAAACAGTTTCTCTATAAGAGATACGTGGTAAGAGGAGTGATGGCAATAGAGATGCGCGGTTTGCGGGCACAACCGCGGAGTCCGCGGATTATCCGCGGATCGGGCGGATGAAATTAAAAAAAATTTGATTTTATCCGCGGGTCGGGTCGGGTCGGGCGGTGGAAATAAAAAAAAAAAGATTTTAAATAGATTCAGGCGGGTGGCAGTTAAACCAATTCGGAAATATATATACATAGTTAAATGTTGTTACTCACATACGAAAAACGAGCAGGCACCTGCTGCATATGCCACAACAGAAGAAAAAAAAAAAAAAGAGATGGACACTTTTACGGAGCGGAGAAGGGACGCCTCGCCGGGGTCCGGGACCGAGGCCCCTTCCCCCGAGAGGGCCCTACCGGGAGCCGTAGCTGAGGCGATCCGCGAGAAGGGCCCGACGCACGTCCAGGGTCACCACCGCGCCCACCGCACCGACACCCCGCCTCGTCCGCCTTCGCCGCGGCCGGCGTCACGCGCAGCAGGTAAGCAGCTTACCTGCCCGCCACCCCCGTGGCCGGGGGCTCGTAACAGGGGTCACTCCGCGCGCTCCGCCCGCGCAGCTTACCTGCCCGCGCAGCTTACCTGCCCGCCACCCCTGTTGCCGGGGGCTCGTAACAGGGGTCACTCCGCGCGCAGTGCGCTCACGAAAGGGGTGGGGCTCACCCTGGTTGATATAGACAGGACGGTGGCCATGGAAGTTGGAACCCGCTAAGGAGTGTGTAACAACCCACCTGCCGAATCAACTAGCCCTGAAAATGGATGGCGCCCATACCCGGCCGTCGCCGGCAGCGAGACGCGCTTGGAGGTGCGCTCAGCGCGGCTCCCATATGATTGCGCACTGGTGTGCGTCTGGGTCGTGACAGCGTGGCACGCGAATGTCTGTGCTGCATTGGATCAGTCTCCTTTCTTTAACAGGCAAAAGCTTTATAACCTCACTAATACCTTGCATCGTCTATATTAGATATATAACAACGGGCGGGTGCGGGCGGGTGCGGTTCTGATCAAATGTTACATCGGGTGGATGGCGGATGGTTGACGACTTTCTGATGCGGTTGCGGATGAAATAATTGCCTATCCGCGCATCTCTAGATGGCAATATGTCTCAAGTAAATAACACCAACATTTTAAATGTTCCATTGAAAATATAGAACATTACACACGGCGCTCAAAAGTCTATCAAAATATTTTGGTACGACTTTGGTAAGCTATGAAGCCGCACCGCTTGAAGGATTGTTGGCTCATCAAACATACGAGTATTTTTAGATTTAGATTTTTATTAAGGATACCCATTAGCTGGTTGCCACAACAACCCACTAGTCTTCCTGGGGTCCACAAACTCAATACAAATACAAGTAAAAGCATATAATTATAACCACACAATACAGAAAAAAATAAAAGCATCAATAAGAAAACAAGCAAACAATTTACAGTCACATAATAATAATTACCATATAAATATGACTACACAATACAAAACCAAACAAAAATCATCAACAAGCTATTATTTTCCTTTTAAAAACCTGTTTACTTTCAATGCCAATGAGAATTTGAGGCAGGTTATTCCAGAGCGATACAGATCTATAAATAAAATATTTGCACATAGCATTCTTCCTGGGACGAGAGAGTACAAAATGATTATGGCGTGTGTGTATAAGGTGAAACATATTATCTGGCATTTTGTTTCGCAGTATTATACAAAACCAACTTTTCTTACTTTCTGGTACCTGCTGATCTGTATTTTGGATCTTCATGAATCCTGAAAAATTGTGCGTGTCCGCCTTTGTAATCCGTACCGAGGACGTAGTCGATAAGCTTCTTCTTTTTCTCTATCTTCTTGTTATTGGATATTCATCCTCCGCTGTTGCCATTTCTAATATAAAGTAGTGTAAAGTTCTTCCTCATATCTGTCAGTAAACTCGCCATGAAAGCGTTAAAACATACCGGTATAGTGAGTTTACATTGTTCACCCAAGGGAACTTCAGTTATTAGAGTTCCGGTCGGATGTTTTTTCACGGGACACATTTCCTGTGTAGTTTGTTTCCGGATGAGTAGATGTTGCTCCGTTATTGGTTTAAGTAAAGTCTGAATGTCATTAAAACAGTTAGCTCCATCTTTAGACACTTATTCCACCCCCGTCCTTGCACACTACACCACTACAACAAAGATGACGGGGAGAAGTCGACGCTGCCGAATGTGAGCCACATAAATAAGACCGCCCACAAAACGGCGCATCCGTAAAACAATCTGTGCAACTATTTGACCAAAGAACCACCATTACATTTTATGTCGACCACAAGGAAGTGTTTTCAATTTAGAAAAAAATATAGAATAATATGACCTCTTTAATGCACCCTATAATCCGGTGGGCCTTTTATATGAAAAATGATCGAAAATAAACCATTCATTGGCAGTGCGCCTTATAATCCGGCGCGCCCTATATTCCGGAAAATACGGTAAATAAAATACTTGTGTGAACTCGAACTCAACCAAGTCCTGCCTGCTTTCTCTCTCATGCGAGCTCAGTAGGCGTGATTACAAATTTGATTTTTTTATCTACTGCATCAAAATCAATGTTGAATGAATTATTGACCTATTCAATGCTATAATTACCCAACCTCAAATATTACACTTTGCAAGTAATTTTTTGAAATATTGTATATTTTATAAAAAGGCCATAAAACATAAAAAAACAACCTTAGATTGATAATTTTATATTATATAAATAGATTTTTTTATGAGCACGTCCGTTCCGGGTCATAAGAGTAGTGTGAATATTCAATCTTAAGCTTACACAAGGGTTAAAGAGTGCATTTTTGTGTCAAAACATGCTTTAGGCATTTGTGCCTTTCCTCTGTTTTAAATTAAAACTCACTATGATGGGAAAGGTAAGTGGGCAAATAAGTGGATTCAAGTAAAAATTGCTTCTTGGCATTCTTTTTACACGGTAGCCGCATATTTGTCACTCGCAGTCAAAATGTAATCTGTTCGTTTTGGAGAGATTGAATGAAACTGTAGCATTTTTATTCCTGGAAAAAACGCTGTCATCCCAACCGACCTGGCAGTCCTCCCTGAGAAAGAAAATAAAGGGCAATCAGAGCCGCTCTTTCTTACATTCCATGTCCCGCTTGTTGCATCGCTTCAAGACACACGACTATAAAACCCACATGAGGGTAAACACACCCTCAATTGCATGGTTTAATTTGGTTCCAAAGCCATCTGTAGTATTCAGCAACATTAACAATCTGGGCTGTGCATGCAAACCTACTGGACAGATTAATTGGCGAGTGTCATAATTTAGATGGAGGTCAACTATTCATCAATCCATGGCTAAAAGGTTTAAAAATTGAAAACGTGCGCAATGATAAAAAAAAATAAAAAAATGTTTTTTTAATTTTTTTAAATAATTGTATTTATTTTATGTGACATGCATGTTAATAAACAATATAGTACAGTTGTACCTCAATTTACGAGCTTTGGTTCTGTGATGGAGCTTTTAACCCAAAACACTTGTATCTCAAACCATTGTCTCCCATTAAAATCTATTTAATTGGTGCTCCACCCAACCCCAACAGCACCATTTTAACATGCAGCATGTTTTTTAAGATGCCGTAGCTCGGTTGGTAGGGTGGCCGGGCCAGCAACCTGAGGGTTCACCCTTGCTCCTGATGGGTGGTGGTTAGGGCCTTGCATGGCAGCTCCCAATAGTTTGTGAATGGGTGAATGTGGAAATAGTGTCAAAGCGCTTTGAGTACCTTGAAGGTAGAAAAGTATAACCCATTTACCTTTTAAGAAGAAAAACTCACTTTGAGATATGAAATATTGTATCAAAACAATACAATAGAATGTACTACTAGCAAGAACATTAGTTTAAAAAGTATTATAACAAGAATGTCACATCACCTTGGGGAGCGGACTTCTATAGAATTTCTCTCCAGCTGTTTCGAGGTCAAACCCACCATCAGGAGCTTTTTCCATATTTTCATGGATAAATGTCTGACGTTTTGATATTTTACCATTATTGGCTGCCATTAGACTAATTTTGCTTCAATATGGTGCAGAATGCAGCTCCTTTCGGGGTCACCCGATGGATGGATGGTGCAGAATAGCAAATTGTTTTGCTTTGCTGAATCAGCAATACGCTCTGTAGCTCCTTTTGATGATTTCTGTTTTTAATTAAATGTATATCATCCACTTCTTCTTCTCAGCACTGTCATCCACACCCACTTTCTCCCTTCCCAAATTTTGGAAAACAAACTGTTGTAGTTTTCTCTCGTAATGAAATGCTAGCAAATAAGACCAGGGGCCTCATGTATTAAGCACTAAAACCTGGCGTACGCACTTTTTCAAGAGTGAACTGAACATGAAAATGTGCGTTGCCTCACACAAATTTCCTGCTTCACGTACGCACATTTCTACATTCAGTGGATACTTTGGCGACACAGAGGTGGTCAAATCACAGCGGTGATTAGACTTCAATGATGTAAAAGATTGAGACGAAGACACAAAATTCACTTTATTGACGATGCATTTAATGTTTCATATTCACATTTGTGAGGACATCTATTAATGTATCTTGCCCATCATTTTGCCACATATTGCTGTTCCATTGTGTTCCTGTGACTTCAGCACAGCTTGCAGGCGCCGAGACGGTGGTGGACAGGACTTTGTGTACCGTACGGATGCTACTGCGTGAAGCGCTCCTGTGTTTTAATAATAAATTGAGTAATTGATCAAAAATCAAAATATTTTGTATCCTTTTGATATGCTGGCATGGTTAAACTTAAAAGATTTCAAGTGAACACATGAACACATTTTGTTGCAAGTTACACAAATTGTATTTATATTGGTAGTAATCTTGGTCATTCACATGTGGTATTGGAATCAATCAATCAATGTTTATTTATATAGCCCTAAATCACAATTGTCTCAAAGGGCTGCACAAGCCACAACGACATCCTCGGTTCAGATCCCACATAAGGGCAAGGACAAACTCACAACCCAGTGGGATGTCAATGAGAATGACAATGAGAAACCTTGGAGAGGATCGCAGATGTGGGTAAACCCCCCCTTTTAGGGGAGACCGGATGCAATGGACGTCGAGTGGGTCTAACATAATATTGTGAAAGTCCAGTCCATAGTGGATCTAACACAATAGTGAGAGTCCAGTCCATAGTGGGGCCAGCAGGAGACCATCCCGAGTGGAGACGGATCAGTAGCGCAGAGATGTCCTCAACCGATGCACAGGCGAGCGGTCCACCCCGGGTCCCGACTCTGGACAGCCAGCACTTCATCCATGGCCACCGGACCTGTGCCCCCCCCCCTTCCACAAGGGAGAGGGGGCAGAGCAGAAAAGAAAAGAGACAGCAGATCAACTGGTCTAAAAAGGGGGTCTATTTAAAGGCTAGAGTATACAAATGAGCTTTAAGATGGGACTTAAATGCTTCTACTGAGGTAGCATCTCTAACTGTTACCGGGAGGGCATTCCATAGTACTGGAGCCCGAATAGAAAACGCTCTGTAGCCCGCAGACTTTTTTTGGGCTCTGGGAATCACTAATAAGCCGGAGTTCTTTAAACGCAGATTTCTTGCATATGGTACAATAGGATAGGAGCACTACTCTCCGGTCCCCTCACCTGTTTTGGCCGCATCCACCATCTTCTTCACCCTTTTCCTGATGTAGTACCACATAGTTCTTATTTCTTCCTGTGTACGGGAGCATTGCCAGACTCACACACTTCATCTCACTCAACCCTCGCTTTTTCACTGGAAACACCAGAAAATAATCATCTCCTACTGCTTGGCGGTGGATTCTGATTGGGCAGACTGTGGGGGTCACAGGCACATGGCTAATTTCAATATGATTTGCATATTTAAATGGACTTTGCATACCCAGCTACACAAACATGTGTGCTCCATTCCACATTGATTGGGATGTAAAGAAAGAAAAATATTTGCTTGTATTCGTGCATGCGCACACATTATATCTGAAACGTTTTGTGCGTATGCCGTTTTCTGGATTTGAGCATACACAGATTTTTTTTGTAGGAAATCCACGCAACTCTTAATGCATGAGGACCCAGATGTTTTGGGCACCCCAGATGTGCTTTTAATTTGGCCTGCCAAACATCACCCAAATAGGCTTAATGAAACCATTAAAACTAGGGTTGATCATGCATGCAATTCTCCCGCCACCCCGCAGGGGGCAACAGCAAGGCATGTGGCTCGCAGTGAAGCAGCAGTGGGTTGAGTAGAAGAAGACAACTCATTCAACCCCGGGTAAAAAAAAATCTAAAAGAAATTGCAAAAATCTGACTTTTAACAAGGACTGGTCAACAAAGTATGAATGTTCTACCCCGAGCAAGTGCTTGAGTCAGTGTTTTCTGGCGGACCTTTTAAGCGACGGACACATTGATTCCAGACAAGCAGCAACAATGTTAGAAATCCCAGCATGTCAGCTTCATCTCGAAACTTGGTCAAACATTTGTAAGTAAATATAATTTGTGCATAAAGGTATTTAGTTTGTTTTGCATTGAAATTGCTGACTTTGTGATGTCTTTTGTATTTGTGGTCATGTTGTTTTTTTTGTCTGAGAGTAACGCTCAAACCTTGTTTAATACATGTAATGGTAAATTTGACCAGTAGAAGGCGACAATGCTGATAGTGAAATGTTTCATGTGTGAATATTGTGTCATTTCTATTTGTGTAAACATTTGAAGTTTGTTATTACTATATTATATTAACACTAAACCTTCTATTTTATTTAAGTAAAATACACTTTACGCTTTATTTTTTTGAAAATACACAATGGACCTTATACTTTTGTTCTTCTTCTTTTTATGTTTATATTTTACATTTTTTAATCTGAATGAAGGAAGAAGTGTACAGAAATAAAACTAAGGAAGGAAAATAATTCAAAAGAATTCAACAAAAACTGGAGCTTATTTTTCTTCATACTGTTAACAAGTAAAGAGGGCAGAATAATTAATTTATTGACAATGCAGTGTGAAAGCCGATGTGTTTACTTTGCAATTAAGTAAACACAGTCTCAAAGAAATATAACCTGCGAAGGCACTTTCTGACGAAACATCCACTTTTCGATGTCCGGCCCGTGAGTAACTCTTGCGTTGTAATTTAAATACTTCAATAATACAAATAAAATAATAAGTCATAAATTCAAGTTATTGTATTCATCGCAGCAATGCAAAACAGAATGTGGAAAATAACTAACAAGACTAAACCAAGACTAAAAGATTAGCAAGTCGCAAAGTTCCTTACACTATATTTTCCTACTGAGTAATTTCAGTATACATGTTCAGTGATGTGTTGGCATCTAGCCAGCATGTGTACAATCTTTAAGTACTGGGACCTAGTGTGTATTGGTTCTGCTTTGATTCATTTGTAATTAAAGTTCATTGGTTCTCCATTGCAATTTTTATTTATTTATCGTGTAATTTAATTTGGCATAGGGGGACAAAAATAAAGTGCACTTTAGAGTCTAATTGATGCTGGTCTCGCTGTAGTTCTGCATCCTCAGCAGTCTCCCTCTTCAGCCGATGGCGTGCAGGCGGAAGATATACTGTCGAGGTGAGGGAAGAAGGTGCAGCGAGGAAAAAAAACGGCAAAAGCTTAGAAAACTTGAAGAAGGTTGCGTGCGAGGGAGTGAAAATGGGATTTCTTTGACATGCGTTGTTAGTCCATGACTTTCGGAGGCTGCAAATGTAGAATCAATTTTCTTGTGACAGAGATCAGCAGACCGGGCTTGTTTATATTTGAAGAATAATGAAGAGTGCCTCCATATAAATCCTACTCAACTAATGCTGCAAATAGTAGCTTTCCCTCTATCTCACACACTCTCTCTTTCTCCATAAAAATGTAAATCATATGCCGGTTCATCATTGACGTTCCTGTCTTTTTGTGAATTTGGAGATTAGAGATTCTAGAACAGGGGTGTCAAACGTACGGCCCACGGGCCGGATCAGGCCTGCGAACAGATTTTTATCCGTCCCGCGGGATGAGTTTGCTAATTATAAAAATGAGTTGAACTTTTTTAATGAAGGAAACTGCTGTTCTAAATGTGTCCACTAGATGTCGCGCAATAGCAATTATTTGAATATCTGGGTCCCCAAACTTTTTGACTCGGGGGCCGCATTGGGGTAAAACAATTTGGCTGGGGGCCGCGCTATATATATATATATATATATATATATATATATATATATATATATATATATAAATATATATATTATATGTAAATGTGTGTGTGTGTGTGTGTGTGTGTGTGTGTGTGTGTATATATGTGTGTATATATGTACATGTCTATGTATATGTCCATGTATATATATATATATATATATATATATATATATATATATATATATATGTATATGTGTATATATGTATATATATATATGTATATGTGTATATATTTAAATATATATATGTATATGTGTATATATATGTATATGTGTCAATATGTGTGTGTATATATTAAGGCTGAAACGACGCGTCGACGTAGTCGACGTCATCGGTTACGTAAATACGTCGACGCCGTTTTTGTGCGTCGGCGCGTTGCATATTTACGTCACTCTACTTTACTGTCATGGCGGAGCGCAAAGCAGATGATGCGAGCGAGGGGAAAAAAGCACGCCAAAAGTCGTCAAAAGTGTGGGAGTATTTCAATAAACGGCCTAATAATGTTGTTGTATGCACACTGTGTCGAGCGGAAATGGCCTATCATAGCAGCACAACGGCTATGAACGAACATTTGAAAAGAAAACCCCCGACAGCGTTCTTGCCATCACCATCAACAAGTCAATCGTCCGCGTGCGTATACGTTGTCATTATTACACACAAACATGAATGTGTCATTTGTATCTGCGTTGTAAATTCATAAACTAAAGCACCGTTTCGCTCTGAGAGGCGCGTTTGGCGTGCCTGTTCAGTGTTTACAAAGACGCGCTCCTCTTTAACGCTGTGGAGAGGCGGCGGCGGCGAGCGAGCGGCGAGGCGGGGCGCGCCGGGAGCGACGCCGCAATCGTGCCCAGGTGCGCGATCCGCGCAGTTGGAAGAGAAAAGACTTTGTGTAAAATTAAAAGATTGTAAACCTGGCAAAGCCGTCTGGCGTTCAGTCTGTCGGTCCTGAAAGAACCCCACGGCACAAGACGTGTCACAAACGCTAACGTTAATTAGTTGTGCAAATACCTTTTACAACATTAACAGTTACATATACTATGTACAAACGAACAATTAACTTTAATTTTAATCATACTATCATTGTTGTGTTATTAAGCAAAATAAGCAATACTTTTACTTTTGTTGAAATGTTTACACTGTACACTTTTTTGTATTGGATGTTTAGCTTTATTTTTGCACATTTTAGCAAATAAGCAATACTTTTACTTTTGTTGAAATGTTTACACTTGTTACAGAATATTTCCGTTTTGCACTTTTTTGTATTGGATGTTTATCTTTATTTTTGCACATTTTAAAGCAAAATAAGCAATACTTTTACTTTTGAAATGCTTATACTATTCCAGAATATTAAGATTTGCACTGGATGTTTACTTTTATATTTGCACATTAAAAAGCAAATAAGCTACTTTTAATTTTGTTAAATGTTAAAAGTTTTAAATGTTTACATTGTTACAGAATATTTTGTCATGTTGTTGTCAATGTTGACTGAGTGGCCATACTTTTTTTTTTTGTAAATAAAAGCCATGCCTTTTGAAAAAACTGGCCTACATTTATTTTTTCCTCTTCATTTTAAATAAAAAAAAAAAAATCGGTAAAAGGAAAAATAATCTATAGATTAATCGAAAAAATAATATATTGATTAACCGATTAATCGAAAAAAATAATCTATAGATTCATCGATAGAAAAATAATCGTTAGCTGCAGCCCTAGTATATATATATATATATATATATATATATATATATATATATATATATATATTATATGTAAATGTGTGTGTGTGTGTATATATGTGTGTATATATGTATATGTCTATGTATATGTCCATGTATATATATATCTATATATATATGTATATGTGTATATATGTATATATATATATATATGTATATGTGTATATATTTATATATATATGTATATGTGTATATATATGTATATATATATATATATATATATATATATATATTCATACATATATATTCCTCGCGCACGAATTGACTTAAAGAGCGCACTTGCTGCATGTCACGTTATCAATGATAAAATGCATTTTTAGACAATATGATTTCCCTGAGTGGCTAGGAGATGGTAGAAAATGGACTAGTAAGGACAAATAAAAAATAAAAAAATAAATAAAACATTTTTTTATTTTTTTTAACTTGGGACTTCCCGCGAGCCGGATTTTGGACGCTGGGGGGCCGTATCCTGCCCGCGGGCCGTAGTTTGGGGACCCCTGTTGTAGATGATGCTACATATGTAAAAAAACAAACAAAAAAAACACATGATGTTAGTGCACCAATCGAGTAAAATGAGCAAACTACATACATAACATCGGTAACACCTTAGTATGGGGAACACATATTCACCATTAATTAGTTGCTTATTAACATGCAAATTAGTAACATTAGTCATTATTAAGTAGATATTAATGCCTTATTCTGCATGGCCTTATTATACAACCAGTAAGCTATTAACTAAGAGTTAACTAACGCTAACCCTAACCCTTATTGCTTATCAGTAATCCTAACCCCAACCCTAACCCTAACCCTAACCCTTATATGTTCCCTTAGTGTCCAAATAACTCTAAATTAAGTCTTTGTTACTTTAATAAGCCACTAATTAATGGTGAATATGTTCCCCATACTAAAATGTTACCATGACATCCTGTAATTTGATTTTGATATTTTTTTTTTATCTTGATAGATTGAAAATGAACACCAACGAGTTGACTGATGAACATTATCGCATCATTTATACAGAAAGTATAAATGACGACAAATAAAGATAGAACACTATTAGCCGCAACATGTAAGTGTAAAAAAAAAACCTAACAACATTATGATTTGTACATTTTCAGAATGTGCTTCTTCTATTTCTAAACAAAGAAAAAAATCATGAATTGTCTTTATTTTTAAGTTATCGTGCCGTGATTTTACCAGTCCAGTCCACTTGGGAGTAGATTTTTCTCCGATCTAAAATGAGTTTGACACCCCTGCTGTAGAATAAAGCCACATGGAAACTGGTAGATAGCACTGTGTTGCCAGGTGAGATTTTCAACAGGAGCGCATTGTTGCTTATAAGTGAGTCACTGCAGCAACGCTGTCATCTTAATTGTGGTCTTGCAGAAAAGCCTGCACCGACACAGGCTCGGATCGCTCCCTAGATGCGAGGAATGGGAAAACAATCCAGCCTGAAAGTACAAGGCTTGCGGCATACTTTGAACAGCACTCTTTATTTTTAGCATCTTGACTTTTTGCAGCCCGAGGGGAACCTCCCAAATGACCCGAATGCGAGGATGCGTTTGACACCCGTGTTCATTAAGAGAAATTGGGAGCAGAAAGGCGGGTTTTCGCGGGCTCCCATGACGACAACACGAGCGTGCCGTGAACATAACGCACAGCGTTAGTTGCGCCAAGCTTATGTAGCATCGTTCTAGGCCGCCTAATATTTCACTACGGTCCTGGTGGAGAAAAGGTGTCAGACAAGACATTACACAGCCGGTTCATCTACAGCGCGAGAAACGGAATGATGAAAGGAAAATACCAGAGGGGGACGGGGGAGACAAGTGGCTTTTTTTTTAATGACTCTGGAGTGTGGTGGGAATCCTGTTAATGAGGAGGTCTGGGATAAGAAGCTATACTTCCCGCGTAGAGACAAGCCTTGGAGGAGCCCCAAGAACTGCTTGCCTTGGCCTCTTCACAAGTGTAAGAAGAGCCGAGGAGGCCTCTGCAGACCACTGATGTGTGAGGTGGATGGCGTACGACTGAAACGCAGGGAAAGATGGCATTGTGAATGAGTCTTCCGTCTTCCTCTCGACTCCCTTCTCTCACAGAGGCAGTTCACTTGTTGAAGATCAGAAAGGTGGGAGATGGAAAAAAGTGAGGGGAGAAAGAGACAGTAGCCCCAGGAGAACATATCTCCAGTCAGTAATTCCACTGGGACTCTCTCCATCAGTGCTCGCTTTCCACTGTAAGATGAAAAATAAATAACCTCTTCAGTTGGTCTCCTTTTCCTCTGAGAAAGTCAGCTCTCCCAGGGGCAAGGTTCACTTTCAGTTATCGCCGTGTTGTCCTTCTGTAACTGGATTTTTTTTTGCTTACATTTTCTGACACATGCTATGCTCATACCTTATGTGGATGTAGAGTCCAGTGTTTTACTTATATCGAAGTTAAAAGTTAAGGTTAAAGTCCCAACGATAGTCACACACACACACACTAGGTGTGGCGATATTATCCTCTGCATTTGACCCATCCCCTTGTTCCACCCCCTGGGAGGTGAGGGGAGCCGTGAGCAGCAGCAGTGGCCGCGCTCGGGAGCTTTAACCCCCAATTCCAACTAACCCTTTTAAACCATAATAAAACTTGTGTTGTCCCGATACCAATATTTTGGTACCGGTACCAAAATTATTTTGATACTTTTCGGTACTTTTCTAAATAAATGGGACCACAAAAAAATTGCATTGTTGGCATTATTTTAACAAAAAATCTTTGGGTACATTAATCATGTTTCTTATTGCAGTTAAGTCCCTAAATAAAATAGTGAACACACAAGACAACTTGTCTTTTAGTAGTAAGTAAACAAACAAAGGCTCCTAATTAGTCTGCTGATGTATGCATTAACATATTGTATCATTTATCATTCTATTATTTTGTCAACATTATTAAGGACAAGTAGTAGAATTTGTTTTAGTAATCTACTTGTTCATATCCGCTTACTTTCTCTTTTAACATGTTCTGTCTACACTTCTGTTGAAATGTAATAATCACTTATTCTTCTGTTGTTTGATACTTTACATTAGTTTTGGATGATACCACACATTTGGGTATCAACCCGATACCAAGTAGTTACAGGATCATACATTGGTCATATTCAAAGTCCTCATGTGTCCAGGGACATATTTACTGAGTTTATAAATATAATATACATTTAAAAAAATGAAAGAAGATGTTGTGATGCCAAAAAATATTGACGTAATCATAGTAGTATCGACTAGATATGTGCTTGTACTTGGTATCATTACAGTGGATGTTAAGTGTGGGGGATCGGTACGTTTCAGAGGCGGAATAGTACCGAAAATGATTTATTAGTATTGCGGTACAATACTAATACCGGCATACCGTACAACCCTAATTCCAACCCTTGATGCTGAGTGCCAAGCAGGGAGGCTATGGTCCCATTTTTATAGTCTTTCTAATCCCTTTTGTTTTATTATCTGATCAATAGTCACCAAATTAAAAATAAATGTGCATCCACTTATAACCTGTCACGAGTAAACAGGCTTGAGCTTCCGACTTGACCCCAGGATGCAGAGACAGGACTCGGCGTATTGGTAAAAAATATATTTGATGATTAATATTAGGAAGTACCAGCGTAGACAAAGCCGTGGACCTCATGTAAATCAGAAAATAAACAAAAATGAGACAAAAACGGAGGAAAAACTTAGTTATATAGCTGTGTGAAGTAGGTCTGGGTGATATGGCCTAAATATAAAACCTGATTGTCTCACAAAAAATTTGAGTCACCATTTTCTCCCCCCTACTTTTTAAAGAAAAAAAATTATATATAAATGACAGATGATTCAAAAATCAGTGTTTCTTTGATTTCAGCAAAAATTATAGTTTGAAATGACACTGCATACACTTTACTCCTAGCAAAATTCAAAATGTCTATAATGTTGTTCTTTTTACACCAGATATAAATCGATGCACTCATTTTCAAAGAACTACATTAACAGTGTCCTTTAGGGAAGCAATACTTCTGTCTTGAGTAAAATACTTAAGTTAACAAAAATGTAACACTGCACATTGCATGCAAATAAATAATCTCCAACATTAAGATTAATAAAGTAAAAAACAAAAACTTCTGTCTTGAATAGAAGACTATATAGTTTTAGTAAGAGAAGTGGATAAAAACAGGCTTTTTCAATCCCCCATCTTGGCAGTGTGCAGAGCGTTTGCTTCAGCGATCGTTCTCCACTGTGCTCTTTTTTTAATCATACATGGTATCATCATCAGTGTACTGAAAATTAATTAAAAACATAAGTATAGCTACTTGTTACTTACCAAAAAGGTAAATAAATTACTAACGTAATTACTCTTTCATGGATGTAATCAATTACCAGGGAAAGTAATTAATGTGTTACTTTAAAAAAAAAAAAAACTTCAAATATCTGTCTTATGCAGTTGAGACATTTCATGTTAGAGCAGAGTGTGCGTGTGCCTTTAAAAGACCGTGCATGTTGCCAAGTGACGTGTGATGTCACTGACCAGACAGAGCAGCATTAGCTCAATTGTGTTTGTTAGCTTAGCAGTGGAAGTTTGTCGGCAGGTACAGCAGTTTTGTTGAATCTTTTCACTAGATTGTGTTAGCGTTAGTAAATAGAGAGATTGAATATGCTTCCAGGCAGCACAGTGGAAGAGGGGTTAGTGCATCTGCCTCACAATACAAAGGTCCTGAGTAGTCCTGAGCATCTTTCTGTGTGGAGTTTGCATGTTCTCTCCGTGATTGTGTGGGTTCCCTCCGGGTACTCCGGCTTCCTCCCACCTCCAAAAACATGCACCTGGGGATAGGTTGATTGGCAACACTAAATTGGCCCTAGTGTGTGAATGTGAGTGTGAATGTTGTCTGTCTATCTGTGTTGGCCCTGCGATGAGGTGGCGACTTGTCCAGGGTGTACCCCGCCTTCCGCCCGATTGTAGCTGAGATAGGCTCCAGCGCCCCCCGCGACCCCGAAGGGAATAAGCGGTAGAAAATGGATGGATGGAATATGCTTCCATGGCTGTCATATCTTCTGGTCCACAAAAACGGGGTATTGTTTGGATTACGAGTTGAAGCTTGTCACTTCAATCATTGATTTGTACCCTCGCAGTTGGTAGCAGTGTGTATGTGTGCGTGTGTTTGTTGTCTGCTGTGTGTGATGTTGCCTTTTTGTATTTAATATCAAGTTCATTTTCGTGTTTAATGCTGGTTGTTGCTTTAATTAATAAAAGGATATTTCCTGCACTGAACTTGCTGTACAGTAAATATCTACTGATGCTGTCATGTCTACATAAAACCACATCAAAAGGAGCTTGCCACTTTACATCAGAACACTGATCATCATACATACCTGGTGTAACTGATTCCACTACGGTGTTGTTCACCTCGTAAAGAGTTGTATTTGAGATTTGGTTTCAAATGCAGGAATAACTTTGTTGTTCTGCTGCCTTTTTTAAATACTTTTCCCTGTCCAGTCTTTTGATCAACGTATGCTGCAGCGAAAGCAAAGTCTTGCTTGACAACTATTTTCTATTCTTTGCAACAGACGTCTCACTCTCGTTAGCATTAGCCATGTTTTGCTAGAAAGTAACGGGGAAGGTGCAAGATAAGAAAAAAAAATTGTAATTCCAAAAAAACTGGAATGTATCGATTAAATCGACATATCCCCCAGGCCTAGTGTGAAGCATACAGAACACAGGGTACAAAATGAATGTCAAGCTAGGACAGCGTCACTTTTACGTTCACGTAGGGCGGCGCAATTTTGGCGAAAATAATAATGACAATATATTTTTAACGCTTTTGAAATCACAATTATTTATTATGTTTGGTAAAAGATAGTTTTGGCAATTTACTAGCAGTAATGGGGTCCAGGGAGGGGCTAGGGCGTGACGCGTGAATGAGACACCATCATGTCATTTGTAATTAAATAGTCTGATCAAAAAATCTAAGACAAATCTTTGTTTTGTGTTGATTATTTTAAACATTTCATCTTGTTCTCATTCGATGATGCTTTTAGCTTTATTTCTGATGGTTTTTGTGGGGCCATGAAAAAAACTGCCACATGTTCACAGTTCTTTGTGCTTACTCAAAGTACAATGCACCATCAAACCGATGCCACTGGTTTAAGTAGCCTCCTGATTGGCAATCAGAGCCAGGTGTGCCTCTTGATTGCCAATCACGAACAGCTGAGAAAGCAGCGTTTAGAGTAGTGGTAAAGTTATCACTAAAAGCATGGCAAAACAGGAAGTGGACATGCAAAACAAGAGCACTGGAAAGTAAACAAACCAGAACTGCAGGAAATTGCCACATCAGGTTGTCATGAGCCCATTTTTTTTTGTGTTTTGGTTTCAACGTATTTGCATTGTCGAACAATGCTTACTGCTGTGGTACAAATAACAGTTAATATGTCATGAAAATCTTCTAAATTGTATTTTAAAAAGCACCATTACATGCAACACACAGCAACTTACCCAGAGGCAAGCCACAGAAAGGCAGTAGTAATTCAGAGATATGAGCTGATCATTCACTTTAATATGTTTGGTTTTGATTTGCTGTTGTTTAAAATCCGGTTGGTGTAATTGCTTTGTACATTATTCAGTATTGATATGACCAAACAGCACCAGAGTTTGGTCTCAGTCATTTGTCTGGCATACAGTATGTGACAGTGTTCACGCTTGACCATACTAACAGAAACCGGAGCTTATCTGGTCATTTTTGTAGCTACACATTCAAAATGATAACATGAACAGAAAAGCGTCGGTTTGGTAATGATAAGATACTTCTATCAATGTACATTGTTCAGGAGAAGACTTGAAGGAAGTGTTGAGGATAATAGAGGTTGAGTTGCATCAGCTAAAAAAATGATTTGATATTAATAAGTTATCATTAAATGACAAAAAAACTAAATTGATGGTGTTTAGTGGTGCAAGGACAAATTGTGAAGCAAAATTAAAATTATATAAAGTGGAAATTGATAGAGTATGTGAAACTAAGTTCTTGGGAATAATAATTGATCATTAATTATGTTGGAAACCGCAGATTGAATATATAAAGGGAAAAATATCCAAATCCATTGCTATTCTTTATAAAGTAAGACATATGCTGAATAAGAAATGTCTGCATATGTTATATTATTATTACATTTTTCCATATTTAACATTGTGTTGAAGTTTGGGGAAATGTTTATAAAACAAACAAGGACCCAATAATTCAACTTCAAAAAAGGGTAATTAGAATAAGACACAAAGCGTGCTACTATGAACCTACCAATCCATTATTTATAAGTTCTAATGTGTTAAAATATTCAGATATTGTGTTTTTAAAAACAGTGGAAAGTATGTTTCCAGTAAAGATCACAACAGCCTTCCAGCTTGTATTCTCAGGTTATTTAAATTAAGAGGAAAAAACTAAAATTTACAGGGGATATTGATTTTTCAAATACGTATAGTTAGAACAAATATAAAATACAAATGTATTTCAGTTTTAGAAGTTAAATGGCGGAACAAGCTCAGTGATGAGCTAAAGACATGTAGTTCTTTGTTAAGGTTTAAGAAAATTATAAAACATAGCAACGATTACATTCATCCCATTGATTTTTTTAACGTTGATGTTCCAGGCAATCTAATTTTCAGTGAATGTATAGGATAGGCAAATATAAGCCTTGGCTTCAGCCTATTCCTTTTTTCGGTCATTCTTTTTCTTTTTTTGTGTGTATGTGTATGATTGTTAATATGTATGATCTGTGCTGTTAAATTAATCACACAAAATGGTTGTTTATATGACCGAAATAAACTAATTTCATTTAATTTCATTTCATACTCCATCCATCCATTTCCTACCGCTTGTCCCTTTTGGGGTCGCGGGGGGTGCTGGAGCCTATCTCAGCTGCATTCGGGGGGAAGGCGGCGTACACCCTTGACAAGTCGCCTCCTCATCGCAGTTCATTTCATACTCCATCCATCCATCCATTTTCCACCGCTTATTCCCTTTGGAGTCGCGGGGGGCGCTGGAGCCTATCTCAGCTACAATCATACTAATCGACTTAATGGTCCCAAATTAATTTTATAGCCATTGTTGGCTTAATTTACTACTGTTATCTTGAAAAACACATAGCCTAAACAAATCCTAATTATTGAAGAAAAAAAATGTTCATTCTTTCTCCTGTTCACTTACTTCATGATTATTCCCTGCTAAAACGCCCCCCTACCTGCACCCTTGCCAGTTATGAGAGAGTCCTGGTCAATTACCCACAACTCCAAAGCCTTTTTCTATGTATACATCACAGCAGTGGAAAGAAAATCTCTTCATGTACATCTGGTTCTTCTTGTCCTTTTTTAAACAGACTAATGAGATAAAGTGCAACCTATCGGAAATAATTACAGTACATTGAAAAGATCACAAATAGTTTATCAAAATGGTACATACACACATACTTTATCGGTGTAGTGCCTTGGCTCAGAGACTAAATTCATTAACATATTATCTAATATAGAGAGGCTCCCTCTATTTTTCTAGAAGGATAATGTCCTGCATTAATCCGGCTGTCATATTAGCCCTATTTTCTGGTTCTATGTCAGCATTTCCCTTCTTAATGCGACTATCGACATTAACTCCCGATATCCCTTACGAATGGTACACGTAATGTTGATACTGCGCAATAAATCCGCTTAGGATCCCTGCCAGTGAGCCCGATATGGAATGAAGTAGCTACACACTCGAGAAGGGTTTGAAAACCTGGTAACGAGAGCAAAGTCATCGAAATTGTTGTGGGTGTTGCATATTCAGAATTCCCAAAGTGGATTTAGACATCATTCAGACAATGAAACTTCTTGTTCAATGACCATGTATTCAATTATCCCAAAGACATTTACAATGCACAGTTGAGTAGGCATAACAGTAAAAAATAAAACTTAATATCTATGAAGACAAGCCAGTCTACTTTCAGCTCCCCCAGTCCTCTACTTTCATGGTCCCTGTTATTTTGTCTTTGACTAGATGAACAATGTACCAGCATTCTAATGATTAATTTTACTGCACGTTTTAATTGTATGCATGACTTAATTAGCTGCAACATATGTGTTTCTTATTCATATTTAATGTTGAGCTACAAAGAGGATTAGGTATCCAATAATTACTCACAGTGCATAAAATATACAGTATATATTAGATGATAGAAATATATATATGCTTACTAAAATATCCAGCAGGGGCTGAATAGATGTGGGATGTAAGTACAATGTGCTTTAGGGACTCCGCAGATCAGCCGTTAAGCAAATATCCTTGTTTTTAATGGACTATAATTAGCTCCATTAATATTATTACATCAGTAGCATAACTTAACATCCTGGCAGATTCAGGTAAATATACACTTGTTGACCCTAATCAGTTTGCATAACTTATTTTTATTATTATCATAAAACTGCTCTGAATCTTACAATGAGACACAAAATCACTTTTCAGATGACACGTGATAATTAGAGCTCTAAGTGTTTAAAAAATTAATCAGATTAATTACAGTTTACAAATAATTAATGATGAATAATCCCCATTTGGCGTGACTGAAATATGCTAAGATCTTGGATTGTAGTGGGGCAAAGTAGTAGTTTTTCCTAGTTCACCCATGTCTGCTGTTTAAGGTTTCTAAGAAATATAGGAAGGATACAAGCCAACTATGAACTAAGATGTTTGATATGTTTTAAAAGTTTCCAAAAAGCTCAGTTTATATATAATATATAAACAATGTATTCCATCATTTTCTTACGCTTATACGAGGTCAGGTCGCGGGTGCAGCAGCCTAAGCAGAGAAGGCCAGACTTCCCTGTCCCCAGCCACTTCGTCCAGCTCCTCCCGGTGGATCCTGAGGCGTTCCCAGGCCAACTGGAGGAGACATAGTCTTACCAATGTGTCCTGGGTCTTCCGCTTGGTTTCTTACTGGTCGAACGTGCCCAAACACCTCCCCAGGGAGGCGTTCAGGGGCCATCCTGACTAGATGCTCAAATTGCTTCATATGGCTCCTTTCGATTTTGAGGAGCAGCGGCTTTACCCTGAGCTCCTCCCGAATGACAAAGCTCACAGTAGGAACGTAGATCGATCGGTAAATTATGAGCTTTGCTTTCCAGCTCAGCTCCTTCTTCACCAGGACAGACCAATACAGGGTCTGCATTACTGCAGACGCCGCACCAAACCACCTGTCGATTTTACGATCCACTCTTCTCTCACTCGTGAACAACACTCCGTTTGCCGTGTAATAATGTTCATTGTCATTTCTGTGTTATTAATATTTACTTCACTAACTGCTTCTTTGGTATCAATTTTCGTATCATATTTGCACATATTGTATTTGCTGATGCTGTTCTGTTGTTGTTGTTGTTGTTGTCTGTCTGTCTTATCCCCTTTTGTGCCCGCAATTTTCCCCTCTGTTTTCCTTTTTTTCTCTTTCTATCCCCTCCTGCTACGGTTCGGCTGCGCCAAATAATAATACGAATCCATTTAATAAAGTCAACTACAAATAAGGCAACAAGGGAAGTATACCACACTTCTCTTTTGTAAAGTAAATCTGTACAGCCGATATGGGCATCTACATCAACAATATGATTTGCCAGAGTAGCTGGACAGGACAAAGGACAGGAGGTACTTGAACTCCTCCACTTGGTTCTCCTCCCCAACCTGGAGATGGCACTCCACCATTTTACAAGTGACAAGCATGGACTCGGCCTTGATTCTCATCTCAGTCGCTTAATACTCGGCCGCAAACCAATCCAGTGAGAACTGAAGATCTTGGCCATATGAAGCCAGCAGGACCACATCATCTGCAAAAAGCAGAGACCTAATCCTGGAGCCACTTAACCAGATCTCCTCAACACTATGACTGCTCCTAGAAATTCTGTACATACAAGTTATGAACAGAACCCGTGACAAAAGGCTGCCCTGGCAAAGTGCAACCCTCACTGGAAACTGGTCTGACTTACTCCAGAATCGCTTCAAAGTCGTCCGAAAGTCATTTTCCATGGCTTTTCCGAACTCCTCCTTAAGCTTGACGTCATCCACACCCGTGAGTTCTGGGATTGCTACCACGAAAGGTTCCAACCACCTTATGACTACAGCTCCAATCAGCCTCAACAATAGAGGCATGGAACATGGTCCACTCGGACTTAATATCCAGTGCCTCCCTCGTGACATGTTCATAGTTCTTCCGGAGGTGGGAATTGAAACTCTCTCTGACGGGCGACTTTGCTAGACGCTCCCAGCAGACCCTCACAATGTGTTTGGGCCTGTCAGTTCTGACCGGCATCCACCGCCACTATCGGAGCCAACTCACCACCGATCAGTGGAGAGCTCAGCCCTTCTCTTCACCCGAGTGTCCAATACATGCGACCGATGACACAACTACGAAGTCGGTCATCGAACTGCGGCCTCGGGTGTCCTGGTGCCAAGTGCACCAGGTTTAAAAATGGTGTTTGTTATGGATAACCTGTGACGTGCACAAAAGTCTTGTGACAAAACAACACTTGGGTTTAGATACAGGTGGCCGTTTTTCCCAATCACGCCTCACCAGGTTTCACTGTCGTACTTCCTTTAGCACAAACAACAGTCAGGACCCGTCCCAGTCGCCCGGAGACGGAAGGAAGCTATCCTTTTGTCTACTAGGTTAAACTCCATTGTACAGGCTCTGGGCTGCAGGGCAAAAGGTATATTGCCACCTCAGCCCATCGCCTCTCACTGCTTGCAATTCCAGAGTAGAAGAGAGTTTAGCCGCTTTCGGGAGGATTTGTTCCAGAAGCCTTGCTGTGCGTCAAAGTGAGTCCGACTAAATTCAGCCGGAACTTCTCCACTTCGCGTGCACGTTCAGGCTCCATCCCCCCAGTGAGGTGACGTTCCAGAGCTAGCTTCTGCCCTGGACGGGCCCCATTTTAGTCGGTCATTGTAGCCTGACATTGTAATCAATAAGTTCGTACATGCACATGCAACCTCTGCTGTTGCCATTAGTAATACAAAGTAGTGTATAATTCTCATCTATATCTGTCAATAGACTTGATATGGAAGCGCTAAAAAGTACAACATGGCTGACGGGGAGAAGATGCAGTCCAAGTGGATACACGTACAGTAAATACGACCGCCCACAAAACGGGGCATCCTGAAAAAGAGGGCCAGAACGCAGCTTGAAGATGGTCTGTGAAATATAATCTATGCAAAATTTGGACCAAATGACCACCATTACGTTAGAAACACCACAAGGAAAAGCTTTAAATGTTGAAAAAAATCATAGTAAGACCCCTTTAAGAGATATACAAATAATTATCAATCTTAAAATAAAAACTAGATTTTGACAGAAAATGTGTTTTATGTATCTCCTCTACATGCTTCCTTTGTGCCATTTGAGGCATCAACAAAAAAAAAACAATAATATATATATCATTATGTGGGATGTGT
Organism: Nerophis lumbriciformis; assembly: GCF_033978685.3. Lineage (NCBI taxonomy): Eukaryota > Metazoa > Chordata > Actinopteri > Syngnathiformes > Syngnathidae > Nerophis > Nerophis lumbriciformis. The sequence continues at coordinate 25,684,593 of NC_084557.2, forward strand.
CCCTAAGGCCCTGGTAGAGGAAACATTGGAGCCTGAGTATAATCTTGTTCAATACTTTTATTTTAAAAGAAGATATGCTTAATTGTGTCCGTAAGTGTGTGGTTTTCCCCACCTTTATCCTGAGGTCTTGCCCTGCGGTCTTCATAGTTCATTTAAAATATATATGTATATAAATATATATATATTTCTTCTCACTGTTTTGCATCAGCATCATGTTTGCTCTCCTGGGACCTAATTTATAACTGCCAGATACTCACAAACGCATATCAGAATAAGGCTTACACTATTTTTGCAGAGTTTTTGGATGTTTGCAATTTAAATATAATAGCAAAATATGCACGCAGAAAAAGAAACTGACTCATTTCATGCAAATAGTTTGGAGACACAGATGGCATGGTGGAGATGTGTAGGCAGATATAAAGTAAAGTTAAAATATAATTCGAAAGTTGCGATTATGTGCATAATTATAGATCTCACATGTTTCATTTAATTTTGTATCACATGGTACTGTATGGATTATGTTACTGGTACTGGTAGTCCACAGATGTGGAGTTACAACAGTGATCTGTGTAAATTTGGCCCCCTCACCTTGTCCAAATCTCCCCAAACATGTCCCAATTGTTTGTGCAGCAAAATGTTTGTTTGTGTCGTTACGGTTTTTAAGTTATTAACGTTGTATGGTGTTAATGTATAATTAACGTGGCATTAACCCTTGTGTGGTGTTCGGGTCTGTGGGACCCGTTTTAATTTTTTATTAAAAGAAAAATGATACAATTAATTAATTTTTCAAACTGAGACCCACTGACTTTGGCTCATTTTCTGTGAAAAACATATATCAGAATACATATTTAATGACCACACATCATACACCCACCCTACACATTTCTATTGCATATAAGATGTCCGGGTCCACTGGACCCGGGGCTAATAGAAGTGTTGATGTTCTGTGTACCACACACACACACACACACACACACACACACACTCACACAACAGGCCTAAACAGGAGGAGGACAGAGTGTAGGTACACAGAACATCAGAGGGTCAAATGTGCGAGAAAATGAGAGCAGACAGTGTTGACAAACAATGTTGCAACCTTTTGTGGGAACTGCAGGTGCAGAAACACAAAAGAAGAATCCCTGTGGGATGCAGAAACTGGCAGAGAAATTTTCCGTGTAACATTCATATTGTTGTTACTCAGCCAGCGTTTGTGGGTCTGATGGACCCGTTGCATTTTGTGGCTTTTAATGCCTCACAATCAAACACTTTTATGTTAAAATACTGAACAGATTTTTACCTTATCCCAATAAACATATGTTCAGTATTTTAACATAAAAGTGTTTGATTGTGAGGCATTAAAAGCCACAAAATGCAACGGGTCCATCAGACCCACAAACGCTGGCTGAGTAACAACAATATGAACATTACACAAGGGTTAATCATCTAAAAGGTTCCATATTGTGATACCTCTTGTTGCCCGTGGCGTCACGTCCAGTTGCAGACTAAACACAGGCTCAAAGAAACAATCACTCAAGCAACACTTGGGGTGGTAATGATGCACTTTTCAACACCAACAAAGCAAGTTTGCTTGGTCGAAAACGCTAGCATATCAAGTAAGGCTCCACTTTTCCAAAATGTGATACTTTGATGTTAATATGTTCTATACACAGGCTACTATTGGCAGTGGCAATTTTACTATTTTAATGCCTTCAAATTTGGTAATGAAAACTACAACTATGATGAATGAAACACTAAAAAAGCTGGTGTGTAATAAGCTTGATACTTACAGTACAGACACATTGTAGGGCGCAACATGACACATTCTGCTTCATGGAAAAAGCTACTTCCTAGTTAGACAACATACCATAAATAGCCTGTACAGTACTGCCATCTAACTGCATTGCAAATGAAACTCAAACGTAATTAAGCAAGATATAACTGGACAGCACAGTTATCATAATTAGCTCATTTTTAAGTGTTACATGAAAACAAATCAAACAATTAACATTTGTTAACACAAACACATTTTGTTAACACACACAAAAGTACCATAAGTTGGTACTGGTATCGAGTTCCAGTTACAGGGAATTGTACCTGGAACGGCACCTATCCCTAGTCATGATGCTCTATGACAGTTTTTGGGGTTATTTACGTTCCAGCCCTCTTGTTTTCTTGTTTCCACTGCCTGTTTGTCTTGTATTTCCTGCCACTTCTCTCACCTGTCCCCGATTGGCAATTAGGACACACCTGGTCCTGGTTGCCAATGAGGATGCCATTGTCCTGTTCTTTGTTGTGCACCTCCAAGCTCTACAAGCTCCCGTAGCTTTTCTCTTTGTTGTTTTGTGTCTGTTGCTACCTCACGGGTGTTATGTTTTTGTGCATCCCCGAGCTGCACTAGCATTTCATTTTCATTAAATATACTTTTTTGCTTGCATTCCAACCTATGTCTCTGCATCTTGGGTTCACCTGCATTGCATAATGGTCAATATTTCTGCCTCAAACAGGACAGACTTTAAGGAGCATACAAGATCCCTTATACCGTAGTTTAAGAGAGTGAAGAATGTTCGGGATTCCTGCTGCGTGACAGTTCATGCCCTCGAAAAACCATGAGAAGACACACGCTGGTGTACTTATTATTTCACCTCCACCTTTTAAAAGTAACCACATTTTTTAAAACATCAGTTTGTGCCCTGTTGGACAATCTGCAGCAATAGAATATCCAAGCATGATCACCACAAAAATATGGCTGTGTGTCGCCCAATCTACAGTACTTACAACAGTCTCAGTTTAGGAGTACCAGAGCATTTTGGCGGGGCTTTTCATGACCGTTTGTGGGCACACTGAGGGTGGAATATGATGCAGGGAGACACATGTGAACAGATGTGCATACAGTTTCATAAATCATGTATTTGTTAGTTTTTAAAACACTCACTTATGTATCTACTGATTTGTTTATGTATCCAATGCCCATCCATCCATCCATCCATCCATCTTCTTATCCAAGGTCGGGTTGCGGGGGCAGCAGCTTAAGCAGGGAAGCCCAGACTTCCCTCTCCCCAGCCACTTCGTCCAGCTCCTCCCGGGGGATCCCGAGGCGTTCCCAGGCCAGCCGGGAGACATAGTCTTCCCAGCGTGTCCTGGGTCTTCCCCGTGGCCTCCTATCGGTCGGACGTGCCCGAAACACCTTCCTAGGGAGGCGTTCGGGTGGCATCCTGACCAGATGCCCGAACCACCTCATCTGGCTCCTCTCGATGTGGAGGAGCAGCGGCTTTACTTTGAGCTCCCCCCGAATGACAGAGCTTCTCACCCTATCTCTAAGGGAGAGCCCCGCCACTCGGCGGAGGAAACTCATTTCGGCCGCTTGTACCCGTGATCTTGTCCTTTCGGTCATGACCCAAAGCTCATGACCATAGGTGAGGATGGGAACGTAGATCGACCGGTAAATCGAGAGCTTTGCCTTCCGGCTCAGCTCCTTCTTCACCACAACGGATCGATACAGCGTCTGCATTACTGAAGACGCCGCACCGATCCGCCTGTCGATCTCACGATCCACTCTTCCCCCACTCGTGAACAAGACTCCGAGGTACTTGAACTCCTCCACTTGGGGCAAGATCTCCTCCCCAACCCGGAGATGGCACTCCACCCTTTTCCGGGAGAGAACCATGGACTCGGACTTGGAGGTGCTGATTCCCATCCCAGTCGCTTCACACTCGGCTGCGAACCGATCCAGTAAGAGCTGAAGATCTTGGCCGGAGGAAGCCATCAGGACCACATCATCTGCAAATAGCAGAGACCTAATCCTGCAGCCACCAAACCAGATCCCCTCAACACCCTGACTGCGCCTAGAAATTCTGTCCATAAAGGTTATGAACAGAATCGGTGACAAAGGGCAGCCTTGGCGGAGTCCAACCCTCACTGGAAACGTGTCCGACTTACTGCCGGCAATGCGGACCAAGCTCTGACACTGATTATACAGGGAGCGAACTGCCACAATAAGACAGTCCGTTACCCCATACTCTCTGAGCAGTCCCCACAGGACTTCCCGGGGTACACGGTCGAATGCCTTCTCCAAGTCCACAAAGCACATGTAGACTGGTTGGGCAAACTCCCATGCACCCTCAAGGACCCTGCCGAGAGTATAGAGCTGGTCCACAGTTCCACGACCAGGACGAAAACCACACTGTTCCTCCTGAATCCGAGGTTCGACTATCTGGCGTAGCCTCCTCTCTAGTACACCTGAATAGACCTTACCGGGAAGAGTGTGATCCAATGCCCTATTTTATAATGTATGTTATTTTTTACTGTTTTTTTTTTTTCATTTTTGCCTGTTTCCTTCACTTTTCTGTGTTTATTCAATTAAAAAGTGAGTTTAACAAAACAAACATGAACATTATTCAGTGTTGATTTGCACTCCAAACACCTGGATAACTGTATTTTAAGGAAATACCAAACATGTTAGACGTACAGTCATGGTCAAAAGTGTACATACACTTGTAAAGAACATAATGTCATGGCTGTCTTGAGTTTTGGAGCACATACTTGTTGGTCACAAAAACATTCATGAAGTTTGGTTCTTTTATAAATGTATTATGGGTCTACTGAAAATGTGACTAAATCTGCTGGGTCAAAAGTATAAATACAGCAATGTTAATATTTGGTTACATGTCCCTTGGCAAGATTAACTGCAATAAGGCACATTTGGTAGCCATCCACAAGCTTCTGGCAAGCTTCTGGTTGAATTTTTGACCACTCCTCTTGACAAAATTGGTGCAGTTCAGCTAAATTTGATGGTTTTCTGACATGGACTTGTTTCTTCAGCATTGTCCACATGTTTAAGTCAGGAATTTGGGAAGGCCATTCTAAAACCTTAATTCTAGGCTGATTCAGCCATTCCTTTACCACTTTTGACGTGTGTTTGGGGTCATTGTCCTGTTGGAACACCCAACTGCGCACAAGACCCAACCTCCTGATGATTTTAGGTTGTCCTGAAGAATTTGGAGGTAATCCTCATTTTTTATAGTCCCATTTACTCTATATAAAGCACCAGTTCCATTGACAGCAAAACAGGCCCAGAGCATAATACTACCACCACCATGCTTGACGGTAGTAATGGTGTTCCTGGGATTAAAGGCCTCACCTTTTCTCCTCCAAACATGTTGCTGGGTATTGTAGCCAAACAGCTCAATTTTTGTTTCATCTGAGATCACATGGACAAAAATAAGACCTTCTGGAAGAAAGTCCAGTGGTATGTAAACTTTTGACCACGGACTGTATATAATTGATAACGATGACATCTTTTTTTAAGCAGGCACATTTCCTGCTCCACACACTTAGAGGAAATTATTCCTTTCGAGATGTTTTGTACCAAACAATGTACTATTATAAACATAAGCGCTTTCAATAATGATTGTTGTATACATTATGTATGAAGTAGAGAAAACTGACAAATATTATGACCAATCAGTGACTCTGCTACAATGATTGACACAGATGACCTTCCAAATGTGACCATTTTCATACTGCTTATCCTTACTAGGATCACAGGTAAGCTCGAGTCTATCCCAGCGGACTTTTACACCCTGGACTGGTTGTTAGCCAATCACATTTCGACTCCATTTAGAACAGAGATTCCAATATGGTGGGTCGCAACCCAAGAGTGGAACCTGTTTTTAGTGGTTGGCTGGTCTATGCCAAGTAGAAACGTGACGTTCACCATTGGCGTCGTTAGGCCTACCTTGGGGGGGAAGCCCCCCTTAAATAATTTGGTGTGATTTGTTTTTTATTTTAAAAAAAAAGGCAGAAAAAATCTATATAAATATGCAGGAATATGACTTAAATAATAATATAACTTGTCATTTTTCAATATGATTACAAATCATTTGAAGACCCTGTGTCAGCGCTTATTATCCAATCCAATCCGTTCCACCAGTAACGCCCGCATTACTATACTGAAATTCCAGTCCATGTGTTCACTGTTACCTTAGCAAGGTGTTCACAACACTGCAAGGTAGGATTGCAAATTCAAATGTTTTATTTTTTGTCAAATTCGATCACATTTTTTGGCATATTACAAAAAGAAATGTGTCCAGACTCAAATGGGAATGCAAACTGACCTGAATACAGAAATGGTGTCATGACGTCGCCCGTCCTGCAGTGTAAACAAGTACGTAAACATGCTTAGTCATCTCAGTACTGGGGCATTTGAAACAATTTCAAGGCTTCTGTGCAATCAAAGTCAACATTTTCTAAAACACGGAGAAGTTTATGAAAGAAGACGTCTCCCGCAGTTTCGGGGAAATTTGCCTCGATGTCTGCTCTGAAGAGCGTGATGGCGATTAGAGGTGCAATATTGATTGACATGAGTTCTTAAAACATGATTTTTGCCTGTTTCTGCTCATTTCAATCAACTATTTATTTTGTAACCGTCTATTTTGGTGAGTATTGATGAGACTTATGATAAGCGTCATCATTATTCGTCATTATGCGACCGGGGCACGGGAGAGTTAACACTGAAGTCGCATCATAACTATCTGATTGATTTGTAATACAAAACTCATAATAATGTCTATAATATTGCTGACAGAAAAATAACCTCCATACCGTACGATAAGCAGATCACACTACCACAGCTTTACTGTATAGGTGTGCTACTTAAACTTAATTGATGTAGTTATTTTAGAGTAGTGTTTTGGGGGCTCTGAAGACTGGCTGCACTGGTAGACTCAGTCAAAAAAGTGCCGTTCTATGGATGTTTTTTATCTTCACGTTTGTCGTTTTCACCATAAATGACAGGTTATTGTGATAGTCCATATCAGCCATCCTTACTAGCCAAGTGTGGCCTGTAGGCCTTGAATTTGACACTTAAGGTCTAAATACCTTCCATTAACATTAGATTAGATTAGATTTAGATGTATTGGTCCCCTTGGGGAAATTCATTGTCACTGCCGAACATTTAAACAATAGACATTACACATCACAAAAAATAACAAAAAGTAATAACAGGAAAATAACAATATTACTTTTCAACCATTTCGATTTATTCAGTATTTGTTGTGTTATTATAATACAGTAACAACAAGTTGTAAGTAAAAAAAAAAAATCTTGCAAGTGCAAAAATTCTGAGTCAAAGGGGTTGTTGCACAGACAACATATCTTTAGGCGGACATCCAGCCCCTGTTTTTCAGGCAAGAAAGTTTATTTCCGCCAGAACCGCCTCTGTTTTCGGGTCATCTCTGTAGTGCTGTGCAAGTTTGTTTACACTGCTATCCTCTGTGCAACGTTTCCCTGTTTGCAAGTGGCCTGCTAGCTTTTCCATGCAACAACACTGTCCTTATGTGTTTGGGCCATCTCATGCTTACTAAAGATGACTCAAGCTTTCTTACACTTTCACGCTCAGCCATTTAGATGTACTCACTGTTTGTTGTGCAATTTTAATACAGTGCTAAAAAGTTGTGAGTGAAAAGATCTTGCAAGTGCGAACAGTTTTTGCTCACGCGCTCGCACCACAGAAATCTCCTGGCGGCTAGACCGAGTGACGCCCCTGATGTTCACGATGTTCAGCCGTGTCTTTTGAACAGCTTATTTAGGTGAACAATGAGAATCAATTGACAGTTGCGAGTTGTTTGTTTGCGAGGCGGTCTTGCTCGCGCAGCTTGATAAATCAGAATATTGTGCAAATTTCAATGGAACCAATTAAAGACTAAGGATGTTACGCCGGGGTCGTTTACCCAAGATGCAAATGGACGTCCGGAAGCAGCGTGCAGGTAGGAAGAATGATTTATTACAATAAATCAAGCCAAAATACAAAGAGGTGCCTATGGCACAGGAAGCTATGGTAATGCTTAGCAAAACAGTAGCCAAAACAGAAATCAATCAATCAATCAATCAATGTTTATTTATATAGCCCTAAATCACAAGTGTCTCAAAGGGCTGCACAAGCCACAATGACATCCTCGGTACAGAGCCCACATAAGGGCAAGGAAAAACTCACCCCAGTGGGACGTTGATGTGAATGACTATGAGAAACCTTGGAGAGGACCGCATATGTGGGTAATCCCCCGCCCCCTCCCTCTAGGGGAGACCGAATGCAATGGATGTCGAGTGGGTCTGACATAATATTGTGAGAGTCCAGTCCATAGTGGATCCGACATAATAGTAAGAGTCCAGTCCATAGTGGGACCGGCCGGAAACCATCCCGAGCGGAGACGGGTCAGCAGTGCAGAGATGTTCCCAACCGATGCACAGGCGAGCGGTCCACCCCGGGTCCCGACTCTGGACAGCCAGCACTTCATCCATGGCCACCGGACCTGTGTGAACAAATTGTTGCGTGTTGCAAATAAAACTGCCAGGCAGAGTGTGGCGAGAGGCAGGAATAAATAGCTCTCTGATTAGTGACCGGGAGCAGGTGAGCGTCCCGACCACTAATCAGAGGCAGGTGACAACCATCAGCACCCATGGCAACAAGGAACACAAAACAAGTGCTGAAACAGAACAAAACAACTAAGGGAATACTAAACTAAACAAAACAGGACAACATGACTGTATTGGATCAGGCTTGCTCTTGTTTTTTTTGCATATTTGAAATAAAAATATATCAAATCAAAATCAAATCAAATAACGATATACTTAATCACCTATAACACAACTTTAAGTCTTTAAGTGTATACATCTGTTTTTAGCATTTTTTTGGAAATATCAAAATGTCCACCAATGGCATTTGTTTATATTCAGGCACGCTAGCGTTTGTTAGCGGTGACACCGGTGAGCTGTTGTATCCTCCTACGGTGCGTAGTGAAGTATTTTTACTTATTCCTCGTCCTTTAGGGATGATACCTGTAAGAAACGTTCTTTATTTGTCGCCATGGAGGCGAGGATTAGTGATTTAGAAGTTGCTACAACACTGCAGACTGCGGATGGACTTTAGCCGCTAGCTAGCTAGCCATGTCTTAAAGCACCTCTTCCTGAGAGTGTTATAACTTCACCTTTATCGTTAGTTTTCAAGCCAAAATGCGTCCGTTCTCCCTTTTCTGTCTACACACTGTGTCTGCTTGTAAGTACTCTGTGATTGTGCGCAGCCGAACATGCTCCTCTGCTCGTGAACCAGCAATGACACGACGTGACAATTACGGGAGGGCGGTTGGTTGGGCGACCGGTACTTTTTAGAGGCGGTATAGTACCGAATATGATTAATTAATTTTGCGGTACTGTACTAATACAGGTATACCGTACAACCTTATACTGGAGTGTGTGGTACTTTTGTCTTTCATAAAACCTTGCACACTTCTGTTCTTGATTACCCCTCGAGGAACTCAGAAGAAAAGTGTGATTTAAACAGTTCGTACCGCCAAAAACAATGCTATCATAGGGATTTTTTCTTCGAGAAATGCTAAATGCCGCCGAGTACCCATTGAAAACAGACGCTGTCTTGACCACCACACTGCAAAAACTGAAATCTAAGTAAGATTAAATATCTCAAATAAGGGTGATATTTGCTTATTTTCTGTCTTGATAAGATAATTATTCTCACTAAGCAGATTTTATTTTAGAGTGTTTTACTTGTTTTAAGGGTTTTGGTCCTAAATTATCTCAGTAAGATATTACAGCTTGTTGCTGAGATTTTATGACCTATATTGAGTAAAGCATGCTTGAAACTAGAATATCAACTGTTGCAAAGCTGTGTCATCAACACTCACAAGTATAAAACTACTTTTTTAAAGTAATAATTTCTTACTTCAAGCATGAAAAAAAAATCATGATGCCGAGCGCATATTATCAAGATAATGGCACTAGCATTTACTTAATTTAAGAATATTTTTCAACATATTGAGCAAAAAGGCCTAATTTTTTTTTCTACCAAGAATAGTGCACTTGTTATTAGTGAGAATATACTTATTTTAAGGTATTTTTGGGTTCATTGAGGTTAGCTAATTTTACTTGTTTTGGAAAGTCTTGACAAGCCAAATGTTCTTGTTCTATTGGCAGATTATTTTGCTTAGTTCAAATAGAATACCCCTAGTTTTTGTTTAGTTGTTTCTTGTTTTTGAACACTGACTTTTTGCAGTGTGAATGTGAGTGTGAATGTTGTCTGTCTATCTGTGTTGGCCCTGCGATGAGGTGGCGACTTGTCCAGGGTGTACCCCGCCTTCCGCCCGATTGTAGCTGAGATAGGCTCCAGCGCCCCCCGCGGCCCCAAAGGGAATAAGCGGTAGAAAATGGATGGATCGATGGACTTTTTGCAGTGCACCCTTATTCAATGACCCGGACGTGACGTCATTTTGAATCCAAGCACCACTTCTCTCAGTGCGACGTCATCTACAAAACTAGAGCCCATTTCTCTGGATAGACAGTGTGAATAAAGTTGTGTACAGACAGTGAGGAACGGCGAAAGAGGAAAGATGCAAACTCACACACCTACAAAGCTTTATAGAAGAACTGAATTTACTATTCTGAACGTAACACCAACTTATACCGGTATAAACCTTATTGACTCATCTTCATATCTCGTCAGAAAATAACTCAGTATATCGCAAAAACGCAATATTCCTCTAGCTCTATTTTGTATTCTCCTTTTTCCTCCTTACTTGAAGGACTTCATTTCTCAGCATCACCTCACATTTTCATCTTTTACCGCACCACCCGTTTTGCATCCCCTGGTTTTTTTTCCAAAGACGGTCTCAGTATTCTCTGCGGGACTGCTGCGATTCTTAGTTATCAGTGATTCGTATTACATATTCTTATCGGCTTAGCGTGTTAATCCTCCTATATCTCGGTGGCAGCATGGCAAACCTTCTCAGGCATTTTTTTCAGAAGCTTTTGCCAAATCTGTAAAATGACAGACAGACATTTTATGTAAGAAATGTCTTTTTTGTAATTCTCTCTTCTTTCAGATGCTTACTCTGCAATTTATGCCTTCCGTCTTCTGCACCTTTCTGCAAAACTGCCTTTTAGCAGGCATTTTACTAATGGAGCCTCATTTGCCTCCTTCAAGTATTTCCCTTTGTGCCACCTCTGATGTCTAATTAGTGAACTACCGGTAGTCATTTTCATGTGGTTCTCACATCCCTAAAAAAAGGGTTTCCATCAAAAACAGACTATTTCTTCAAAGTCTTCAACAAGTTTGAATGGCCAACAATCTACTTTGTGAACAGTATTAGGAAAATTACATTTTACTTTCCCCAAACTACAGATCAACCGAATATCGGCGCCAAGATTTGGCATTCTGACGTAAATCAGTACCAGCCTGTTTTTATCTGTATCTGTCTTTTTTTTTTTTTTTTTTTTTTTTTTTTTAACTAAACTGAACTACAGTACATAAGCAGATACAATATAAACACATATGCAAGTTTTTTCCACTGCTTCGCTCACGCACACAATAATTATTAATTGATGAGATCCGCGCTTAGCATTTGGAGTGATGACAGGAAAACACCCCTAACGCAGGAGAAATACCACTAAACCAAAAACTAGGCATGACAGAGAATTAAAATATGAGTAAAGAAGAATAGGCAGCATTCTCATACTTTCTGTAACACCCAGGAGGAAATGATGTGATTTGTTTAAAATAAGTTAAAGTTAAAGTACCAATGATAGTCACACACACACTAGGTGTGGCGAAATTATTCTCTGCGTTTGACCCATCACCCTTGATCACCCCCTGGGAGGTGAGGGGAGCAGTGGGCAGCAGCTGTGGCTGCGCCCAGGAATCATTTTTGGTGATTTAACCCCCAATTCCAACCCTTGATGCTGAGTGCCAAGCAGGGAGGTAATGGGTCCTATTTTTATAGTCTTTGGTATGATTCGGCCAGGGTTTGATGTTGTGTTTACCGTATATTCCGGACCATAAGGCGCACCACCGATGAGCGGGTCTAGTCAGGTCTATTTTCATACATAAGGCGCACCAGATTATAGGGCGCACTAAAGGAGTAATATTATTATATTTTTTTTCTAAACTGAAAACACTTCCTTGTGGTCTACATAAAATGTAATGGTGGTTCTTTGGTCAAAATGCTGCATAGATTATGTTTTACAGATCATCTTCAAGCCACTTTCTGACAGTCGCTTCAGGATGCGCCGTTTTGTGGGTCGTCTTATTTACGTGGCTCACTTTCGGCAGCGTCTTTTCTCCGTCATCTTTGTTGTAGCGGTGTAGCGTGCAAGGACGGACGTGGAAGAAGTGTCAAAATATGGAGCTAACTGTTTTAATGACATTCAGACTTTACTTAAATCAATAACAGAGCATCACCTCCTCATCCGTGGCTCACTAGTGCAATATAACAACGCCGGAAAAGTGTCCCGTGAAAAACCGTCTGACCGGAACTCTCTAGTAACTCAAGTTCCTTGGGTGAATAATGTAAACTCACTACACCGGTATGTTTTAGCGCTTTCATGGCGAGTTTACTGACAGATATAAGTAAGAACTTTACACTACTTTATATTAGAAATGGCAACAGCGGAAGATGAATGTCCCATAACAAGAAAATAGAGAAAAAGAAGAAGCTTATCGACTACGGTGTCTCACGGACTACTACAAAGGCGGAAGCGCGCAAATTTTCCGGATTTATGCAGATCCCAAATACAGATCAGCAGGTACCAGAAGGTAAAATAAGTTGCTTTTGCATAATATTGCGAAACAAAACGCCAGATAATATGTTTTACCTTATAGACACACCATAATAATACTCGTATGTTGAAGCACAGTACAATGCATAAGGCGGTGCGGCTTCATAGCTTACCAAAGTCATACTAAAACATTTTGGTAGTTTTTTGAGCGCTGTGTATTGTTCTATATTTTCAATGGAACATGTACAATTTTGGTATTGTTTACTTTGAGTCATATTGCAGTCTATACATATATCTTATGTGTGACTCCCATCTACTGGTCACACTTATCATTTCACCATGTACAAAATAAAATAGCTTTGAGGTCAGTAAGCACAACCAAAATTATCCCGTACATTAGGCGCACCATGTTATAAGGCGCACTGTCGAGTTTTGAGAAAATGAAAGCATTTTAAGTGCGCCTTATAGTCCGAAAGATACGGGATATTTATTTTGTCAATAAATATATTTTGGGAGTGTGAGGAACTAGAGCCTATCCAATATATTTGAGATAATTATGTTTTATTTGCAAGGCTATTCTGTTCTACCATGTACAACTTCAATCTCACTGTACTTGTAAATACTTGTGTTTTTGTCTCTTTTCCCAGAGAAGAAGGCACGGTGTTATAATAAACAATGTCTTCAACTATTACTGTATGCCAACAACTGCTAAAAATCTGGCAAAAGCTGTCACCGGTTAAGCACCACATCATGGTGGCATGTTTGTCTGTACCCCTGGAAAGTCTGGCTTTCGGTTGCAGAGACTGTTGACACAATACAAACAAACAACACACCCACGCATGCTCATTAGACACACACACACACACACACACATCAGATGAAGACAATACACCAGAAAAGTCTGCTTGCTGACAAGAGGTGTATATTCCTCAGATCTGCCTTAATTAAAATAGTTTATTTTGCTACAATCTCATTCAATGTAGACACACGTCATATAAATAATATAACTGAGAATTACAAGTGTGCTTTCTTTGTTCCACATAATTGTATTCGGTCTTAAATTGTGTTCGGAAGCCTATTAATTTGTTTTATCTCATCACCATCGTCTTACTTAGTCTCATCTATGAGAAAATATGTGCAGGAATCCATGTGTGTATCATGTAAAATATTAAAATGATACAATATCATGGATCTTTTTAAACTTGTAGATATAAGACGGGGCAATAAAGTATTCCTGTCACAATCATTTGTATTTGATATTGACCCATCCATCCTTGCCATCTTTAAGCTTGGTCTGTCTTTGCTTAGTGATTCAGCTTGCCAAGATTCTTCCATCGGACACAGATGGATTTACCATTAGATAATGACAAATGGCAGGCACGGCTGAGCTGATTTCAGCACTTACTACTCCTTTGGGAGCCTGTACTCACCACACTAGAGAACCATGCAGACCAACCCCCACCACCACGGATCTTAATTGAAAAGGTGGCTCTGTAGCCGATTGATTCAGCCTGACATGCATTTCTGCTCATTTCTAGTACGTTATGTAGTCTGACCTTTAGGTCAAAATATGCTGGGTTGTGGAGCAGAAGACGTTGACATTAGGCTTGATTTGTTAGACTCTTAAAGAAAAGGGTAGCATCTCTTTGAGTCTGTGGACTATGGAGATAGCAGAGGTACAAAAAAAAAGACTGGTCTATTTTAATGTATCTGCAAGTGTAATGTTGGTGCATATCATATGCCTATTTTACTTGTACAGTCGTGGTCAAAAGTTTACATACACTTGTAAAGAACATAATATCATGGCTGTCTTCAATAATTTATTATTATTATTATTATTTTGTGACAGAGTGATTGGAGCACATACTTGTTGGTCACAAAAAACATTCATGAAGTTTGGTTCTTTTATGAATTTATTATGGGTCTACTGAAAATATGACCAAATCTGCTGGGTCAAAAGTATACATACAGCACTGTTAATATTTGGTTACATGTCCCTTGGCAAGTTTCACTGCAATATGACGCTTTTCGTAGCCATCCACAAGCTTCTGGTGAGCTTATGGTTGAATTCCTCTTGACAAAATCGGTGCAGTTCAGCTAAATTTGTTGGTTATCTGACATGGACTTGTTTCTTCAGCATTGTCCACACGTTTAAGTCAGGACTTTGGGAAGGCCATTCTAAAACCTTAATTCTTACCTGATTTAGCCATTCCTTTACCACTTTTGACGTGTGTTTGGGGTCATTGTCCTGTTGGAACACCCAACTGCGCCCAAGACCCAACCTCCGGGCTGATGATTTTAGGTTGTCCTGAAGAATTTAGACTTAGACTTAGACTTAGACAAACTGTAATGATCCACAAGGGAATCGGAGGTAATCCTCCTTTTTCATTGTTTGTTTTCAATGAAATTCTTCATTTCATTGTCCCTTTTACTCTCTGTAAAGCAGTGGTCCCCAACCACCGGGCCGCGGCCTGGACCGATTGGTACCGGGCCACACAAAAAAAAAATAAAAAATAAAAAAATAAAAAAAAAAATTAAAAAAATTAAAAAAAAAAAAAAATATATATATATATATATATATATATATATATATATATATATATATATATATATATATATATATATATTATTATTTTTTTTTTTTTTTTTTTATTAAATCAACATAAAAAACAAAATATATACATTATATATCAATATAGATCAATACAGTCTGCAGGTATACAGTCAGTAAGCACACATGATTGTATTTCTTTATGAAAAAAAAGAAATAAATAGTAAATACCCCCCGCCCCCTGGTCCGTGGGACAAATTTTCAAGCGTTGACCGGTCCGCAGCTACAAAAAGGTTGGGGACCATTGCTGTAAAGCACCAGTTCCATTTGCAGCAAAACAGGCCCAGAGCATAATACTACCACCACCATGCTTGACGGTAGGTGTGGTGTTCCTGGGATTAATGGCCTCACCTTTTCTCCTCCAAACATACTGCTGGGTATTGTGGCTCAATTTTTGTTTCATCTGACATCACTTGGGCAAAGATATGACCTTTCAGCACATTCGCAATGTTGACATCTACAATTATATTTTGATAAAGACAGGGGAAAACATGCGCACTCGTAAGGGAGTGTGCAACAAAAAGGCAACCAACATGGCAGTAAACGCAGAGTGCAGTATATTTACAGTAATCTATTCATTTATGTCTGCACATTATTGCTCTTTTATCCTGCGCTACAACGAGCTATTGCAACACAATTCCGTTCTTATCTGTACTGTAAAGTTCAAATTTGAATGACAATAAAAGGAAGTCTAAGTTTAAGTCTAACATTTATATCATATATAATTTTTATCCTACAACACTTAAGTGCTTACGTGGGTTTTTCTCAGAGTGCTCCAGCTCCCACTTTCTAAAACCATGCATGTTATAACTGAACACTCCAAACTGTCCATGTGTGTGAATGTAAGTATGCATAGTGCACTGTGACTGACAGGCAACAAGTCCACGGTGTACTCAGCCTCTCGACCAAAATCATCTGAGATGAGCTCCAGTTCATGGATGAATAGATGTTTATGTTGAAATAAGTTGGCCTTGGGTGTATTTTATTGCTAGATGCAAAATTAATGGTTTAGTAACATCGGTCTCCACCTGAATGTAATTCAGCATGGATGAGACAAAGAAAGCATAGTCTGTATCTGGACAACAGGAGTCATATGAGAGGACCTACGCGATGATGTTAAGGGGATCAAACTCCCGTATTTACACTCACAGTTTATGCACTGCGCTAATGGATGCTGGGCAAGACAAGAAATTGTATCAACTTGCTTTTGTCCTACATCATTTATTTAGCATGCAGGGTCTTTCCTCTGTGTGTGTGTGTGTATGCAGGCTTTTTATGCATGTGTAGATGTGTTTGAAAGGCACGAGGGCCTTGAATGTCTGTCGTCCCTGAGGTGTGAGCTATTTCCTATTTCAGTAACATACTGAAGAATGTCCTGTTGGATGTTCTCAAAGGAGAAAAAAAAACATCAGCATCAGCAGAGCATGCAAAGGGAAGAGGTTGAAAGAAAAACTAACTAGATGACTCAATGATTATTTAGAGACAGTAAAGAGAATTTTCGATGAGATGTACTCCATCCAGAGGGTTTAAAAATTGCATTTTAGCAGGTGATTAGTTGTATCCTAGTCTTTCAATCAGAGTGCATTATTCATGTTGTTTCCCTTGGAGAATACTCATATGTGGACACAGGACTGTTAAACACATTTACAGTATGTTGAAGTAGCAATAACGTACGTCTCTTGTGTTTTCAGGGCCAGTGTTTGGTTCGTGGCTTAAATGAGAATGACCTGAACCTTTCTGTGCTATAACTCACTTGGCAGGTAAGAACTCATTCTTCAATCACCTGAAGCATCTTTCTAATAAAAAAAAGATATAGTTACACTATGTCCATTCATACTGATAAAGACAGAAGGGTACAAATACATGTGATACTATGTGTATGAATCAAGGCTATTCAACTGGTGGCAAATCCAGTCCGGTAATGACACCATATCAGCCCCCAAGTTCAGTTCAAAACTTGTGGGACAAAACTTGCCGCCAATTCTTAAAAACACTAGAGTGCTCCTGTTGTCTCGAGGAACTTGGACCATTGTATACCCATTGTCAGATCCTTGTATTGAAATTTCCACTAGATGCTTTCAAATGTGACTGCAGTCTAAACGGAAATGCGACCTGAATGCGACTTTTTGGGAAGCTACGTAGCTACGTGCAGGAAAAGACGCGGCCAACCAGCGGAAGTGGTTACGTCATCACAACATCCGGTTTCGGTGAGCAAAGTATTTTTCCGGCGAACAAAGTTTTGGTGCATCACTAGTCAATAGTACACAAATAATACTGTAGGCTATATGTTTTTATATATATATATATATATATATATATATATATATATATATATATATATATATATATATATATATATATATATATATATATATATATATATATATATATATATATATATATATATATATATATAAGCGTGGAGTGCCATCTCCAGGTTGGGGAAAAGATCTTGCCCCATGTGGAGGAGTTCAAGTACCTCGGAGTCTTGTTCACGAGTGAGGGAAGAGTGGATCGTGAGATCAACAGTCTTCAGTAATGCGGACACTGAATCAATCCGTTGTGGTGAAGAAGGAGCTGAGCCGGAAGGCAAAGCTCTCAATTTACCGGTCGATTTACGTTCCCATCCTCACCTATGGTCATAAGCTTTGGGTTATGACCAAAAGGACAATATCACGGGTACAAGTGGCCGAAATGAGTTTGGGTGGTGGGGCTCTCCCTTAAGAGATAGGGTGAGAAGCTCTGTCATCCGGGAGGAGCTCAAAGTAAAACCACTGCTCCTTCACATCCAGAGGAGCCTCCTTAGAGAGGTGTTTAGGGCACGTCTGACCACGGGGAAGACCCAGGTCACATTGGGAAGACTATTTCTCCCGGCTGGCCTGGGAACGCCTCGGAAATCTCCCGGGAGGAGCTGGACGAAGTGGCTAGGGAGAAGGATGTCTGGGCTACTCTGCTTAGACTGCTGCCCCTGCGACCCGACCTCGGATAAGCGGAGGAAAATGGATGGATGCATGGATTATGTACAGTGGGTATATAATCAGAACCCTTTAAATTGTTCACTCTTTGTTTCATTAAAGCCATTTGTTAAAATCAAAAAAGTTCATTTTATTTCTCATTAATGTACACTCAGCACCCCATCTTGACATAAAAAAAACAGAAATGTAGAAATGTTTGCTAATTTATGAAAAATAAAAAACTCAAACATAACACATACAGGTACATACCCTTTGCCCAATACTTTGTTGATGCACCTTTGGCAGCAATTACAGCCTCAAGTCTTTTTGAATCTGAACCCACAAGCTTGGCACAACTATCTTTGGGTGGTTTCGCCCATTCATCTTTGCAGCACCTCTCAAGCTCCATCAGATTGGATGGGAAATGTTGGTTTTCATCCAGGATTTCTGTGTGCGGACCATCAAATGATTAAAATATTTAATTTGTATTCTTAGTTTGTTCATACTTGACTCAAATGTACCTATCATTAATCGCAGATATAATTTTTCATTATTGAAAAGGGTACCCTCGACAGATCATTTAGAATTTTTCAATACCATGACTGGACAATTAGTTTGGTTTAATGACTTTTAAAAAAAAAAAAACATTTTGCTTTTTTTAACAGCTCAACATAAAAAGGACACAAACATGCTTTTGATAACAATTTTTAAAAATACCCGCAGCGCGTTGGTGTCTTGTCAGATTTTGTATTTCGTAGGAATACAGAATTTGCACTCCTGCTGTAGAAGAACTTGCATTTAAAGGATAGATACCAGTTTCACGCATTAATGATACAAAATGTGGATAGTTACAATCGTGCTTTGATTGTCAAAGATGTTTGGTAATGTAATTTGTGATATTTCTACCTAAATAAATGCTTTTGATATCCTTATGTTATTCATATCTCTGCAAGACAATGTTTTAACCTTCTCTGGTTAATAAAATGTAATATTCAGCCTGCTAAACATTTCTTAAATAAGCACTATCAACCAGAACATTTTATAAAAGAATATATAGACACTTTATTTAAATCTGCCAGAAAATGTCCTATTCCAATTCTTCAATTGATTTACTGGCATTTATTTCGATAGAAATATCACATTTCAAAATATATTTGACAAAGTATGATCATAATGTAATCATATTGTTATGTAGTTATAGTGGATTTAACGCATAGATATAGAGAAGGTGTCTTGACGGCGGGAAAGTCTCCAATAAAAAAGTGACTCTAGACTTCCTGCCCATCGTTTTTCTTTCCTGCTGAGCTTTTATGCCATCTTACTGAAACAGTTACGATAACAATCTACATTTCATGTTAATAATGCGTTCGGTTAAACTAATCCAAACCCAGAGGTAAAGCTCGACCGACCTCTCTAAATGCAAGCTCTTTGTTTGTCCATTTCTGATCTCTATTTTCCTGCTTGTGGCTCACTAGTAAATAGTGAACGGAGCCTCATTTTCCCACTCTACGGATGGCCCGAGGGTCAAAAAGACTCAGGACCTATGTTCATTAATTGCGCGTAAAAAAAATTAGTGCCGTTAAAGGAATTTAAAGTTATCGCGTTAGGTTTGACAGCCCTAAAAAATATAAATATATATCCATCCATCCATCCATTTTCGACCGCTTATTCCCTTCGGGGTCACGGGGGGCCCTAGAGCCTATCTCAGC
The DNA here is from genome assembly GCF_033978685.3 of Nerophis lumbriciformis. NCBI lineage: Eukaryota > Metazoa > Chordata > Actinopteri > Syngnathiformes > Syngnathidae > Nerophis > Nerophis lumbriciformis. The sequence continues at coordinate 25,704,425 of NC_084557.2, forward strand.
TACAATCGGGCGGAAGGCGGGGTACACCCTGGACAAGTCGCCACCTCATCACTGGAAATATAAACAAACCCTGTTTCCATATGAGTTGGGAAATTGTGTTAGATGTAAATATAAACGGAATACAATGATTTGCAAATCATTTTCAACCCATATTCAGTTGAATATGCTACAAAGACAACATATTTGATGTTCAAACTCATAAAAAAAACATTTTTTTGCAAATAATCATTAACTTTAGAATTTGATGCCAGCAACACGTGACAAAGAAGTTGGGAAAGGTGGCAATAAATACTGATAAAATTGAGGAATGCTCATCAAACACTTATTTGGAACATCCCACAGGTGAATAGGCTAATTGGGAACAGGTGGGTGCCATGATTGGGTATAAAAACAGCTTCCCAAAAAATGCTCAGTCTTTCACAAGAAATGATGGGGCGAGGTACACCCCTTTGTCCACAACTGCGTGAGCAAATAGTCAAACAGTTTAAGAACAACGTTTCTCAAAGTGCAATTGCAAGAAATTTATGGATTTCAACATCTACGGTCCATAATATCATCAAAAGGGTCAGAGAATCTGGAGAAATCACTCCACGTAAGCGGCATGGCCGGAAACCAACATTGAATGATCGTGACCTTCGATCCCTCAGTCGGCACTGTATCAAAAACCGACATCAATCTCTAAAGGATATCACCACATGGGCTCAGGAACACTTCAGAAAACCACTGTCACTAAATACAGTTTGTCGCTACATCTGTAAGTGCAAGTTAAAGCTCTACTATGCAAAGCAAAAGCCATTTATCAACAACATCCAGAAACGCCGCCGGCTTCTCTGGGCCAGAGATCATCTAAGATGGACTGATGCAAAGTGGAAAAGTGTTCTGTGGTCTGACGAGTCCACATTTCAAATTGTTTTTGGAACTATTCGACATCGTGTCATCCGGACCAAAGGGGAAGCGAACCATCCAGACTGTTATCGTCGCAAAGTTCAAAAGCCAGCATCTGTGATGGTATGGGGGTGCATTAGTGCCCAAGACATGGGTAACTTACACATCTGTGAAGGCACCATTAATGCTGAAAGGTACATACAGGTTTTGGAACAACATATGCTGCCATCTAAGCGCCGTCCTTTTCATGGACGCCCCTGCTTATTTCAGCAAGACAATGCCAAGCCACATTCAGCACGTGTTACAACAGCGTGGCTTCGTAAAAAAAGAGTGTGGGTACTTTCCTGGCCTGCTTGCAGTCCAGACCTGTCTCCCATCGAAATGTGTGCTGCATTATGAAGTGTAAAATACGACAGCGGAGACCCCGGACTGTTGAACGACTGAAGCTCTACATAAAACAAGAATGGGAAAAAATTCCACTTTCAAAGCTTCAACAATTAGTTTCCTCAGTTCCCAATCATTAATTGAGTGTTGTTAAAAGAAAAGGTGATGTAACACAGTGGTGAACATGCCCTTTCCCAACTACTTTGGCACGTGTTGCAGCCATGAAATTCTAAGTTAATTATTATTTGCAAAAAAAAAAGTTTATGAGTTTGAACATCAAATATCTTGTCTTTCTAGTGCATTCAACTGAATATGGGTTGAAAAGGATTTGCAAATCATTGTATTCCGTTTGTATTTACATCTAACACAATTTCCCAACTCATATGGAAACGGGGTTTGTATATATATGTCCATGTATATATGTATACATATATATATATATATATATATATATATATATATATATATATATATATATATATATATATATATATATATATATATATATTGTTTTGCTCCCATTTTTCATGAATTTAACTCAAAGATCTAAAAAGAAAAATATATTTTATTATACACACAAAAGACCTTTTCCTCTCAAATATTGTTCACAAAACTGTGTTAGTGAGCACTTGTTCTTTGCCAAGATAATCCATCCCACCTCACAGGTGTGGCATATCAAGATGCTGATTAAACATCATGAATATTGCACAGGTGAGCATTAGGCTGCCCACAATTAAAGGCCACTCTGAAATGTGCAGATTTATTCCACAGCACAATGCCACAGATGTCGCAAGTTTTAAAGGAGCGTGCAGTTGGCATGCTGACTGCAGGAATGTCCACCAGAGCTGTTGTGAGCAGCCTAAGGCACACCTGTGAAATAACCATGCTGTTTAATCAGCATCTTGATATGCCACACCTGTGAGGTGGGATGGATTATCTTTGCAAAGAAGAAATGCTCACTAACACAGATTTACAATAGAAATCAATGTTAAAAAAGGCCCAAATTCTTTTTAACGCATCATGACACTAAAGTCTCACTCCTGTCATTTTCTAAAACTTGGCAACACTGTAAAACTGAGGTAATTAGTTAGTATTGCAGCGACAAACTTTCTTAATATTGGCGCACATCGAGTTTTAAATAGCATTTTAAAGCAAAACATGAATGTGGGGATGGCGCCGCTAGCATAAATGTTAGATGGACAGCAAACAAACTATGCTAGCTGATTTTAGCACAGATACATTAAACAATGCCTTTTTTAAATGGACAGCCACCAGATGTAAGCCACTTAACATCAGTGAAGACCTCATGCTGTAAGATGTTGTTAATGTTGCCAATTACCGTCATACAAACTACCTTCCCCCGGTCCTTAGCTTTCTGAAAATGTGGTCCTCAAAACAATTTACCGTATTTTCCGCACTATAACGCGCACCTAAAAACCTCCAATTTCCTCAAAAGCTGACAGTGCGCCTTATAATCTGGTGCGCCTTATGTATGGACCAATATTGAGCCACAAAAGGTCTCGCAACTACGGTAACTACGCCGACTTCATTTCCCCCCTTCTACGGCTGCTTACCATAGAAGAAGAAGACGCTTCTTCTACGGGGGAAAATGAAGTCAGCGGCTGCTTACCGACGAGGGAAAATGAAGTTGGCGGCTGCTTACCGTAGTTGTGAGACCTAAACTTTATGTAAAGACCCAAAAATGGCTCCTATTAAGAGACATGCTTACGACGCAGAGTTTAAACTCCAGGCGATCAGTCACGCAGTAGAACACGAGAATAGAGCAGCAGCGAGAGAATTTAACATTAACGAATCAATGGTGCGGAAGTGGAGGAAGCAACATGATGACCTGCGCCAAGTAAAGAAGACTAAACAGAGTTTCTGAGGGAACAAAGTGAGATGGTTACAGTTGGAGGACAAACTCGAACAGTGAGTTATTGAACAAAGAGCAGCAAGTAGAAGTGTCAGTACAATCACTGTTTGTTTTATTGACATTCTCTTTACCGCAGCTCCATCTAATGGATGCATAACGTAACCCCAGCCTCTACTGTAGCGTCTATTCTATGCACCTTATAATGCGGTGCGCCTTATATATGAACACAGTTTTAAAATACGCCATTCATTGAAGGTGCACCTTATAATCCGGTGCGACTTATAGTGCGGAAAATACAGTAGTTAATATCCCTGGCATAAGTAGAAGTACCGTATTTTTCGGAGTATAAGTCGCACCGGAGTATTAGTCGCACCTGCCGAAAATACATAAAAAAGAAGGAAAAAAACGTATATAAGTCGCACTGGCGTATAAGTCGCATTTTTGGGGGACATTTATTTGATAAAACCCAACACCAAGAATAGACATTTGAAAGGCAATTTAAAATAAATAAAGAATAGTGAACAACAGGCTGAATAAGTGTACGTTATATGAGGCATAAATAACCAACTGAGAACGTGCCTGGTATGTTAACGTAACATATTATGGTAAGAGTCATTCAAATAACTATAACATATAGAACATGCTATACGTTTACCAAACAATCTGTCACTCCTAATCGCTAAATCCCATGAAATCTTATACGTCTAGCCTCTTACGTGAAAGAGCTAAATAATATTATTTGATATTTCATGGTAATGTGTTAATAATTTCACACATAAGTCGCTCCTGAGTATAAGTCGCACCCCCGGCCAAACTATGAAAAAAACTGCGACTTATAGTCCGAAAAATACGGTAGTCCAAATCAGTTTAATTTGACTTTTTGTTCAAGTATACAATGTTTCAAATTATGTATTCCTCTATAACGTTAGGTGGCAATGCATTCCCCTTTCAGTTTGTTTTGCCATAGGGCATTTCCAGTTGACCTATTACATCACATCAAAACATGAAAGCTGTGGATAGCCAGCAGTGGTGAAATGAATAACTTTGCAGCGCTCCTCGTCACATGCATGCTGTACGCGTTACCAACTCCCGCGGATGCTCTTTTCACTCATGTTAACTATTTATGATTTCTTGTGTCATTAGAGCTTCAAGGGGCCGGGGGGAGTTAACAAGACAGGGGAAACGCAGCTGACACGGACACAACATGTTTACATTTTTTTAAAACCACAAAAGAAAAGGCTGTACACAAGGGATAATTACTGTGTATTAGTGTTGTCCCGATACCAATATTTTAGTACCGGTACCAAAATGTATTTCGATAGTTTTCGGTACTTTTCAAAAAAGGGGAACCACAAAAAATGGCATTATTGGCTTTATTTTAACAAAAAATCTTACGGTACATTAAACATATTTTTCTTATTGCAATCGAATAACAATTTTGTCTTTAAATAAAATATTGAACAGAGTAGACAACTTGTCTTTTATTAGTAAGTTTGATTGATTGATTGAAACTTGTATTAGTAGATTGCACAGTTCGGTACATATTCCATACAATTGACCACTAAATGGTAACACCCGAATAAGTTTTTCAACTTGTTTAAGTTGCCGTCCACGTTAATCAATTTGTGGTCCAGTAAGTAAGCAAACAAAGGCTCCTAATTTGTCTGCTGACATATGCAGTAACATATTGTGTCATTTCTCATTCTATTTTGTCAAAATTATGAGGGACAAGCTGTACAAATTGATTATTAATCCACTTTTTCATTTACTGTTAATATCTGCTTACTTTCTCTTTTAACATGTTCTATCTACACTTCTGTTATAATGTAATAATCACTTATTCTTCTGTTGTTTGGGTACTTTACATTAGTTTTGGATGATACCACAAATTTAGGTATCGATCCGATACCAAGTAGTTACAGGATCATACATTGGTCATATTCAAAGTCTTCATGTGTCCATGGACCTATTTCCTGAGTTTATAAACATAATATGATTTTTTTTAAAAGGAAAAAAGATTTAGTGACAGTAAAAAATATTGATGTAATCATAGTAGTATTGACTAGATACGCTATTGTACTTGGTATCATTACAGTGGATGTCAGGTGTAGATGCACCCATGGCATTTGTTTACATTCAGGGTGCTCGCTTGCTGTTAGCGGTTAGCTATCGTATCCTCCTACGGTGTGTAGTGAAACATGTTTAGCTATTCCTCTTCCTGCAGGGATGATACTTGTAAGAAACATACTTTATTTGTCGCCATGGAGGCGAGGATTAGTGATTTAGAAGTAGCTAAAACAATGCAGATGAACGTTCGCCGCTAGCTAGCTAGCCATATCTTAAAGCACCTCTTCCTGAGGGCGTTTCAGTGTTATAACTTCACCTTTATTGTTACTTTTTAGATCAAAATGCATCCATTCTCCCTTTTCTGTTGACACACTGTATCTGCTTGTAAGTACTACGTGATTGTGCGCTGCCGAACATGCTCTTCTGCTCGCAAAACCAGCAATGTCATGACGACGACGCGCCGTCATGCCCAGGAAACCGTTTTTTTTTCAAACATAGTACCGTTATTGATTTATTAATACCGCGATACTATGCCATTACCGGTATACCGTACAACCCTACTTTGTATAAATAAAATGTAATTTGGATTTGTCTTATTTAACACAATGAGTATAGGCCTACTGTAATGACACAGCACTTCTAATGTAAGGTAACATGCACAAACCATTAATGATACAAATGTAATATCCTGTGGGAATTTTAAACGGCACCAAAAGTGGTGGTAGTAAATTAAAAAAAAAGAACAACATTTATTGTACGGATAGCATGCTCCAACTTTTTTCAATTGGGCCTTCTCCTGTAATTTTCCCCAATGCCCATCCATCCATCCATTTTCTACCGCTTATTCCCTTATTTCCCCAATGCAAATTTGCGATTTCTTTGCCAATATGGACCTTTTTGAGCTGCAGGAGCATAAGCTCTGTCTCTCGATCCATCCAAAAATTGGCACCTCGCAATGTAGTTCAAGCCACGGCATCACTGCCTTTGCCTTTTTTCTTCTACAGTGACGGTATTTAACTTTGCAGCAGAGAATGGAAGCATCCGTTGAATGCCAGGTCCAAGCCTTAGTGGATCTGTCCATGTCTAAACCCAAGAGATATTGGATTTCTAATTACGTTTTTCAGACGGATTTGACTCTTTCATATGAGATAAAGTCAGAATAAAGTATCTACGGTATTGTGATTTTTTTTTTGTGAGGCTAAAAGCGTGGTTAGTGAAAACCAATTACCGGTACAGAAAAAAAGATAACCAGTCCTAATGTGACCTTCTCTGGTCATTTAAATGTTCTTTATTTTTAGTGCCTTATAAAACATGTGTTTGTGCTTTTTGTTACTATTAAGATGATGAACTTGGTAAATTATTAGCTGCTGGTATGAACATTGCACTGTTTGCTTGAATACATTTTTTATTTTACTGAGTTCATTTTTACAGTTGGTCATAAATGTCTAAGTTTATTTGGTCCTATGTCCTTTGCAATAAATACTGTAAAAAACAATGTCCTTAGAAACACCAAAGTTTTTTTCTAAAGTTGATTTATTTGGTGTCTGATGGCTCCAAATCAGCCCTGAAGTCATCCATCAGCTCAAAGATGGAACGTTTGGAAAATGTGTTGGACCATTCGTTCTTAGGCCAATTTTAGTAGTTTCAGAAATGTTCATAAATGTTTTCAAATGCTTGACGCATACCAATAATTTGACACTACAAAATGGTGGTTTAACAAATGAGAAGCTAATCAGGACATCAGTCAGGGTCTAATTTATTGCTGCCAGCTAAAACATAATCACAAATGCAGTAATTTTTCAATGGGAGACTCCTACCTATTTGCCTAATTGCTTGGATTCACATGACGTTACATCCGACATGGTGGTCAAGTCAGCGTTCTCAATGGGTACTAGGTGCCATTTAGCCTTTCCCGAAGAAAAATAGTTTTTGGCTGTACGAACCGTTCAAATTGCGGATAGGATACACATGTCTTCAAAGTTTCTCGAGAAGTAATCATGGATGGCGGAAGAGTGCGAGATTTTACAAAAGACGACGATAAAAGGGGCATGTACTCCAGTCCAAGGGAGCAGAGTCGAAGAATGCACGAGTTCGCAGTGATCCCTTTGTTAATGGTTTGTTTGATATATTTTTAATATAGTTTACTCTTTTAGTATTTGCCATTGAAGTATTATCTTGATATTGTATGTATTTTAATTTTTAACAAGCAAAAACCAGAATGTCAGGGTTACTGATACTGTGTCAGGAAAGGTATTTCTACGACTCGCCTTTTGTATATTTTGTACACAAATCAATCAATCAATCAATCAATCAATCAATCAAAGTTTATTTATATAGCCCTAAATCACGAGTGTCTTAAAGGGCTGCACAAGCCACAACAACATCCTCAGCTCAGATCCCACATCAGGGCAAAAAAAACCTCAACCCAATGGGATACAATGAGAAACCTTGGAGGGGACCGCAAATGTGGGGACCAATGAAATGGACGTCGAGTGGATCTAGTTAATAGTGTGACAGTCCAGTCCATAGTGGGGCCAGCAGGAGATCATCTTGAGTGGAAACAAGCCAGCAGCACAGAGACGTCATCAACTGACGCACAGATGAGTGATCCACCCTGGGTCCCTACTTTGAACAGCTAGCGCTTAATCTGTGGTCACCTAATACCCTCTCCATGCAGGAGAGGGGGGCAGGGCAGAAAAGAGACGGCAGATCAACTGGTCTAAAAGGTGGGGTCTGTTTAAAGGCTAGAGTACACAAATGAGTTTTGAGATGGGACTTAAATGCTTCATTGACTTAAATGTGTCAGAGTACATATGATAACAAGATTAAAGTCAACTATGGTGATTATTCAGTAATTGTAGGTTGTTAAATAGATAGGCAGTCACGGGTGTCAGCTGTCAGGTGCTCGTCGTCGCAGTTTGTGTACACGGACGCGCCCTCGCAAGTTGCAAAATTGAATCATGAAATGCAACATTACCGGAGCAAAAACGATGCATGTTTATCCAGTACAGACCAATTTCCTTGACTCAGCCACACACAAAGAAGTTGTAGGCCTCCATGCTTTTCCACGTTTCATGTAGAAGGACATCTTGGGCACCAGATAGTTTGATATGTCTGGGAACTCTATTAACGGATATAACTTGATATCACTCGTCAAATCTTTTTTCGATAAAGTATAGAGATCTATTCTGTTGCAAAGTTAGATTTTTTTGCTCGTATCTGCTTTTTGCAGGAAAATCAAGGCTTTTTGCGTACTCAGAGAGTTTGCGCGCTGCTTGCCATTTTGGCTTGGTTGACCACCATTGTTTTTCACTTCCGGGAAGAAGTGACGTGACGAGATACAAGCAATTGAATCCAGGTGGTAACCCTCTTTTGGCCAACCAGTGGATTTGTTCCCAGTTTTTGGGGTATTGTAATTATAGACAAAAGACAATTTTCCTACCATTGGCGAGGCACATTTAGTTCCTGGTGACTGTAATTCTTGGAACTAAAAGCTGCCTGCGGCCTATCTTGTTTTGCTTTAGCACAGCAGGAAGATTTATGTAAATCATGCTGATGATGCTACAGGAGCAACATGCTTAATTTAGCTGTAAACATGTCACTCATTATGCCCATATTTAGGAGAAACTAGTGGTGCATTAGTAATACTAGACAATTCACACAGGAGAATAAATTATTAGATGTAGATTTACACATCATCTTCATTAATAGTCACAGACACTAAATCAGGGGTGTCCAAACTATGGCTCACGGGCCACGTGTGACCCTCCGGCGTCTTCAGTTTGGCCCACGAGACATCACGAGTTTAATAAGGAATCTGGCCTGGGGGAGGGCAGCTTCATTTTAAAGTACCAGTAGAGTGGAAAAATAAAATTACAAGTTAAAGTTAAAGTACCACTGATAGTCACACACACACTAGGTGTGGCGAAATTACTCTCTGCGTTTGACCCATCCCTTTGTTCCACCCCCTGGGAGGGGAGGGGAGCAGTGAGCAGCAGTGGTGGCTGCGCTCGGGAATCATTTTGGTGACTTTTTTTTTTAACCCTTCATGAGGATTGCAATTAATTATTCATCTAAATGGGATTCTGTGAGCATCCTGTCGGTCGACATTCCAGAAAAGAGTGGAAATATTATAGCAAGTGTTTGTTTCAGTATGGTTTAAAATGGTTAGTTTGTGTTATGATCCCTTGCCCGGGTCATGTTTTGTTCTGTTAGTTTTGACTACCTCAGTTCTGTTTTTTGCACCCCTGGGTTTGTGTTTCAGTTGCCATGACTGCAGATTAGTTTCACCTGCCTCTGAGTAGTGTTCGGGACGCTCACCTGCTCCTGGGCACTAATCAGAGAGCTATTTATTCCCGTTTATTTCCACAATCAGGTCTCCATAGCTCCCACGCTATCGGTACGCTTTTCGGTCGTTTGTATTTTGCATGATTTCATGGACAATAAATCACTGCCTCACCTCCTCGTCGCTTCCGGAGTTCCTGCTGCATCTAAGGATAACGACCCCTGCGGTAAAATGCGACCCGGTTGTCACAAGTTTTGATGTTTAGCATCTAGCAATGTTGCGGATGCTACCGTCACAAAAAGCAGTCGGCTTTCTAAAGTGTATTGTTCATCCTCTTTGTGTTCTAGCTCAAGTCGACTTTATATGCCTTATTATGTTTCATTGTATCCATTAAACCATATCCAATTGTATTTACAATCCGCAAAGTGTGTGAAAACACTGTTTAAACATCACAAATTCAGCCATTTTGAATATTCTGCTCCGAATACCTTCAGCCATTCTCATCACTGTAGTAACGCTTCTGCACTCACGACCTTGCTATCAGATCGGTCATACTGGAAATATGCCAAAATTGGAATGCGAAGTGCTGTCTATCATTCCCAATCCTTATGTAAGTCAAGAACACATATGCTTGGCTTTTTTATGCATTCAAAATTGTAAATAAACAGCTAACAATTGAGTCAACACATCGAGGGTCCTCTGTTGCGCTTGATATGTCCTCTCTAAAAACATCCAGAAACCACCAACAATACTCCATTTACATGTCCTGACCTGAGAATTTAACAAAATATGAGTGATATTGGTATTATAAGCGTCAACGCAGACAGACGCCTTGGTAGCAGTGAGCTGGTGTTCGCTTTCGCTGCTATTGTTGAAACACTGAGCCAGTGGCTGCTTCTACTTTGTCCTAAACTTGCTAAAAGTACATTCTAAATTATAATTCACGCATCCCTCTGAAATTCTTGTTTCCTTTCGTTTTGGAACTTACAAGCGTATTTCTTCATTATACTCGTCGTCGGCGTCGCCATGGCTGTATCTTCCTCGTTCTTCTGCTTCGTCTCCTTGTTGTGTGCGCAGTTGTGCACTCTCTAAAAGCCGTAGATGTTTTAAAGGGGAACATTATCACCAGACCTATGTAAGCGTCATCATGCCTCGTCGGTGTGTTGTCGGAGGGTGTAACAACACGAACAGGGACGGATTCAAGTTGCACCAGTGGCCCAAAGATGCGAAAGTGGTAAGAAATTGGACGTTTGTTCCGCACACTTTACCGACGAAAGCTATGCTACGACAGAGATGGCAAGAATGTGTGGATATCCTGCGACACTCAAAGCATATGCATTTCCAACGATAAAGTCAAAGAAATCTGCCGCCAGACCCCCATTGAATCTGCCGGAGTGTGTGAGCAATTCAGGGACAAAGGACCTCGGTAGCACGGCAAGCAATGGCGGCAGTTTGTTCCCGCAGACAAGCGAGCTAAACCCCCTGGATGTCTTGGCTCACACCGTCCCTTATGCCACCGAAGATGATCAAGAGAAGAATATCGACCCTAGATTCCCTGGCCTGCTGACATCAACTCCAAAACTGGACGAATCAGCTTTCAGGAAAAGAGAGCGGATGAGGGTATGTCTACAGAATATATTAATTGATGAAAATTGGGCTGTCTGCACTCTCAAAGTGCATGTTGTTGCCAAATGTATTTCATATGCTGTAAACCTAGTTCATTGTTGTTAGTTTCCTTTAATGCCAAACAAACACATACCAATCGTTGGTTAGAAGGCGATCGCCAAATTCGTCCTCGCTTTCTCCCGTGTCGCTGTCTGTCGTGTCGTTTTCATCGGTTTCGCTTGCATACGGTTCAAACCGATATGGCTCAATAGCTTCAGTTTCTTCTTCAATTTCGTTTTCGCTACCTTCCTCCACACTACAACCATCCGTTTCAATACATGCGTAATCTGTTGAATCGCTTAAGCCGCTGAAATCCGAGTCTGAATCCGAGCTAATGTTGCTATAGCTTGCTGTTCTATGCGCCATGTTTGTTTGTGTTGGCATCACTATGTGACGTCACAGGAAAATGGATGGGTGTATATAACGATGGTTAAAATCAGGCACTTTGAAGCTTTTTTTAGGGATATTGTGTGATGGGTAAAATTTTGAAAATAACTTCGAAAAATAAAATCAGCCACTGGGAACTGATTTTTAATGGTTTTAACCCTTCTGAAATTGTGATAATGTTCCCCTTTAACGTGATTGGGCCGGCACGCTGTTTATATCGTGGAAAAGCGGACGTGAAAACAGGCTGTCGTCACTCAGATCTGCATGGAGCTGGAGGGGACGTGCGTTTAAGCCACGCCCCCTCCAGCTCCGGCTGGAAATCAGGAGAAAATCGGGAGAATAATTGTCCCGGGAGGTTTTCGGGAGAAACGCTGAAATTCGGGAGTCTCCCGGAAAATTCGGGAAGGTTGGCAAGTATGCTTTAAGGAGGTCGTCAATGAAGTAATCAAGGTAGGAGTAAAATTTTCACATACTTTATAATATCCAATTATATTAATTATTAATGATATAACGATTATATTATTATGTATGTTTTTAAACAAGGGAATTTTCTTATATCTATATCTGCGGTCTGACAAAATGTAGACTTTTGAATCGGCAGTATTGTGAATTAATGTAAATAAATAGTAAAAAATATTGATTTCTTTGCAATTTAAGTCAGCTGAGCACATCATTCAGATTTCTGTACAGATCTCTACGGTTTCAAAATAAATACAGTATTCCTAAATAATGGAAGGATGGACGGATTTTGTGACTACAACATTTTAGTGAATTAAAATGTTGAGGTGTTTAGTCAACTAAAACTAAATCAATTTAGATGTATAAATTAGGACTAAAACTAAAATACATTTACGTCAAAAAACTACGACTAAAACTAAATAAAAATTAACACTCCTCGGTATCTGTGAATCGATGCCGGTACTCAACGATATCACTTTTCTGTACTTTTGTGAGTGTTAATAAATGTTACTTTTTTGAAAGTAAAACATTTTTAATGTAACATAAATTGTGTTGTCCAGTTAGCATCTTGTTTTTTTACTACATTTCTGAGTCTTAATTACAAGCATTATGTCGTAGACTTTGCATGCAGTGGCAATTCCAAGACATTAGACGGCAGTAGTGTATAGTGTGTCGCCTGGCTCGGAAGTGCCAGTAGATTTATGTTGAGTGTTTATACTGTAAGTATTGCATATATAATCACACCATTGTTGTTTGATTGTAACGTTCATCTTAGTTGCAGTTTTTATTACCAAATTTGGTGATGTTGAACATGCCATGTACAGTCGCTAATGCTAAGTAGTAGTATGTATAGGGCAAAGCCATTGTAATTAGCATCAAGCGAGCACATATTGGAAAAGTGAAGTCCTACTTTACACTCAAGTGTTTTCTTTTAGGCATACCTGCTGTGTTGGCATTGAACATTGCAACCTTACAGAGAGGTTGTTTGACTATGTCTGCTACCAAACGCCACTTGAGTGCTGGTTTCCCTGCCAAGTGTTTGAGCGGAAGTGACATCAAGGGCAAAAAAAGATCAGTTTGATTTTATGTGATTTGATAGTAGTACTGATATAATTTAGTTGATGCCTAAAAAAGTACTGAATTTGATACCCATCCGTACTTGATTGTGAGGAGGTTTCCCTTTGAGCCTGAAGCTTCACAAGCGCCCTGTACCATCATTTGATTTAATGTTTTCTTTGTTTAATATTTAATTGTTGTTATATAACATTTGTTCTAAAATATTTAATTACACTGGCACTTAGGTTAGTCATAACAGTACTGTAGATACATGTAAATATTTAAAACTGAATAATGAACCAATAATAATAATAATAATAATATTTTTTTCCAATTAAAATCAAGAAAATCTAAATCTAAAAGCTCATCCATTTTGATGGCACATGTAGGACATCATTATTTAGCAGTGTTGAAGGACTTTGCCAAACCCCAAACAAGAAAGTTAGTTTATTCTAGGGGTTGAGGTTAGTTTGAGAGTACTTGTGCTGATAAATTCATTTCCTCTAGGCCAATGATGCTGTTTGTTTGCTTTGCAGTTCTTTTTTTTTTTTCATTGAGTGCCAGGATCAGCAATTCTTGACTTTTTATGGTTGATGCAGCAGCAAATGCCGACACCGTCAATCTGGGCCTGCTAAGAAGCTGTGTTCTCTTTTTCTTGCCTTCCAACCGTTACATAACATTTTTGTGTACAATTGCTTTTGTCATTCGGTTACAACTAATATAAATGTTCTGATATCATTTCATTCCAAGCGGACTTTCTTAAAAGAAAAGTTGAATCTCAGGCATTTTTTTCCCCGCAGCAATGAGGGACAGCCGGATAAACTGACGCTATACGTACTGAATGTCCTTTATACCCATGTGTCCACTAATATTCCAACTTTATTACCAAACAATACACTTTATTATTGAAGCACTTTTAGCTGAAATTGATGAGTTTGTAAATAATGAAAAATAACTATGTTAATTCAAAATATCATGTTTGTTTCTTTGCAGCAAATGAATCAATGAATGCTATCGTTTCCTTTTGCTATATTATCTTGACATGCATTCTCAGTTCAACTGCACAACTGAGAAGAGGATGCGTTTTTTTATTACAGTACGTCTCAAATAACAATGCAATTATCGTTCCTATCAATTGAGGCGGTATTTGTTGGTCATTTTATGTATCATTGTCTGAATTTGACGAGTTAAACTGGTACTCAAAAGAGACTGGACAAACGTACATCTGTTACAGATCATCATATAAAGAAGTGGGCAATAAATATGTTATATGGCAGCATCCACACAAATCTCTTCAGGGGCTGCCATTGTTTTATTGTTTACAAGCTTGCAGTCTGTTTCGTTTTTCTTCCGGCAGATCTAAACCATGCCTGGACGGCTGCCTCTTCCTGAGACAGTTATTGGTCTGGTCATCTGCAATTGAATCAGCTCTGGCTTACCTGTAATAGCAGGTTATGGGTATAAATGTGAACCATTTAATATAAATTAAAACGGAGAAAATATTTTTTTTCAGCCTGTCAAGTTTAATAAGGTAGCCTAAGAAGAACAAAGCAGTTTGTTAAGCAATGGCATAGTCAGTTAAAAATATTCAATAAAACACAATCCAGAACAAATAGAACTAATGCATTAACACATGTGATTAATCACAAAAAAACATTACATTAATCATGTATAAATGTAGATTAATCTTGCAATTATTTTTAAACGCATGTTCTTTGACCAGTGTTGCAGTTTGTTAATGGCCAGTGATCAGCTCAATGGATACAACAATCCAATCCAATCCAATCCACTTTATTTATATAGCACATTTAAACAACAAAATGTTTCCAAAGTGCTGCACAACAATATTAAAAACAATATGACAATATTATTTTTAGCTCCACCAATGACTGAATAAAAACAAAAAATAAATACATATAAAACCAATATAAAATAAATATGATTAAAAACGATTTTAAAGGGTAAAACCAATTAAAACAGTAAATAAAAATCAACATTTTAAAGATAACAGAGGACCACACAACTCACGTAGTGTTAAAAGCCAGAGAATAAAAGTGGGTCTTAAGACGAGACTTAAAACACTCCACTGTGGGAGCAGTTCGAACATGGAGGGGCAGAGTGTTCCAGAGCTTAGGGCCGACCACAGAGAAGGCCCTGTCTCCCCTGGTTTTAAGTCTGGTCTTGGGCACCACGAGCTGAAGCTGGCTCTCGGACCTCAGAGCGCGCGCAGGAATGTAAATTTGGATGAGGTCTGAGATATAATGAGGTGCCAGTCCATGTAAAGCTTTAAAAACAAACAGCAAGGTTTTAAAATCAATTTTAAAATGAACAAGGAGCCAGTGCAAACTCTCAAGAATTGGGGTTATATGCTGGCGTTTCCTGGCCCCTGTTAAAAGTCATGCTGCCGCGTTCTGGACTAACTGCAACCGGGAGAGCGCTTTTTGGCTAATGCAGGGGTCTGCAACCCGCGGCTACGGAGCCGCATGCGGCTCTTTGATCACTCTGATGCGGCTCAGCAGCTTACTTGCTGAACCCCCCAATTTTCCCGTGAGACTTCCGGATTTCAGTGCCTCTCGCAGAAAACTCCCGGGATTAATATTCACCGATTTTCACCCTTACAGCTATAATAAGGGCGTGCCATGATGGTACAACATTTGGCGCTCTCTACAATCTGTATTAACAGCGTGCCAGCACAACACTTGTTATACAATATACATCTTCTGCTTACACACGTACGTGACAGCAAGGCATACTTTGTCAACAGCCACACAGGTTACACTGACGGTGACCATATAAAACAACTTTAACACTCTTACTAATAATGCGCCACACTTTGAACCAAAACCAAACAAGAATGACAAACACATTTCGGGAGAACATCTGCACCTTAACACAACATAAACACAACAGTACAAACACCCAGAATCCCATGCAACCCTGACTCTTCCGGGCTACATTGTACACCCCTGCTACCAAACCCCGCCCCCACCCCCTCTGTGCGTCGGTTGAGGTGGGCGGGGTTTGGTAGCGGGGGTGTATAATGTATCCCGGAAGAGTTAGGGCTGCATGGGATTCTGGGTATTTGTCCTGTTGTGTTTATGTTGTGTTACTGTGCAGATGTTCTCCCGAAATGTGCTTGTCATTCTTGTTTGGTGTGGGTTCACAGTGTGGCACATTATTAGTAAGAGTGTTATGGTTTTTTTTTATACCGCCACCGTCAGTGTAACCTGTGTGGTTGTTGACCAAGTATGCCTTGCTGTCACCTACGTGAGCAAGCGGAAACACCATACAACGTGTAACTGATAAGGCACACTGGTTGTAATGGGTGCTATATGCTGTACCATCACGGCACGCATGACACTGACAAGCGCCATTCATTTAAAACCCGCGTGCCGCACCAGCTTTCAAATTCTATATAAAGGTGTGGGCAGCGTGTCTGAGACCCCTAGGTTATACATAGCACAAAGAAAAAAAAAACCTTTGTCTGCAGTGTTAATTCATTTAAAATTTCAAAAAAAATTTGCGGCTCCCATTGTTTTCTATAATTTGCGAAACTGGTCAAAATAGCTCTTTGACTGGTAAAGGTTGCCGACCCCTGGGCTACTGCCAGCATAAAGTGCATTGCAGTAGTCCAGGCGACTTGAAATAAAAGCATGCACGACTTGTTCAAAAAGGTTAAAAGATAAAAACGGTTTTACCTTTGCTAAAAGACCAAAATGATAAAAACCCGATTTTAAAACGGCATTGACTTGTTTGTCAAGTTTAAAATCGCTGTCTATAGTGACGCCAAGGCTGGTGACTTTGGGACGCACATCATTTTGCAATGGTCCCAAGTCAGTGAGGGCCGGACCAAAAACTAAAATTTACGTTTTTCCCTCATTCATTATTTAAAAATTCTGGGCTAACCAAGCCTTGACGTCTCATAGACCAGTGTTTTTCAACCACTGTGCCATACAGTCCGGTGTGCCGTGGGAGATTATCTAGTTTCACCTATTTGGGTTAAAAATATTTTTTGCAAACTTGTAATTATAGTCTGCAAATTATGTGTTGTTGTTGAGTGTCTGTGCTGTCTTGAGCTCGGCAGTTGCTTTGTAGATGTCGGAAACAGCGGGAGGCAGTGTGAAGGTAAAAAATGTGTCCAATGCTTAAACCAAAAATAAACAAAAGGTGAGTGTCGCTAAGAAAAGGCATTGACGCTTAGGGAAGGCTATGCAGAACCAAACTAAAACTGAACTGGCTATAAAGTAAATAAAAACAGAATGCTGGATAACAGCAAAGACTTACGCGGAGTCCACAAAGTACATCCGAACATGACCTGACAATCAACAATGTCCCCACAAAGAAGGATAAAAACAACTGAAATATTCTTGATTGCTAAAACAAAGTAGATGCGGGAAATATCGCTCATAGGAAGATATGAAACTGCTACAGAAAAATACCAAAAAAAGAGAAAAAGCCACCAAAATAGGAGCGCAAGACAAGAACTAAAACACTACACACAGGAAAACAGCAAATAAGTCAGGGCGTGATGTTACAGGTGGTGACAGTACACCTACTTTGAGACAAGAGCTATATTGATACATAGTTGGTTATGGTTTAAAGTCATATCCAACAATTGCGACAACGACTTTTTACTGTCAACTGAGTTTCGTTTTTTAATGATTTCTGCTGGTGGTGTGCCTCCGCATTTTCCCAACGCAAAAAATGTGTCTTGGCTCAAAAAAGGTTGAAAAACACTGGCATAGACAGTTGAGAAGGGTTGTCAGGGGGCCGTGGCCTTTTGAAATCGGCATATAAATTTGGCAGTCGTCTGCCAAACAATGCAGTGGCAGGCTGTGCGTTTCCCACCTAGGCCTTCAGTGATGTCCGATTTCAATGATTACCTCTCAAAATACCATAATTGATGTCACCACATGACCATTGCTGGATAAATACTATACAGAAACACATTTACGCACTAATGGGCATTGTACAAAACGGGTTATTTTCTGGCGCATTTAAAAATCAATAAACCCGCATCAGCAATTAAAACATATCTTATGTGGTACTGTCAAAAGTAAAATGGCAAAAAACATTAAACGTGAAAAAATTAAGAAATAAAATAGCTGAACTCACATTTCATAGCCGGGACAGCTGAGCTAACTTCCGGGATTGGCCGACATGGTCTCACAAGATGTAGTTTATCTTTAAATATCCTTCTTGAAAATGGCCTTGCAAATATATGGGTTGTCTTGTCTAATCATAAAAGATGCAGACGAGGCGTGTTGGCTGACTTCTTAAAGTTTACTCCACAGCGTGCTCGTTGATAACATCAAGCTGCCGGCATGTCTACATTCAACAACCTAAAAGGGGCTACTGCCCATGCTCTTCACTACTGTGGCATGCTGGGTAATGGAGTTCTTATGTTACCTAGCTCATAACATTACAATATATATCTGCCTTAGGCCATCTAGAAGGCCTTACTGACAACAACTGGTGATCTGATTGGCTATCGCAACTGTCTTTCAAATGTTTGACGCCCACATTGTTGATTCCTTGGGCCTTAGGCAGATTTTGTACAGCATAGCAACATAAGCTAGCTGAATTCTGATTGGATAAAAACGCTATAACCTAAAAACAACAGCGCTGGAAGGAGCATAATTTGACATGAAGAGAATATGAATATTTTTAGATATTTAGGGAAAGTCAATAAAAAAAATACTTTTGTCTTTAATTATGATCATGATTTCTGGTTATAATAGGCCAGCAGAGAAGGCCTAACAGAAGAGATTACGACTAATGTGCTTGCTGGCAGGTTTCACTTCAAAATAAACTCAGACGGGAGTGTCGTTAAAAATGTTTTAAGAAAATAAATCCATTCTGCTGTATGACATTCTGACAATAACATTGCATGTGTGTGAAAATATTAGTCTTTTCTACTTCACTTTAAATTATGTAGGCGTGTCACAACCTGTGATTAATCATGATCTAATTAAAAAAATGGTTTGTCAGCACTTATTTGAACATTTTATGATCTCTCAAGATGACAAATAATAGCAAACTAACGCCCCCAAATATTTTCATCAGTAATTGATGGCCAACCTTGAACCTCCAGATGTGCTTATCTGTTGCTCAGGTGAACGTATGTAATGACTCCTCTACCAAGGACATGTTACATGTGTGGGTCCTTGAACATGTCAACATTGAAAGAGTTTGAAAATATTCTACATGTTCACAGAGTGTGCCCACACAGTCTCAAAAAAAGAAAATAAATAGAATCTTAGAGACATTTTTTTTATTTAAATCATTTGTATGCACGTACAACACTTAAGACATTCAGTATATATGTATGTGGAGTTAAATTATGGAATGGATTAAGCAAAGCAATCAAACAATGTACTAATATGATCCACTTCAAGAAACTCTTCAAACTTAAAGTGTTTACAAAGTACAAAGAAGAAGAACCATGATAAACATTCTGAATGTATTTCATCCATCTATTCTTTCATTCTCAAAATAATCTTACTTATCTCATCATATGAAATATGACTTACTTCACCAATTATTATTTATTTCTTTATTTTTATTGTGATTACTTATGGAGTATATTGTGAATAAATTGAGAACAGGAAGTGAACAAAATTTTTAGCAACTGTTATGTAAAAGTAAAGGGGTAGGATTAAATAAGCTCTGCTTCTTCCTACTCCTTTTCGAACATGTTGAATAGAGAAACTGGAAATTGTGATGTATCATGTTGTATGCTTGCATGTTGGAAATAAACTCAAACTCAAACTCAAACATATTCAGGTCTCCTTTTTGAGCTTATTGACTAAATCGTTTGATGCGTATCCAGTCTACATCTTTCTCTAATTGATTTTGATAATGAGGCTTCTGCTGGATTGCATCATTGATTGTAATTGCATCAAAATGACATTTACAACTGTTTGAATTGATTTTTGCAGTTAATCTAAACAGACATAAGAGTAACTGATTTAGAAAGAGCACCCCATAGTTAGTATTGCGTGTGATTTGGAGATACACTGGATAGTAATCGCCCAGGTCTTAAGCCAAACACACATTCTTTAATAGCGAACAACAAATGATTTTGACTCTATGTCCATGTTCACACAACCTCTGAGCGACCTAAGCACACCATGGTCAGTTTCAGTGTAACGCATACAGCCCTTGTAACGCATACAACCCTGACCTCCCCAGCGCCAAAAGTGACAACAATATTAAGGACTGACAGTCTCATCTTGCATGCCTCGAATAGTACATCAATTTTCTGCCCACAGACACGAAGAGATGCTCCGAGAATGAAGAATATTTATCAATACCACTTGTACAGACCCATCAAATGGTTGTGCGCACAGTCTGAAAAATGTGACTGTTTTGAGATGCTTGTATAAATGCAAATATGCTGGCTCAACTTCATCCATCCTTTTCATTCCACTCATCCTGTTCAGGGTCACGAGTAGGGAGGGGTACCTTTCACATTTAAATCGATACAGTACCAAAAACCAGTACCGCCTTTTACGGACCACAGGGCGCACCGGATTATAAGGCGCACTGCCAATGAGCGGGTCTATTCAGGTCTATTTTCATACAAAAGACGCACTGGATTATAAAAAGTACATTAAAGGGATTCACTTCCTTGTGGTCTACATAACATGTAATATTGGTTCTTTCGTCAAAATGTTGCATGAATTATGTTTTACACATCATCTTCAAACCGTCTTATTTAATGGGCTTCACTTCGACGGCATCTTCTCCCCGTCATCTTTGTTGTACCGGTAGTTTTCAGCACTTCCATAGCGAGTCTACTGACAGATATAAGTTAGAACTGTACGCTACTTTGTGTTAGAAAAGAAAACTCCGGAGGAGGAATGCCCCACAACTAAAGGATAGAGAAAAAGAAGGAGCTTATTGACTATGGCGTCGGCGCGGACTATACTTGCCAACCCTCCTGGATTTTCCGGGAGACTCCCGAAATTCAGCGCCTCTCCCAAAAACCTCCCGAGACAAATTTTCTCCCAAAAATCTCCCGAAATTCATGCGGACCTGAGTGACGTGTCGACAGCCTGTTTTCACGTCCCCTTTCCCACAATATAAACAGCGTGCCTGCCAATCACGTTATAACTGTAGAATGATCGAGGGCGAGTTCTTGGTTTCTTATGTGGGTTTATTGTTAGGCAGTTTCATTAACGTCCTCCCAGCGCGGTAACAACACACAACAACAGCAGTCACGTTTCCGTCTACCGTAAAGCAGTTTGTCTGCCGTAAACAGCAATGTTGTGACACTCTTAAACAGGACAATACTGCCATCTACTGTACTTGCATATGTGACATTAACATCTACGGCTTTTAGAGAGTGCAGTGTACAACTGCGCACACAACAAGGAGACGAAGCAGAATGCATCATCAGAGAGGGTGTTCAGCATGGTTAGAAAAATAGTGACAGAGAATAGAACAAGGATGGACAATTCAACCCTTAACTCAACAATGAGTAGATGAGTGTTATGTGTGTGTATATGTATTTCTCTTATATATATATATATATTTATATATATATATATATATATATATATATATATATATATATATATATATATATATATAATAATTCACTGAAAGTCAAGTATTACTTATATATATATATATATATATATGAAATACTTGACTTGAATTCTAGCTGTAAATATACTCCTCCCCTCTTAACCACACCCCCCCACCCCCGACCACGCCCCCCACCGCCCGAAATCGGAGGTCTCAAGGTTGGCAAGTATGGCGCGGACAACAATAGCGGACACATGCAAATTTTCAGAACTTATGTAGATCCCAAATACTTAACAGGAGGTACCATTAGGTAAGTAAATTTGGTTTTGCATAATGTTGCAAAACAAAACGCCAGCTAATATGTCTCCGAATAGGTGCCATTGTGGGGTCCTTACACAAACACCTCTGCATTAAAGGGGAACTGCATTGTTTTTTTAAATGTTGCCTATTGTTTACAATCATTATGAAAGACATGACGAGTGATGTTTTTTTTGTTGCATTCTAAATATTAAATACATGCGATCAAAATTTAGCTTACAATGGAGCCTATGGGAGCCGCACAATTTTGCCCATAAAGCCCTTAAAAAAAACATCCAAACACTTCCTTTGAGGTTTTATATACATGATGTCAGTATATATGTAATGTAGTAATGGACACATTTATAATAACATTTAATATTCACATATTTTGATCAATTTAAGCTACGTGGCGCATTAATTTAAAAAACGCATCACAACATTTGCTTATTTTCTTCATCGCTGATTATTACTTCACCAAAAATGATTCCCGGGCGCAGCACCGCTGCTGCCCACTGCTCCCCTCACCTCCCAGGGGGTGATCAAGGGGATGGGTCAAATGCAGAGGACAAATTTCACCACACCTAGTGTGTGTGTGACAATCATTGGGACTTTAACTTTAAATTACTGCAGAATTAATAAAAGACAAAAAACCTAATTAGAATACATTCTCTTATCTTCTTGTTATTATTCACCTTCCGCTGTTGCCATTTCTAATATAAAGTAGTGTAAAGTTCTTACTTATATCTGTCAGTAAACTCGCCATGAGAGCGCTAAAACATACCGGTATAGTGAGTTTACATTATTCACTCAGGGAACTTTAGTTATTAGAGAGTTCCGGTCGGACGGTTTTTCACTAGACACATTTCCAGCGTTGTTCTTGTTTCCGGATGAGGAGATGCTGCTCCGTTATTGATTTAAGTAAAGTCTGAATTTCATTAAAACAGTTAGCTCCATCCTTGCACGCTACACCGGTACAAGAAAGATGACGGGGAGAAGACGCTGCCGAAAGTGAGCCACATAATCCGGAAGCGACTGTCAAAAAGCGGCTTGAAGATGATCTGTAAAACATAATCCATGCAAAATTTTGACCAAAGAACCACCATTACATGTTATGTAGACCACAAGAAAGTGTTATCAATTTAGAAAAAATATATATATATAAATTACTCCTTCAATGCGCCTTATATATGAAAAAGGATCAAAAATAGACCATTCGTCGGCGGTGATCCTTATAATCTGGTGCGCTTTATGGTCCTTATGTTACTGGTTTTAATATAATCAGGGGAAATACATTTCACATGATTGTAATGTACAGTCAATTTAATTAACATGGACACAATCATACCAGTTTGCAGTAGTGGCCAGCAAGAATATTGGTTGAAATTATTCCGATAGTATTGATTACTTTCTCCATGAAGACTAAATACTGTAGTTTGTAAGAGTGAGTACATTCATCGCACATCAGCAACCATTATATGTTTTATCTTCTCAAGAAACAATACTAAAAATGAAATTTGGATATCACAGATTTTAGTAGTCTGAGTATAGCCGGTGTGTGTACATATTTATTTATTTCCGTTGGAAAACATCTGAACACACAACGCAATTATTCTCTAAATAGCTGGCAAGAGAAATGAGTTCACCTCACAGTAAACATGTTCAAAGTGTGAATATCTTACGTGAGTGTGAATTTTACCGAGTACTGCTTTAATTCTTTGGGGTATAAAGTTCACCAGAGCTGCACACTTCAATTGTGACAAATGGTAACAATGGGCAATCACACATTTTGCTTGACCTTACACTTGTGCACCATACACCGATACAGTCTTTAACCATAGAAAAAGGTCAGCTGCTTTTTTAACTCTAAGGCCTCACTCTCTGTGGAAGTTGAATATTTCATTCATGTTGAGAAAAGCTGCTCATAGGTGCTTGTCAAAAAATATACCCATAGACATACTGCACAGTAACTGTGTGGAGATAATATTATTTGCTGGCTTACTTTATTTTAAGCTTTTAATTTAAGAAGCCAATTACAGGAGCTTGCATCTTGCTCCTGAATATATTTTCTCGTTCTTTTTATTTTTATTGGTGTCCCTAAATTGAACTGCATTTGAATGCTAATGAGTCAGTATGTTGTCAAATCCACCTTTTGACACATATAACGTACTGAGTCGGTGGTGCATACGTGATACTAGGATAAACACATTACATGCAAAAAATGTATTTAATAAATCATGATTTAATTATGTGTGTTTATTAAATTAATACAGTTATGGACAACAACAAGCTGTGCGTGAAAAGATGTTGAATGGCGATGGGACAAGAGAGTAGGGCCACACTAAATGATAATTTATTGAATCAATTAATTTATAGTTTATTTTTTTCAATCAGTTAATTAAAACTGTTTATTTGTGTAGTGGTTAGGGTTGTAAGGTATACCTGTATTGGTATAGTACCGCAGTACTAATGAATCATATACCGCCTCTAAAAAGTACCGATTCCCCACCTACACCTAACATCCACTGTAATGATACCAAGTACAGGAGCGTATCTAGTCGATACTACTATGAATACATCGACTTTTTTAGCATCACAAAATCTTTTTTCGTTTTTTTTTTTAAATTTACATTATGTTTATAAACTCAAGAAATATATCCCTGGACACATGAGGTCCTCGAATATGACCAATGTATGATCCTGTAACGACTTGGTATCGGATGGATACCTACATTTGTGGTATCACCCAAAACTAATGTAAAGTATCCAAACAGAAGAATAAGTAATTATTACATTTGAACAGAAGTGTAGATAAAACATGTTTAAAAGAGAAAGTAAGCAGATATCAACAGTAAATGAACAAGTAGATTAATAATTCATTTTCGACCACTTGTCCTTAATAATTTTGACAAAATAATAGAATGATAAATGACACAATATGTTACTGTATATGTCAGCAGCTAAAATAGGAGCCTTTGTTTGCTTACTTACTACTAAAAGACAAGTTGTCTTGTAGGTTCACTATTTTATTTAAGGACAAAATTGCAATAACAATACATATTTAATGTACCCTAATATTTTTGTTAAAATAAAGCCAATAATGCAATTTTTCTGTGGTCCCCTTGATTTAGAGAAGTATTGAAAAGTACCGAAAAGTATCAAAATACATGTTGGTACTGTTACCGGTAACAAAATATTGGTATCGGGACAACACTAATAGTGGCACAACACATTTTACGAATAAATACCCCCAAAACACACAAACAATTATCTTGTATGCAAAGACTTTAAATGTGCAGTATGTTGTTTGGTCGAGAAGTCAAAATAAAATAAATTCAAACATCCGTTTTACTTCCGCCGCCATCCTGGAGAATCGCCCTTGATGCCTCAAGTGCTTGTGC
The DNA here is from genome assembly GCF_033978685.3 of Nerophis lumbriciformis. NCBI lineage: Eukaryota > Metazoa > Chordata > Actinopteri > Syngnathiformes > Syngnathidae > Nerophis > Nerophis lumbriciformis. The sequence continues at coordinate 25,729,719 of NC_084557.2, forward strand.
ATTACATGGGTGCTGCTGTGAGAAGTTATTTCTAATTTGCAGTTTACAGAGTACCTAAAATATGGAGCCAGAACACTGCCTGTAAGATTTGGTATCGGAATAAAAAAACATTATAGAAAAAGTTGTATTGGAACCAAAACAATATTGAAAAAATACAATATTGTTGGTGGATGTTTTGGATACCAATACTCAAATGTTTATAAACTTACAATTCTACTACTTAAATGTATTTGTTTTGTTTCTTTTTTTTCCCGGTTTCGCTCCTTTTTTTAAGGTTTCAAACTAAAGGTAGTGTTTTAGCGTGAGTGGCAGGTGCCTGTTGGCGGGGCTTACAACAAGTTTACCCGGGAACAGTTTTACTAGACTTGGGCATGCAAGTAAATCACCGGAGAAGAAGAAAGGGGGACTGAAGGCGTGTTCTGATCAGGGTTTTATGCTGCCAATTCTGATACTGATCATCCATAAGTGAGAGCAGCCAATACTCTCACATGTATTAACTGTATATTTTATGAGCAGAGCACAACAGTTGCCTCTGTTGATGTAATATTATCCTCCCTCTAGACTCTTTATTATCTACTTGTTTATTTGCTGTTAAAAACTTACTTTCTGCTCTAAAGCGCTTCCATCTACACTTCTGTTAAAGTACAATTAGCAATGATTTTGCTGTTGTTTCAAGCTAGCTTAGTATTAGCATGTTTTCTCTGCTCTCTTTCTCGATGTGTCATATTTTCAGACTCTTTCTTCAGTTCCACGGTGATATTAAAACATGTGAGAAATTTAGTTTATTTGCAATGGGAGTTATATTAACTTAGAGGGGGCCGCTCTGCACCTTGTAACTGTGCACACGAACACAGTTATCAGTAGCTGCTAGCAGAGTCCTTGTCTGTCAACAAAAGGACCATATGCAAGGGATAAGCCACAAGTAATACTTTTTTATGATGAGCATTGAAAGGCATTGATAGGTATGAGGGGTTGTTAGGGACATTGTTCAGAATGATCTCTTACATACACTACTGAAATGCTCTCACATAAACAACTGAAATGTTTTTCTCTCACACACACCACTGAAACATTCTTATACACACTACTCATTCTCTTGTATGAGAGTGTTTCAGTAGTGTGTGAGAGAGAAAAACATTTCAGTTGTTTATGTGAGAGCATTTCAGTAATGTGTATGAGAGTGTTTCAGTAGTGTGTGTAAGAGGTAATTCTGAATAGTGTCCCTAACGGCCCCTCCTAGATAGGCATCTGGCAATCACAGACTTTACCACAGAAATAATGTTACGTGGCCCATCTTTTTCTCTGTGCATGGCCATCTTTTTTCGAAGCGAGTCGACTAAATCAACTAATCGTCCCGGCCCTACACGAGAGCAGCGGTCAGTCTGTCTCACTTGACTAGTCAAAAGAAATTCTCAAAATAGTATTCGGTATGTCTGTTACACATTACTCAGTAAAACAAAACACTGCATAGACCTGGAGTCAAGTTGATGCAAAAGAGCTTGATTTTTTTCTCTTCCGACCACATCACATTCTCGTCAGCCTATGAATCATTCAGATGTTGATTTGCAAACTTCAGACAGGCCTGTAGATGTGGCTTTTTGAGTAGGGGGTCTTTACATGGACTGCAGGGTAGCAGCCCATTACAGAAATGTGTTCCAGATTGTTTTGTTGGTGACTGTGGTCGCAAGACCCTCTACAATACATCAACAACAAGCTCCACCTGTGTAATTTTGGACTGATCCCTCAATTTCTCAATCATCATTACCCCACAGAGATCTTATCTTGATGTGGAGCTCCAGTGGGAAGATGATTGATTGTTATCCTGTGTTTCTTTTATTTTGTTATTGTTCGAGCAAAAACATGTTTATTTCTTGCAAAGCCTCTTTCTGAAACTCAGTTATCTGCTTCCTGGGCAAATAACCAGTAGGTAAAGGTTAGACTTATGCTGTTTGATAGAAGATGAAAAACGTAATTTTCAATCAAATACAAATTAATCTGAGGATTTTTTTCTGTTTCTCTTTGTTGAGATAAATATACTATTAAATGCAGTGGTGGGCCGTCAGGGCCAGCAAGGCCTTCTCTGTTGGCCTAACATAACCAGATATCATGATCATAATTAAAGATAAAAGTCATTTTGTATTTACTTTCCCTAAATATCTAAAAGTGTTCATATTCTCTTCATGTCATATTATGCTCCTTCCAATACTGTTGTTTTTAGTTTAGAGTACGTATCCAATCAGATTTCAGCTAGTTTATGTTGCCATGCTGGACGAAATCTGCCCGGAGCCTTCAGAATCAACAATGCCGGCGTCTTTGCACTATACGTCAACGGACTCATAGCGGTGATAGACAATTGCGATAGCCAATCAGATCACCAGTTGTTGTCAGTAAGGTCTTCTAGCTGGCCTAACGCTGTGATTGGATACTCACTTAGGAGTCCCAAGTGAGTATCCAATCTCAATTTGCGAAAACAGGAAGTGGCACAGCAACCATACGAGCCATAGAAAACCACAGAAAACTCACCGGTACGATAACCACAAAGGTAAAGTGTTTGACTTATACCTAGTGATCCGCTGTGGACAGACAAAGCCAAGCAGTGCAGGTTTAGCGAGCGGTGCGCGCTCCCGCGAAGCAAATACATTTTTGGCAGACAATCGGCGGTGAAATAGTTTGCCCGTCACTTTCACACGTATCAACCGACTACGAGGGGTACCACTGGCTTATACGGCGTCGGATGGGTCTTACAAATTGTGAGTTAAAATATTTTATTTCTTTATTTTTCCATGCTTCATGTGTTTTATACAATTCTTTTAATTTTGACAGTACCACGTAAGATATATTTTAATTGCTGAAGCGGGTTTATTGAATGTTAAATACGCCAAAAAATAGACCCTTTTGTACACTGTTGAGGGGATTCAATACTCTGTAGCGTGTAAGTGTGTTTCTGTATAGTATCCCCAGCCGTGTCCATGTGGTGACATACATTACGGTATTTTGAGAGGTTAAGTTGGGCCAAGTAGGACATCACTGAAGGCCTAGGTAAGAAACATATGGCCCGTCACAGATTAAATAATGGGAAATGGACATCACTGCTTTCCAAATGGTGACTAACTTTCTAGTCGAGTGGTTGACTTGACTGGCAGTGGGTTCAGTCAGTGTGTGAACAGTTCTTAGTCTAGCTGTGCCTTGTGATTGCTTAGTAACCAGTCCCAGGTATTGTAAACCTTTTGCCCAAAGTTAGTTGGGATAGGTTCCAGCGACCAACGTCCCTGAAGTATGTGGTCAAAATGGATGTGTCATGTCTGTGTGATCATGTTTTGTTTTGGTTATGTTCAGGTTTGGTTTTTGGACTTTTTGTGCACTCTTGTTTGTTTTGTCACCATAGCGACCATTAGTTTTCACCTGTCCTCATGTCACGCACCTGATTCATTTGAACTCACACACCTGTCACTAATCATGCCACTGTTATTTAAACCTGTCTTTTTCTGTTGATCGTCCTGGTGACATTATCCTTACTACCTCTGCTACCCATGAGATTCCTGTTTACTATAGTTCATGCTTCATACCATGCCACATTAAGTGTTTTTGTTTCATGTTCATAGTTAATTGCCTTTGTGCTTGTCTTTTGTTTCAGTAGCCAAGTTTTTGTACTTCCGCCTTGTGCGCGCTTTTCGTTTGTTCTTTTTGTTAGTGTAACAATAGACATGTCCTTACCTTCACGCCTTGCCCGCGCCAACTTTCCTTTGCATTCCAGGAAAACACAACACCCCAAAGTCCACGTATTGACAGGATGGATGGTGATATTGTATTTTTTAAGATACAGTATGGAGAATGACATGCATGCAGGACAAATGATGTAAGCCTGTAAGTATTCTTAAATTATTGTGCAAAATCGTCGAACAACCAAGAGAGAAGTGCGTGTGTAAATTCTGCTGGTAGTATTTGAACTGAAATTCCTCCCATCCTACATGAGAATAAAGCTTGTGAAAACAAGGGAGTAAAGCAATTCAAGAGGCGTGCCAGGGATGTCATGTTTTGTCTGACACAAGTGTGCAATATCACAGAGAAGCTTGACAACGTAGTGCCTTTGTTGTAATGCGCACGTAAACTGTTGAATAGTTTAGTTCTGTCCAGGCCTCCCCATCTGTTGTTGTGCTAACTGCTGTAGTCTGATATGGAAAGAGTGGAGCTGCTGTTGACTTACTAAAATACATTTATGCAATCAGAAAACATGTGATAAGCCAGCAACATTGTGCCTCTTGTTTACATTGTTGTGGCTATAACTTGCTATCGTGTCACATTGGTTGACGGTTGAATTCCTTGGTAGGTTTTGCGTTTCGCGGGCAGGTCTTCACAGAACTAACATTGATAACCACAGTAGACATACTTAGGTCCTGATCTACTAAAGGTTTGCATATTGTAAAATGATCTGCGCTCGGGATCTTTCTGTGTGGAGTTTGCATGTTCTCCCCATATAATATAATATATCAGTATATATCATATACTGTATGTATAATATGTAAATACTACATATATGTTATATTTTATATTGCTAATACGGTACATTGTTAGTCTACTTAATACCTGCATTATCCTTTCCATCCTTACACTTTCCAGCCTTTGTTACTGAGCTACTGTGTGGAACAATTTCTCTTGTAGATCATTAAAGTTTGCCTAAGTGACTGCATGGGCTCCCTCCGGGTACTCCGGCTTTCTCCCACCTCCAAAGACATGCACTTGGGGATACGTTGATTGGCAACACTAAATTGGCCATAGTGTGTGAATGTGAGTGTGAATGTTGTCTGTATATCGGTGTTGGCCCTGCGATGAGATGGCGACTTGTCCAGGTTGTACCCCGCCTTCCACCCAAATGCAGCTGAGATAGGCTCCAGCGACCCCGAAAGGGATAAGCGGTACAAAATTGATGGATGGGATGGATTTCACAATAAAGAGTGGCATCCATTTAGCGTGTATGCTTTCATGTACTGTACTTGCAGAACATATGCTCACAATAATGGGAGGAGGAGATGCAAATATAATCATTTAGTTCTCCGACTACTGTTTTGTGTCGATATTTAAAAAGTATGTCTAGAAAGTATATGCGAACCGGCACAGTTAGGCAAAAATGGTTGTGAGGATAAACGCTTTTGACAGAGATTATATTCCATCCAGGTGCATGTCAACATATTTGGACTGTCAAAAAAAAAATTAGACATATTGTCCATTCAGCGATGACATTTTACAGCTGCAACGTTTCACGCTCTTTTCATGCTTACTTCCATAACCAGGATTTCATCCTCTGTATATTCAGCTTAAAAAAGATAAGGTCATGAATCCTCATTTGTCCAAAAATAGTTAGTCGTCTTCATTGTCTGTTACCAAGTCTGCCATGATTAGAACAAACAAGCGTTTGTTTCCGGAAGTAGGAACACACATTTGTTGCCGGAAGTCGGAAGTGTTGAGGAAATAAATGTGCTGAGGAAATAAGTTCCGGTTATGCATAAAACGACCAAAATACAGTAAATATCGTTCATATTAAATATTGTTATGAACTTGTCTATTAATACACTATATAGATGGATACTTGCAATGTGTATATAAAATGTGGATAGAGGGTTTTGAAGTTGTTTTATAAGGCTTTGAAGGATACATCGGTGACTCGTTAGCGACATTTTGCAAGCATTTTTTAAATCATATTTAGAATCCTAAATGAATGTTAACAATAGGCAAAAGTACAAAAAAAAGTGCTGTTCCCCTTTAAGGGGCTGATTAAAACGTAGTCAATTGATGCATTTTGGTGACCTTTAATATTTTTCTCATGACATTTGTCTTTTTCACATAGAATATATATTATTACAAATATTTCTTCTATGAAAAAAACTTCTTGAAGTAGATGCATTTGTTGTGTGTCTTGAGCGATGTAAGTGCAGCCTCTCTCTATTGAGCGCATTCAGCTATAAAAAAAAAAAGTTTCTTTATGGATGCACTGCACGACTGCTTTGAAAATGCCCATAAAAAGTAGTACATGTCCCCTGCTTGTTTGAAAACATGGCAAAACGCCACAAGACATTATAACATGAATGTGCAGTCAATAAGAGTGTCTCTATTGTGGTGTTCTGTATAGTACAATCCTCATTTAAATAAGGTAGTCTGCTCCACTTTACAATTGTACATGCAGTCTTAGTCAATCGCACGCAACACGCCCACTAATAGTACACACTACTTTATAGATTACACACGCTAATCAGGATGTCTGTCTTAGTACATCACCATCAACACACTCAGTAATTTTACACACAATTTTAAAGTTTGCACACAATATTTAGCAGATGTTAATGGATGGATGGATATTCGAATCTTAGTAGATCAGTCCCTTAATATCCAAAGGGGACCTTATGATGAATTGAATCTTTTCTGACTAATAAATGTTGTTACAATATTGTATGCGAATAATAACACTGACGGGCATCATGCTGTGATATAAATGTTGCTAAAAACATATGTTTTTTTATACCCTCTGAATCATTTAGAGATGATGTTGTGACCTGTTGAATGTATATCATGTTTATGAAGTTTATTTTCGACCTTGTCTGGACTAAAAATAGTGGGTGACGACTTTAAAAGATATATATTTAAACAGTGTAGACTTTCAAAAAAATAAATTATAATACTTTTGGAGTGGGTGAGACGTGGTTTTGTTGGCAAACTGGGAACGCCACCAGAATCGAAAACAGGTTGTGAATATGACTGTGGAGCACAATTTACACCAAAGCATATCTGATACATATTATTTAGACCACAAGGAAGTGTTTTAAATATAGATTCAACTCATCATAGGTCTCATTTAATAAACCCTTGAGGGGATTAATAAATCTAGCCTGCACTATTTTAAATATGAGTAAGCTTGAAAAAATAGACACACCTGTCCACCTTTCCTTTGTCATTGTATTTATTGAAGTCAGGCATCATAATAATTTGTATTTATTGATGTCAGGCATCATAATAATTTGTATTTATTGTATAAAGCCACTTGTTACTCATCTATTGTATTTCTATCAATGATTATATTTTATAATGGTGTTCAAACAGATTCTACCACTGTGTTTAGTCAAAATATCTCTGAAGCATTTACTTACTGTTCTTAAACCAACCAACCCCCCTTGGGTACTGGAAGTGGACACCAGAAAGACCGCGCCTCACACATGAAGTGACATAAGAAAGAACGCGCCACAGCCAGCTTCATAACAACCCGTTAGGTAACTCGGTGGCAACCACTAGAAAGATGGAGGCAAGTCATCCAGACATGCCCTTGTTACTCCTTCTCGTACATGTACATGCGCTTTTGGAAATCACTCATCAATACCTTAAAAGAAGGAAACGGGCGATTGCAGCTACTTCGGATACAACACATCTCAGGCGGCGACGGTTTTGGATAAGCCCTGGAAGAACGGCAGCCTGGTGGGATATGTTTGTCACCGAGTGTGTTGTGCCACAGGAATGGCAAGAGAACCTTTGAATGTCCAGGTCAGCTGTGATTCTACTTAGCGAAAAACTTTGTCCATTTGTCGAAGGAAAGACAACGACAATGCGGGCTCCCGTGGACAAGGGAAAACTACGAAAAATAGCGAATGCATTTGGACTGGCAAAGCAAAGAGTCAGTTATTGTCCGCCACGTATGTCGAGCGATTACTCAACGTCTAGTTTTGTACTCCATAACTATTGTGAAGCCATTAAAGGCCTACTGAAATGCGATTTTCTTATTTAAACGGGGATAGCAGGTCCATTCTATGTGTCATACTTGATCATTTCGCGATATTGCCATATGTTTGCTGAAAGGATTTAGTAGAGAACATCGACGATAAAGTTTGCAACTTTTGGTCGCTGATAAAAAAGCCTTGCCTTTACCGGAAGTAGCAGACGAGTAGCGTGACGTCACAAGTTGTGGAGCTCCTCACATCTGCACATTGTTTACAATCATGGCCACCAGCAGCGAGAGCGATTCGGACCGAGAAAGCGACGATTTCCCCATTAATTTGAGCGAGGATGAAAGATTCGTGGATGAGGAAAGTGAGAGTGAAGGACTAGAGGGCAGTGGGAGCGATTCAGATAGGGAAGATGCTGTGAGAGGCGGGTGGGACCTGATATTCAGCTGGGAATGACTAAAACAGTAAATAAACACAAGACATATATATACTCTATTAGCCACAACACAACCAGGCTTATATTTAATATGCCACAAATTAATCCTGCATAACAAACACCTCCCCCTCCCGTCCATATAACCCGCCAATACAACTCAAACACCTGCACAACACACTCAATCCCACAGCCCAAATTACCGTTCACCTCCCCAAAGTTCATACAGCACATATATTTCCCCAAAGTCCCCAAAGTTACGTACGTGACATGCACATAGCGGCACGCACGTACCGGCAAGCGATCACATGTTTGGAAGCCGCAGCTGCATGCGTACTCACGGTACCGTGTCTGCGCATCCAACTCAAAGTCCTCCTGGTAAGAGTCTCTGTTGTCCCAGTTCTCCACAGGCCAATGGTAAAGCTTGACTGTCATCTTCCGGGAATGTAAACAATGAAACACCGGCTGTGTTTGTATTGCTGCAGTCGGCCGCAATACACCGCTTCCCACCTACAGCTTTCTTCTTTGCTGTCTCCATTGTTCATTGAACAAATTGCAAAAGATTCACCAACACAGATATCCAGAATACTGTGGAATTTTGCGATGAAAACAGACGACTTAATAGTTGGCCACCATGCTGTCCCAAAATGTCCTCTACAATCCATGACGTCACGCGCTGACGTCATTATACCGAGATGTTTTCAGCAGGATATTTTGCGCGAAATTTAAAATTGCACTTTAGTAAGCTGACCCGGCCGTATTGGCATGTGTTGCAATGTTAAGATTTCATCATTGATGTATAAACTATCAGACTGCGTGGTCGGTAGTAGTGGGTTTCAGTAGGCCTTTAAGTGGTTTCGGCCGTCAAGTACGACCGCCAATTTCAGCCTACAAGCACAGTGTCCTGTTGTTGGTTTGTTGTAAAATGTTCTTTATCACATTGTTTACTTTCACACGTCCATTAAAGATATGATTCATGTATAATGGCTCAGGTGTGATTCACTACAATAGTCTTAACAGATGCTGATGGTGAGGCAAGCAAGGTTTACTGTTAAAAGAAATGTGCCAATAGTCTACATTGAAACACAGGGAAAGGATACACTTCCAGGTCAGAGGTGACTATGCGCGCATTTTTTTTTTGCGCATGCATTGTGTGTGTGTGAACACGGATAAGGTTAGGTGGGATTCACCCTGGATAACTTCAGCCGGCTTAGTGTAGAAGGGGCCTTAAAGTACAAAGCGGTATGCTCTTTCAGTCAAATGGTCTATTGTCTTTGCTCTGAAATATTGACACCAGAGTCGTAGTACAGTACGTAGGTGACATACGGTGGCCACTAACAGTGACTTGTTTAAAAAAAAACGTTGCGTTCGATAACCTAAGTAAAATCCAATATTGTGTTTAAAGTCATGAGTGATGCAACAACTATTGCAAAAATTATGATCTATTGAGAAATGCTGCACAGTACCGTCAACCAGTCATGCAGCACTTTTATGCCACTGGGGAAAGAGGGAGGGAAATGAGAAGGCCTGTGATGAATGTGGTGAGTATCACTCCCACACTGGAATCCATAAAGGATTTTAGTTGATATTTGGAACCATTGCAAGATTGCAGGCATTATCAAGTAGTGACCTGATTTGATTTATATGCCATTAATCTCTACCTCTGCGTTCTCTCCTTTTCTTTCAAGAGGAGAACACTTCCCAACCTTCCCCTGTAATATATGCCTCTCATTCTACAATCTCCCATCATCATTCCTCCCGCGTATCATGTGGAATGAAAGCAGTAAGTCACTGTTCACATTGTAATAAGCAGGTACTCAAGCATCAGCCCGGTCTCATTTTCCTCACCACCTAAATTAAGCTTTGTTGTTTTCCATAGCCCAAATGAACCCAAAGAGAAGAAACAAAAAGAAAATGTATCTTGCAAAACCGTGGCATCATCAGAAAAACTTAAGTCCCAATGGAATATTCCGTAGCTCAGCTCAATAATAGTTTTCAGTTATTTTTCTGAATAACAATGCACAAATGGTGGTGAATATGATAAGACCACTTACCAGTGATTCTGTATTTTCTGCTGGACCATGTTTTGGAATACGTTAACAATAATAAGGTGTTGCAAAATCTATTGGATGCAATAAACTGTTCATTCGTTTGTTTGTCAAAAACAAAATATGCTAATAATGCTCTATTTTGTCCACAGTCATGGATCACACACTTGCAGTACTGGTTAAGATGTTATGTTTATGGAGGTATGGTAGAGGGCACAGACCACAAGAGCCACAGGAGCATGGTTTATTATATATATATGCACTATATATATAAAAACAAACAATACTAATAATATCAACTATAGAATGGAGTGTGGCAAATCCAAAAGGGGTGTACGGTGTGAGACTGTGTAGGAATTAATGAGTATGTTACTGGGAGTGTTGAGCGAGAGAGGCGGAAGTCCCGAAGCGGAAAGGCAGGCTCGAGTGTCCATGAGACAGGCAGGTTGTCGGTGGGTATAGCGAGGCGTCAAAAGGGTCCGTGTCCAAGCAGGGGTCGAGGATCGAGGGAGGCAGTCCAAAGTCCAGAGGGAAGTCGAGGCACACAGCTCGATCACGGGAGACACGGGAAGAACTTCGGAAACACAAGGGACATAAGAAACGGGAACCGGGAAGACACAGAGAAAGGTCATGTACGCGGGAGGGAAGCCAGAGACGGGATGCTTACTACGAAGAGTTAACTACGTTCCGGCGCAGGATCTTCGGGTCCGCTGGTCTTTATACCGCTCGCCTTCATCAGTCCCAGGTGCGCTGATTGCTGATCGCTGATCGCCTGCAGCCTTGCGATGCGGCCAGAGCGAGCAGGGGCGTGTCCTGGCGCGCTGCCAGCGGAGGCGCCGGCTGAGCTTGTCGCAGATGACATGCAAGATTGAGCACACGCCGTGACATAAGATACAGTACTGGTTATTCATCATCTTCCTACAGTTGAAAAAACGATTCCCTTTGCTAAGTTACAGTTGCTGCAACTTTTTGTTTTTTTTGGTCAATTGAATTAAATCACAGAGCATGCAGAGCCAATCAAATTGCTTTTATTGGCTATGTAAGCATTCATCGTATTCCCTTGCATTCAAATGTGATCTTTGGTCTTTCTATTTGGATTTGATGAGTCATCTCACTCTGTGCCAAATATGACAATAAAGTGACTATAGTAATAAAATCTTTACCACACCAACCCAGAGACTGTATTTATTATAATGCGCTCACAATGTATCATTAAGACCAAATACCTAATACCACACGCTCCACACCAAACAGTGTATGTAAACTATAAAATTGCGTGTACTATTGTACTACAGTATGTGTACTTTATACAAACCCCGTTTCCATATGAGTTGGGAAATTGTCTTAGATGTAATTATAAACGGAATACAATGATTTGCAAATCATTTTCAACCCATATTCAGTTGAATATGCTACAAAGACAACATATTTGATGTTCAAACTGATAAACTTTTTTTTTTTTTGCAAATAATCATTAACTTTAGAATTTGATGCCAGCAACACGTGACAAAAAAGTTAGGAATGGTGGCAATAAATACTGATAAAGTTGAGGAATGCTCATCAAACACTTATTTGGAACACCCCACAGGTGAACAGGCAAATTGGGAACAGGTGGGTGCCATGATTGGGTATAAAAGTAGATTCCATGAAATGCTCAGTCATTCACTAACAAGGATGGGGCGAGGGTCACCACTTTGTCAACAAATGCCTGAGCAAATTGTTGAACAGTTTAAGAAAAACCTTTCTCAACCAGCTATTGCAAGGAATTTAGGGATTTCACCATCTACGGTCCGTAATATCATCAAAGGGTTCAGAGAATCTGGATAAATTACTGCATGTAAGCAGCTAAGCCCGTGACCTTCGATCCCTCAGGCTGTACTGCATCAACAAGCGACATCAGTGTGTAAAGGATATCACCACATGGGCTCAGGAACACTTCAGAAACCCACTGTCAGTAACTACAGTTGGTCGCTACATCTGTAAGTGCAAGTTAAAACTCTCTTTTGCAAGGCGAAAACCGTTTATCAACAACACCGTCAGCTTCGCTGGGCCTGTGCTCATCTAAGATGGACTGATACAAAGTGGAAAAGTGTTCTGTGGTCTGACCAGTCCACATTTCAAATTGTTTTTGGAATCTGTGGACGTCGTGTCCTCCGGACCAAAGAGGAAAAGAACCATCCGGATTGTTATAGGCGCAAAGTTGAAAAGCCAGCATCTGTGATGGTATGGGGGTGTATTAGTGCCCAAGACATGGGTAACTTACACATCTGTGAAGGCGCCATTAATGGTGAAAGGTACATACAGGTTTTGGAGCAACATATGTTGCCATCCAAGCAACGTTACCATGGACGCCCCTGCTTATTTCAGCAAGACAATGCCAAGCCATGTGTTACATCAACGTGGCTTCATAGTAAAAGAGTGTGGGTACTAGACTGGCCTGCCTGTAGTCCAGACCTGTCTCCCATTGAAAATGTTGGCGCATTATGAAGCCTAAAATACCACAACGGAGACCCCCGGACTGTTGAACAACTTAAGCTGTACATCAAGCAAGAATGGGAAAGAATTCTACCTGAGAAGCTTAAAAAATGTGTCTCCTCAGTTCCCAAACGTTTACTGAGTGTTATTAAAAGGAAAGGCCATGTAACACAGTGGTGAGCATGCCCTTTCCCAACTACTTTGGCACGTGTTGCAGCCATTAAATTCTAAGTTAATTATTGGTTGCAATAAAAAAAAAAAGTTTATGAGTTTGAACATCAAATATGTTGTCTTTGTAGTGCATTCAATTGAATATGGGTTGAAAAGGATTTGCAAATCATTGTATTCTGTTTATATTTACATCTAACACAATTTCCCAACTCATATGGAAACTGGGTTTGTACTATATATTGGGTGTGTTGCGCGTGATCTCCTAAGACTGTGGGCAATTGATAACTGGTGCAGACCGCCTTATTTAAATGATGTTTTTGCGTGTACTATGGAGACACTCATTTACTCATTTCATGTTGTGTTTTGCTTGGGCAGCATGGTGCAACAGGGGTTAGTGCATGTGCCTCACAATACGAAGGTCCTGAGTAGTCCTGAGTTCAATCCCAGGCTCGGGATCTTTCTGTGTGGAGTTTGCATGTTCTCCCCGTGACTGCGTGGGTTCCCTCCGGGTACTCCGGCTTCCTCCCACCTCCAAAAACATGCACCTGGGGATAGGTTGATTGGCAACACTAAATTGGCCCTAGTGTGTGAATGTGAGTGTGAATGTTGTCTGTCTATCCGTGTTGGCCCTGCGATGAAGTGGCGATTTGTCCAGGGTGTACCAGACTTCCGCCCGAATGCAGCTGAGATAGGCTCCAGCACCCCCCCGCAACCCCGAAAGGGACAAGCGGTAGAAAACGGATGGATGGATGGATGTTGTGTTTTGCTCTGTTTTGAAACACGCAGCAAACCATTCTGTACCACTTTTCCTGGGCATTTTAGAAGCGTTCCTGCAGTGCCATCTACGACAGAACCCACTTTTTTAGCGCGCTCATAGAAAATAACAGCGACTGTGTGCTGGAATGTTCTAGACACAAAACAATGCATATTGCAAGTTTTTTTTTTCATATAGGAGGTATGTCAATAGTGTCTCCTATCAAAAAAAAGAATTGTCAAATGAATAAAAAATGCAACCAGACATTAAAACACATCAATTTAATTTGTTTTACTCAGTCCCTGAAGTCATCCATCAGCTAAAAAAGTATTACATTGTATTGCTAAATAAATGATATGCCTAGTATTTAAATTGTGGACCATCCATATATAATATATATCAGCTATAATGTATGATAATCCATAAAAGCATAGGTAGGCTGGAGCTGCAGCGCCATCCTCTCTTATCTTAAAGCTATCTCTGCGAAACTGCTAGTTTGCACATCCTCTTTAGACGTACTAGATAGACGCAAAACAGCATCCACAGATCAGTTTCAGCCTTGATAGATCACACTGTGTGTATTAAATAATTATATTTGCCTTTGCTCCTTACAGTATTGTTAGCGTTGTGACGATCAGTATCTAAATATTAATTAAGACAGGCATGCTCAATGGATTGGGCTCCTTATTAAGAGTAACAGACGCAATCATCTGCGCACAAGTTAAGTAGATCAGTTTTTTGTTGTGTTGTGTGTCCTTTAGTAGATCAAACCTAAAGTTTGCACGACTCTGCTTTAGTGTGTTTTATACATCCTTCACTTGAACAGGTTCCAGAGTAACCCCGGATTTCCACTGGATGCGCAACGACTGCTGAACGGCGCCACCACGGAACGACTCCGTCATCCGCCAATCCCACCGCCGTTTGAAGCGCATTGTTGGCAGTGAAATAGTGCGGAAACAAACGGTTTATTCTGTCCTTCTCAAGGAGCATAAGCACAGACTGTAAACTCCGTCCTGCCATTTGAGATATGTAGCGACCGCTGAATAGCAGCACTGCAGCCATCTCGAGCTTTGGCTTCCATTAATTCCCACGGGTAGGGCGTTTGCGACAGCACTGATTTGACTGGTGGAAAATACAACAGTTTTTCCTTGCAGAATGACAACTTTATTTTTCTATTTGTAGCAAGCAACAACACAAAAGTAAAATCATCCCTGGCGAGAGTTTTACACACACCGGTAACCACTCCCCTGCTTTCCCAGTCCTCGTATCAGCTGGTATTTGGGGGACGGCGTGGCGCAGAGTGGCCGTGCCAGCAATCTGAGGGTTCCTGGTTCGATCCCCAGCTTCTACCAACCTAGTCACATCCGTTGTGTCTTTGAGCAAGACACTTCACCCTTGCTCCTGATGGGTCGTGGTTAGGGCCTTGCATGGCAGCTCCCGCCATCAGTGTGTGAATGGGTGAATGTGGAAATAGTGTCAAAGCGCTTTGAGTACCTTGAAGTTAGAAAAGCGCTATACAAGTAAAACCCATTTATTTGTATCAGCTTGTATTTGACACAGGGTCCCATTATAGCTGTCCAGAACATGCCTGTAATAGGATTCTTTGATTATGGACCGCCAGAATCAGCATGTTCTAATCCATTTGTGTTAATAAGCTGATATTACAAACCCTGTTTCCATATGAGTTGGGAAATTGTGTTAGATGTAAATATAAACGGAATACAATGATTTGCAAATCATTTTCAACCCATATTCAGTTGAATATGCTACAAAGACAACATATTTGATGTTCAAACTGATAAAAAAATGTGTTTAGCAAATAATCATTAACTTTAGAATTTGATGCCAGCAACACGTGACAAAAAAGTTGTGAAGGGGGCAATAAATACTGATAAAGTTGAGGAATGCTCATCAAACACTTATTTGGAACATCCCACAGGTGTGCAGGCTAATTGAGAACAGGTGGGTGCCATGATTGGGTACAAAAACAGCTTCCCAAAAAATGCTCAGTCTTTCACAAGAAAGGATGGGGCGAGGTACACCCCTTTGTCCACAACTGCATGAGCAAATAGTCAAACAGTATAAGAACAACCTTTCTCAAAGTGCAATTGCAAGAAATTTAGGGATTTCAACATCTATGGTCCATAATATCATCAAAAGGTTCAGAGAATCTGGAGAAATCACTCTACGTAAGCGGCATGGCCGGAAACCAACATTGAATGACCGTGACCTTCGATCCCTCAGACTGCACTGTATCAAAAACCGACATCAATCTCTAAAGGATATCACCACATGGGCTCAGGAACACTTCAGAAAACCACTGTCACTAAATACAGTTTGTCGCTACATCTTTAAGTGCAAGTTAAAGCTCCACTATGCAAAGCGTAAGCCATTTATCAACAACATCCAGAAATGCAGCCGGCTTCTCTGGGCCCGAGATCATCTAAGATGGACTGATGCAAAGTGGAAAAGTGTTCTGTGGTCTGACGAGTCCACATTTCAAATTGTTTTTGGAAATATTCGACATCGTGTCATCCGGACCAAAGGGGAAGAGAACCATCCAGACTGTTATCGACGCAAAGTTCAAAAGCCAGCATCTGTGATGGTATGGGGGTGCATTAGTGCCCAAGGCATGGGTAACTTACACATCTGTGAAGGCAACATTAATGCTGAAAGTGAAAGGTACATACAGGTTTTGGAACAACATATGCTGCCATCTAAGTGCCGTCTTTTTCATGGTCGCCCCTGCTTATTTCAGCAAGACAATGCCAAGTCACATTCAGCACGTGTTACAACAGTGTGGCTTCGTAACAAAAGACTGCGGGTACTTTCCTGGGCCGCCTGCAGTCCAGACCTGTCTCCCATCGAAAATGTGTTGCGCATTATGAAGCGTAAAATACGACAGCGGAGACCCCGGACTGTTGAAAGACTGAATCTCTACACACAACAAGAATAAGAAAGAATTCCACTTCCAAAGCTTCAACAATTAGCTTCCTCAGTTCCCAATCGTTTATTGAGTGTTGTTAAAGGGGAACATTATCACAATTTCAGAAGGGTTAAAACCATTAAAAATCAGTTCCCAGTGGCTTATTTTATTTTCTACGTTTTTTTCAAAATTTTACCCATCACGTAATATCCCTAAAAAAAGCTTCAAAGTGCCTTATTTTAACCATCGTTATATACACCCGTCCATTTTCCTGTGACGTCACATAGTGATGCCAATACAAACAAACATGGCGGATAGAACAGCAGGGTATAGCGACATTAGCTCGGATTCAGACTCTGATTTCAGCGGCTTAAGCGATTCAACAGATTACGCATGTATTGAAACGGATGGTTGTAGTGTGGAGGCAGGTAGCGAAAACGAAATTGAAGAAGAAACTGAAGCTATTGAGCCATATCGGTTTGAACCGTATGCAAGCGAAACCGACGAAAACGACACGACAGCCAGCGACACGGGAGAAAGCGAGGACAAATTCAGCGGTCGCCTTCTAACCAACGATTGGTATGTGTTTGTTTGGCATTAAAGGAAACTAACAACTATGAACTAGGTTTACAGCATATGAAATACATTTGGCAACAACATGCACTTTGAGAGTGCAGACAGCCCATTTCAGGCGCGCTAAGAACATATATTTTTCCACGATTTCAGCACTCAGGTTAACCATACCTAAATAGACACAAAATACAGCATTACTACACAAGACTACCCGAATGTACTCGAATGATTGAAAAAAATAAATGTTTTTAAGCTAAATTATTGGTAAACACAGTTTATGTATAATAATTTACTTAAAACCGCGAGTAATGAATAAAGTTTTCATCAATTAATATATTCTGTAGACATACCCTCATCCGCTCTCTTTTCCTGAAAGCTGATCTGTCCAGTTTTGGAGTTGATGTCAGCATCTGCTTTGAGTGTCGCAGGATATCCACACATTCTTGCCATCTCTGTCGTAGCATAGCTTTCGTCGGTAAAGTGTGCGGAACAAACGACTGACCATTTCGTCGGCTTTCCCCACAGCCTTGTATTTTGAACAAATTGCGTCCAATTTCTTGCCACTTTCGCATCTTTGGGCCACTGGTGCAACTTGAATCCGTCCCTGTTCGTGTTGTTACACCCTCCGACAACACACCGACGAAAGTGAGAAAATGGCGGATTGCTTCCCGATGTGACGTCACGTTGTGACGTCATCGCTCAGAGAGCGAATAATAGAAAGGCATTTAATTCGCCAAAATGCACCCATTTAGAGTTCGGAAATCGGTTAAAAAAATATATGGTCTTTTTTCTGCAACAACAAGGTATAAATTGACACTTACATAGGTCTGGTGATAATGTTCCCCTTTAAAGAAAAAATAAAGTTTATGAGTTTAAACATCATATATCTTGTCTTTGTAGTGCATTCAATTGAATATGGGTTGAAACGGATTTGCAAATCATTGTATTCTGTTTATATTTACATCTAACACAATTTCCCAACTCATATGGAAACGGGGTTTGTACATCCATCCCTGCCAATTTGTACGTTTTCAATGTGTAAAATACAATCCGCCTTGAACAAGGAGTATTTTATTTTGGAAAATAAACCGGATGTTTTATTTGTCTGTGCTGGACTTTCTGTCTAACACGAGGAGATTTTAGATACATTGATCCGTCGTGTTGCACCGTCTGGCAAATATAGAAGAAGCTATGCGCATCTTTAGCTCAGAAATGTCGGTGCTGGTGAAAACTGACACATTGATTTGAATGGAAACAGAAAGAGTTTGTTCCATTTATGGACGTGTTGTCACTGTAGTGTCTTCATTTTTCAAAACTTCTGCAATGACCAAACATTATGTACTTTAAAAATCCCCATCACACCCATAAGTACTTCAATTTATGTGTTGCGCCATATTTTTCGCTTGCTGCTCGGATTCAAATGTCATTGATCAACAGGCTCATTGGTATGCATTTGAATTCATGAGGTACTTTGCATTGACCCTCTATAGCTGAAAGTGGGTGTGTAGAAGGCAGAGAGGTATATGAGGCGGAACCTGGTGCACGTTTCCAGGCAGAGTGCGATTTATTAAAGGAAGATTGAGTGGAGGTGTGTGTATGCACACATTTTTAAGTCGGAATATTCTTGTGGAGACACACTGTTAGTGAGACCCCTGAGCTTTATGTGTTAAAGAACAATAGATAGGTTGACTGGCAACACTAAATTGTCCCGAGTGTGTGAATGTGAGTGTGAATATTCTGTTGACCCTACGATGAGGTGGCGATTTGTCCAGGATGTATTCCGCCTTCTGCCCGAGTGCAGCTGGGATAGGCTCCAGCATCCCGCGTGGCCCCGAGATGGACAAGCGGTTAAGAATGGATGGATGGATGGAAGTAGAAAAAGATCAGAAACAAAGACACCTTCTCATTCAATGTGTTTTCTTTATTTTCATGACTATTTACATTGTAGATTGTCACTGAAGGCATGTGGTGTTATGTACTTAACAAAAAAAGGTGAAATAACTGAAAACATATTTTATATTCTAGTTTCTTCAAAATAGCCACCCTTTGCTCTGATTACTGCTTTGCACACTCTTGGCATTCTCTCGATGAGCTTCAAGAGGTAGTCTAGTCACCTGTAATGGTTTTCACTTCACAGGTGTGCCTTATCAGGGTTGATTAGTGAAATTTGTTACTTTATCAATAGGGGTTGGGACCATCAGTTGTGTTGTGCAGAAGTCAGGTTACTACATAGCCGACAGCTCTATTGGACAACTGTTAAAATTCATATCATGGCAAGAACCAATCAGCTAACTAAAGAAAAACGAAAGGCCATCATTACTTTAAGAAATGAAGGTCAGTCAGTCCGGAAAATTCCAAAAACTTTAAATGTGTCCCCCAGTGAAGTCGCAAAAACCATCGAACGCTACACGAAACTGGCACACATGAGGACTGACCCAGGAAAGGAAGACCAAGAGTCACCTCTGCTTCTGAGGACAAGTTAATTCGAGTCACGAGCCTCAGAAATGGCACTTTAACAGCAGTTCAGATCAGAGACCAGATGAATGCCACACAGAGTTCTAGCAGCAGACCCATCTCTAGAACAACTGTTAAAAGGAGACCGCGTGAATCAGGCCTTCATGGTCAAATATCTGCTAGGTAACCACTGCTAAGGAGAGGCAACAAGCAGAAAAGATTTGTTTGGGCCAAGAAACACAAGGAATGGACAGTGGAAATCTGTGATTTGGTCTGATGAGTCCAAATTTGAGATATGTTGGTGTCTTTGTTTGACGCAGAACAGGTGAATGGATGAATTCCACATGCCTAGTTCCCACTGTGAAGCATGGAGGAGGAGGTGTGGTGGTGTGGTGGTGTTTTACTGGTGACGCTGTTGGGGATTTATTCAAAATTGAAGGCAGTCTGAACCAGCATGGCTACCACCGAATCCTGCAGCGACATGCCATCCCATCCGGTTTGCGTTTAGTTGGACAATCATTTATTTTTCAACAGGACAATGACCCCAAACACACTTCCAGGCTGTGTAAGCGCTATTTGACCAAGAAGGAGAGTGATGGAGTGCTGCGGCAGATGACCCGGCCTCAACAGTCACCGGACCTGAACCCGGTCGAGATGGTTTTGGGTGAGCTGGACCGCAGAGTAAAGGCAAAGGGCCAACAAGTGCTAAACACCTCTGGGAAGTCCTTCAAGACTTTTTTCTTTCTTTCTTTCTTTCTTTAGTTTATTCGAACATGAACACACTTACATCATAATACATCACACAATTTCATATCATTTCATTTTACATCATGCCCGAAAAGGAGTAGTAAGAAACAAAGCTTATTTAATCCTACCCCTTTCTCACTTCAAGCGTTTACAAATATATAGAATCATTTACTGACCTTTTATATAATAAAATAACATCTATGAATTAGTATACAACAGTTAAGTAATATGTAATTAATTAATTAATTCAGTCATTATTAACATACTGAGATACTTTCAACCTTATTTTCAATAAGGTTGAAAGTATTTCTCATAATTCTTCTTTTTTGTACTCTGTAAGCACTATTATTTTGAACAACCTCTTAAACTGGATCATATCAGTACAATTTTTAACTTCTTTACTTAATCCATTCCATAATTTAATTCCACATACTGATATGCTAAAAGTTGTAAGTGTTGTACGTGCATATAAATGTTTTAAATTATTTTTTCCTCTAAGGTTATATTTCTCCTCTTTAGTTGAGAAGAATTGTTGTACATTCTTTGGTAGGAGGTTATAGTTTGCTTTGTACATCATTTTAGCTGTTTGCAATTTTACCAAATCACCAAACTTTAATATTTCTGACTTAATAAATAAAGGGTTTGTGTGTTCTCTATATCCAACATTATGTATTATTCTAACTGATCTTTTTTGTAACACGGTTAGCGAATGTAGCGCACATTTGTAGTTATTTCCCCATATCTCTGCACAATAACTCAGATATGGTAACACTAGCGAGCAGTAGAGAATATGCAGTGATTTTTGGCCCAGGACATATTTTGCTTTATTCATTATTGAAATGTTTTTTGCCACCTTATGTTGTATGTTTTGTATATGAGATTTCCAGTTCATTTGATCATCTATTAATACTCCCAAAAATCTAGTTTCTTTTACCCTTTCTATGTCTACTTCGTCTATTTGTATTTGTGTATGATGCTCTTTTCTACTATTACCAAATAGCATTATTTTAGTTTTACTGAGATTCAAAGATAGTCTGTTTTTGTCAAACCATCTTTTTAATTTGTTCATTTCTTCTGTTATTATTTGTATTATCTTCTGTGTGCTCTCTCCTGAACAGAAAGCAGTTGTGTCGTCTGCAAATAAAACCAACTTTAAGTCCTTCGTAACCTTACAATTGTCGTTTATATAAAGATTGAACAATCTTGGTCCCAGTATTGACCCCTGGGGTACACCACAGGATATATCTAGCCGTGTTGACATATTTTCAACCATATTTACATATTGCTTCCTGTTGGTTAAATAACTTCTTACCCAATTCAATACCAAACCTCTGATGCCATATCGTTCTAATTTTCGTATTAAAATATCATGATTAATTGTGTCAAATGCTTTTGTTAAGTCCATGAATACTGCGGCCGCACATTCTTTACCATCTATTGCATTGGTAATTTCCTCTGTTATTTTGGTTAGTGCTATTGATGTTGAGATATTTGCTCGGAATCCATATTGGTTCTCCACAAGCGTCCCACTTTTGTTAATAAATAAATCTAATCGACTATTGAATAATTTTTCCAAGATTTTGGAGAATTGTGGAAGTAATGAAACTGGTCTGTAGTTAGTAAACTGGTGTTCTCCATTCTTATAAATTGGTACGACTTTTGCAATTTTCATTATATCAGGGAATTTACCGGTTAAAAATGATACATTGGTGATATATGTCAGAGGTTCTGAAATGTCTTGTATAACCTTTTTTATCGTTACCATATCTATTCCATGACAGTCGGTTGAGGTCTTGGATTTACAATTTTTTACAATTTTGATTATTTCTTCTTTTGTTACACTTTTAAGAAACATGGAATTGGGATTTCTGTCTATGAGCTCACTCAAGGCCTCAACTGACCCATCATCTGCATTTGGAATTCTTTGATCCAGATTTTTTCCGATATTAACAAAATAATCATTGAAACGTTCCGCTATTTGGTTCATATTGTCATTTTTTGTATTTCCATCTAGAAAGTACTGGGGGTAATCTTTCTTAGCACCATTTTTAATTATGCTATTTAGGATGCCCCATGTTGCTCTCATGTTGTTTTTGTTCTTGTTTAATAATTGACTGTAGTATTCCTTCTTACATGTTCGTAGTATACCAATTAGTTTGTTTTTATATTTCTTATACTTATTTTCTGCCTCTATAGATCTCTGTGTTATAAATATTCGATATAATTAGTTTTTTTTGTGACAAGCATTTTTCAGTCCTTTTGTCATCCATGGTTGGTTGTTTTTCTTTTGCTTCTTACTACGTTCTTTCCATGGGCAATGTTTATCATAGAGTGTAAGAAAGGTGTTAACAAAATTCCCATATGCATCATCTACATCATCTTCATTATATACGTTGTCCCAAATTTGTTTCCTCAGATCATTCCTGAAGGAAATCATTCCTTCCTCTGTGCATAGTCTTTGAAATGTCTTTTTGTCAATATTCTTCTTCCTGTAGTTCCCATCATAAATAGTAAAGACTGGCAGATGGTCGCTGATGTCGGTTGTTAACAGTCCACTTGTTGTGTTATTTTCAAAGACATTAGTGAAGATATTGTCAATAAGTGTAGCACTGTGACTTGCAATTCTGGTTGGCCTTGTGATTTGGGGATACAAACTCATACTATACATTGTATCTGTGAAATCATTAATGGACTTTTGCTTGTTGGGGTTCAAGAGATCAATGTTGAAGTCTCCACATAAAAAAGTACTTTTTGACTGATTCCATTGAAAGTTCCCTTAATCCAGTCTTTTAGAAAACCATTTTAGGTGACTACCTCTTGAAGCTCATCGAGAGAATGCCAAGAGTGTGCAAAGCAGTAATCAGAGCAAAGGGTGGCTATTTTGAAGAAACTAGAATATAAAACATGTTTTCAGTTATTTTACCTTTTTTTGTTAAGTACATAACTCCACATGTGTTCATTCATAGGTTTGAAGCCTTCAATAACAATCTACAATGTAAATATTCATGGAAGTAAAGAAAACACATTGAATGAGAAGGTGTGTACAAACTTTTGGCCTGTATATATATATATATATATATATATATATGTATGTGTGGGAAAAAAAATCACAAGACTATTTCATCTCTACAGGCCTGTTTCATGAGGGGGGGTACCCTCAATCATCAGGAGATTTTAAAATCTCCTGATGATTGAGGGTACCCCCCCTCATGAAACAGGCCTGTAGAGATGAAATAGTCTTGTGATTTTTTTCCCCACACATACATATATTGCGCTCTACTACGGTATCGAGCACTATTTTTTTGGATAACCTTATTAAGACATATATATATATATATATATATATATATATATATATATATATATATATATATATATATATATATATATATATATATATATATATATATATATATATATATATATATATATATATGACAGACATTACTGGCTTTTATTCAATAAAGTAATCACTAACAGTTGTAAAATTAAGATTGTGAGAAATATTCTAAAATATAAATCATAATTTGATCTGTGTTGTGTTGAAATTCTAAACATTCAACGAAGGTGGTACCTGATTCCCATGAGTTGACAGTGAGATCATTATTTTGAATTTTCTCTCACCTTATCAATGTTGTGGCAGAATAAAAACTACACAAGCTACAAATAACCTTCATGCAAATCAACTTTACTGTAAAATGTTTCACAAAACAGCATTTTAACAGTACAGGAAAAAAATATGTCAAGAGCCTGTATTGTGGCGTATTTTGACCCCAAACAGAGACTCAGGTAAAAGTCAATACAAAAAGGACTCAATAACAAAGGAAGCATACAAGTGTGAAAGAGGCAAACAACTCAAAGTCCAAAAGATTAAAAAAGCAAAGGCAACAAAAGGTTGTTG
The DNA here is from genome assembly GCF_033978685.3 of Nerophis lumbriciformis. Lineage (NCBI taxonomy): Eukaryota > Metazoa > Chordata > Actinopteri > Syngnathiformes > Syngnathidae > Nerophis > Nerophis lumbriciformis. The sequence continues at coordinate 25,753,904 of NC_084557.2, forward strand.
TGAAAAAAGGAATTTAGAGAATAATAAAGTACATATAAGAGTAGCACAAAGCCATAGAACATAAACCAGATGCAGGTCAAAAGTAAATAAATACTCACTCGCCATGACAGGCAAAGAATAAAATAGGTAGATGGTGACTACAGGTAGCCAACATAGGGCAGAGCCACTGACACGGGCCTAGAAAAGGAACAATCCAGTAACCAGAGTGGCAACAGCCGGGGTCTGATTACTTAGTGTGAACAAGTAAGAGACAGTGGCTCTGCAACAGAAAAGCGATTTAGGAGCAGAACTGGCATGACAGGTGGCAGTCAGAAACATGACACAATACAAAAATAGTCTTTATGATAAAAATATGAATTAAAAATAAGCACAATATATAAATATGAATGACAAATTGCATTACCTTACCTGGTATGTGTACACCTAAATTAGGTTACTTAACAAATCCATAACAAAACAATGACCCAGAAAAGTGCATCTAATTGTTGCTAAATTTATTTTGACTCTCGGTCATTTTGAGTTATTTTCCAGTGGCTGTGACTCTAGTCAAGTCAGGCGGCTTAAAACGGATCCCAAACTAACCACTCGAACTGTAAATCGGCTCTTGTTCTTCACTTGACAGAGCCGTTCAAAAGACTTGACTCGTCCGCCAATGTTACATTTCTGGTATATATTGAAAAAGAAAAAGTAAAATACATTTATTTTTATGTCTGTGTTGGCCCTGCGATGAAGTGGCGATTTGTCCAGGATGTACCCTGCCTTCCGCCTGAGTGCAGCTGGGATAGGCTTTAGGCCCCCCCGTGATCTTGACGCTAATAAAGTGTGAGGAATAGACCGTAGTATTTTATAATGAAAAATGATTCACGTTTGATGATCATAGCTCGGTTGGTAGAGTGACCGTGCCAGCAACTTGAGGGTCCTGGGTTCGATTCCCGCTTCCGCCATCACTGCCATTGTGTCCTTGGGCACCTGCTCCCAGTGCCACCCACACTGGTTTAAATGTAACTTTGATATTGGGTTTCATTATGTAAAGCGCTTTGAGTCACTAGAGAAAAGCGCTATATAAACCAGTGTTTTCACTTCACATCATGTCTGAACCAAAGCCAAATTGTCCTTGGTTTGAACGTTCTTCCCATATATGCGTGGATTTTGTTCCAGTATTCCAGTTCATCAGGTTATTTGAAGACTCTAAATTGCCAATGTGAGTTGTTGTCTCTATGTGCCAGGGTGCACACCACCGCCCAAGGAATTCCAGTGGGATAGGTTCCAGCTCACTTTTGACCATGAGGATAAGATAAGCAGTAGATACAGTATCCTAATGTTTCATATTAGAAGCTGCAAAGATCGAACATCCAAGCGACAAAATGTGTTTTTGTGTTTGAGGTAAAAGCAGTTTTTGACCTGTGCTTCAACTAATTTATATATTTCCTTGTGTTTTATTTCATTCCAGTTGGCCCAAACGATCATCTTTCCAAAGAGCGGAAGACCAGTCAGTGAATTATGAATGTTAAACAAGATGACCTCCTCTCAGCAGCAGCAGATGATGCGAGGTCCTAGGTGGAACCGGGCCTTGTCCGACCCTTTGTTTGTACTGCTCCTTGCCCTCCAGCTGTTGGTGGTTGCGGGTCTGGTACGTGCGCAGACTTGCCCCTCTGTCTGCTCCTGTAGTAATCAGTTCAGCAAAGTCATCTGCACACGGAGGGGCCTGCGCGAGGTCCCTGATGGAATTTCTACCAACACGCGCTACCTAAATCTGCAAGAAAACCTCATCCAGGTGATAAAAGTGGACAGCTTCAAGCACCTAAGACATTTGGAGATCTTGCAGCTGAGTAAAAACCACATACGCAAAATAGAGCTTGGGGCCTTCAATGGACTCGCTAGCCTCAATACCCTGGAGCTTTTTGACAACCGCCTCACCACAATCCCAAATGGGGCATTTGAGTACCTGTCCAAACTAAAGGAGCTATGGTTAAGGAATAACCCTGTAGAGAGTATTCCCTCCTATGCTTTCAACAGGGTGCCCTCATTACGGCGGCTGGACCTTGGGGAACTTAAAAGGCTTTCCTACATATCTGAGGGAGCCTTTGAAGGGCTGAGTAATCTTCGCTACTTAAATCTGGGAATGTGCAATCTGAAGGAAATCCCAAACCTTATTCCCCTGGTGAAGCTGGATGAACTGGAGATGTCAGGAAACCAGCTCTCTGTCATCCGCCCTGGCTCTTTTAAAGGGCTCGTCCATCTGCAGAAGCTATGGATGATGCATGCTCAGATTCAGACTATAGAGAGGAACTCGTTTGATGACCTCCAGTCACTCGTGGAGCTTAATTTAGCCCACAACAACCTCACCCTCTTGCCGCATGATCTCTTTACCCCTTTGCATCATCTGGAGAGGGTGCATTTGCACCACAACCCATGGAATTGTAACTGTGACATTCTCTGGTTGAGCTGGTGGCTTAAAGAGATGGTCCCAGCAAACACCAGCTGCTGCGCCCGCTGCAGCTCACCGACTCACCACAAGGGGCGCTACATTGGCGAGCTGGATCAAAACTACTTTCACTGTTATGCTCCTGTTATTGTGGAGCCCCCTGCCGACCTAAATGTGACAGAGGGGAGCGCTGCCGAGCTGAAATGTCGAGCCAGCTCTTTGACCTCAGTGAGCTGGATTACACCCAACGGGTCCATCATGACACACGGTGCGTACAAGGTCAGGATCTCAGTACTAACTGACGGCACTCTAAACTTCACCAACGTTACCATGCAGGACACTGGTACGTACACATGCATGGTCAGTAATTCAGCCGGTAATACAACAGCATCTGCCACACTCAACGTGTCCTCCACTGAGAATAGCAGCTTCAGCTACTTCACCACAGTGACGGTAGAGACAATCGAAACGCCACATAACGAAGGCTTTACCACCATCGTACAGCAGAAGGTGGGGCCCACTCCATCTGCTCGAACATGGAAGTCTATTTCCCCCACCTCTACAACCACTACCACAGTTCAGACCCCTCTTTCTACCCGAACCACAGAGAAGACCTACACAATACCCGTCACTGAATTTGGTGGGGAAGGCTCACTGAATGGCTTGGATGAGGTCATGAAGACAACCAAGATTATCATCGGCTGCTTTGTCGCAATCACACTCATGGCAGCCGTCATGCTGATCATCTTCTACAAGATGCGCAAACAGCACCACCAGCAGAACCACCACGCGCCCACTCGCACCATTGAGATCATCAACGTGGACGAGGACTGCGTAACCGGTGGACCAGGCATGGAGAGCCACTTGACTTTGCCTCCTCTTGAACACGAGCACCTCAACCATTACAACGCATATAAAACTGCATACAACCATGTCTCCACTATCAACTCCATACACAGCTCAGCGCATGAACCTTTGTTAATCCGAGCCAGTTCGAAAGACAATGTACAAGAGACCCAAATCTGAACATGTTCCTTTTGTCCCCCTTGTCATGGAATCACACGAAGACTTTGCTGACAGTACATGTTTAACGATTCGTTTTGAGGAGATAGCTCAAACACGGACGAACCACTGTGTGTTTGGCAAGTCAGTGGTCGGTGATGTTTCTTCAATGACTTTGGTAATTAGGGTATGTCTGTTACAAAAAGTGTCTTTACAAAACAAAAAGTTATTTATTTAAGAAAAAAAATATTGTTGTTAAATCAAGAAAAAAAACAGTATTCTACAATTATTTTTTCAGGACTTAGTTTGTTTTTCTTGCCTTTTTCTTATGTAGATTGACTGAAATGAATTGTTTATATTTAGTAAACTGAATACTTAGTTTTTTTTCCAGAACATCTAGAACAGATTAGACTGGTTTCCTCAGCTGTGGAGTAAGTGATGAAGTATTTTACGACTATTTGGAAATTGGAAGTACATATCGTACGGCATCAAAACATGCCAAAAAAAAACTTCAGCATAAAAACGACACTCTTCGTGCGATCGCGAGCTCATTCTGCGTGCGTTCAACAACAACTTTTAACAATTTGATGTCATTAAAGATAGATTATTTTAACTGACACATATTTTTGTCTGGATATGTGCACCCCAGGTAATTGCAATCTACTTTATATGATAAAAGGTAGGTAATGTATCAGTGCTCTGATGTCATAGTGCACGTGTCACAAGTGTGATTCCCTCACAATGGGATCAAATTTGTGTCATTGTATGGTTTTTATTTTAAGCACTGTACTTCATAAGGAGTGATATAACGTGTTATTTTGTCTAAACTTGAGACTCTAAAGACTGCTCTTACACACAGTTCAACATTAACAGTTCCCTTGGATTGCCTTTGACTAGGAGACAGTAGACATTTAAAGTGACCAATCAGAAAGGAGGGTAATTGCCGGGACATAAATTAATAAAAAATAAATTAATGTTGCACGCGTGGAGAAAGAGATGGACACATTGCGATTGCACGGGCAAAATGAGTCTGCACACATTGAGTGTGCTTTTTACACCATAATATTGCTCATTATTTCAAATTGTTCAGCAACAATTGGTAGCAATGATATCTGATCATGTCACGGTCCAATACAATATATCCCCCTCTTTTCTGTAATAACAGTTGAGGATAACTTAGAATATATATTTTTTAATTATACTATATATATATTGGTTATCTTATGCATATAATTTGTATGAATTGGCCATTTTTTTACTCAAGTGCCCAGTTTCCAAGAGTTGTTTTTTGTTGTTTGGTTGTTACCACTGATTGCAATAAACTCACTGAAACCTTGAAGGGAAAACGGCAAAGGTTAAGCAAAATGGAAGAATAGTTTAACATGTCACTCATTTGCATATTTATATCCATAATTGTGTGAATGCTTTGGAGCATTCACACATATGGTTTTCTACACCAAAATCCATCTATTTATTATTATTATTCAACAACTTATTCTTCTCCAGATTTTGGCGCACCCTACCTTCCACCTTTTTCACCTGATTCAAACCGTTTTAACTTCAAACTGTTCAGCCTATTCAGGAATCGCGGGCTTTCCCTTGACAAATTCCAAAAATTCCCAGATTTCCAAGAATTCCAGGTTTTCCGGGACATTTTTCAAACTTCCACCATTTCCACATGTTTCAATCTATTCAAACCATTCTACCTTCAACACATTCCACCATTCTTGAAATATAAACTATAATTTTTCCAAGTTCAAAAAAATTCCAGGATTTTCCAGAATTCCTGGTTTTCCAAAGCCCTATTTCCACCCTTTTTTCTGGCGACTACTCATCAAACAATCCTCTTAATCAGGACAAAAAACTGGAAGAATTCCCGGTTTTCCCGAAATTCAAGGAATTCCGGAATACCATTTCTCAATTCAACATGTTACTACTTCAACATTTTTCGACCGATTTTAAAACATTCAACACAAACCATTTCAACTCATTCCGACCATTCAAGTTTTTTACCATTTTCAAAAAAATTCCCGCTTTTCCCGAAATTCCCAATTTTGGGGGAAATTTCCATTGAACAGGACATTCTTCAAAATTCCACAACTCCCACATTTTTTAATCTGATTTAAACTGTTCCAACTTCAAAATGTTCAGCCTGTTTGGCAATTGTGTGCTCTACTTCAACAATTCTAATAAAATTCCAGGATTTCAGTTCAACTTCAGCATTGGAGCATTCACATGCAATTCCTTCAGGAATTGCCTCATCTTGTTTGGAGTTAAAAATGTTTCTGCAGGATCCTTAGCAACCTTTTTTTCGAGCACATACCCCTCACCTCATCTACAGGGCTGAAGGACTGCATGCTGTCAGAGGCAGACTAGTGAGCTTAAACCCTTTATACAGCTGTCTGAGCACATTGCCTGTAAACTGCGTGCCACATTTCCACATGTGCAGTACCTGGCAGGCCCACAGCCACCCACCGCCTGCCAGCAAAACAACTCGGCCCTTAGCAGCAGGTTTTGTGGCTCTAGGACGTGGCGTGTGTGGGAGCGAGCACCAGCCAGATGTCTGCTGTACCTGCTTTACTCCCCCAACTCCATTTACATTTTAATCGATGGGCTCATGGGCACGGCTCTGCAACGTTTCAAACAGCCCACCAGAAAAAAAATAATACCAACAATCATAAATTCAGTCAAGCCCAACATTTACGATAAAGTATATTTAATCTTGCTTGTCCCTTTTTATCAAGATTAATTCAGCTTTGTTACAGATTATTCTAAGAACATAAATATATACAGTCGTGGTCAAAAGTTTCCATACACTTGTGAAAGACAATGTCATGGCTGTCTTGAGTTTTCAATCATTTCTACAACTCTTATTTTTTTGTGATTGAGTGATTGGAGCACGTACTTGTTTGTCACAAAAAATATTCATGAAGTTTGGTTCTTTTATGCATTTATTATGGGTCTACTGAAAATGTGACCAAATCTGCTGGGTCAAAAGTATACATACAGTAACATACATGATAAATATTGGTGATGTAGAAAAGTTACAATCAAATCAAATTAGGTTCATGGCATGGCCTCTAAACTTCATGTGGTCGATTATGATTGACGACACCTGTTGACTTCTCTGAGCCCAGACAATGGGAAAGTCAAAGGAACTCAGCACAGATCTGAAAAAATGAATCATTGACTTCAACAAGTCAGGAAAGTCACTTGGAACACCATTCCTACCGTCAAGCATGGTGGTGGTAGTATTATGCTCTGGGTCTGTTTTGCTGCCAATGGAACTAGTGCTTTACAGAGAGTAAATGGGACAATGAAAAAGGAGGATTACCTCCAAATTCTTCAGGACAACCTAAAATCATCAGCCCGGCGGTTGGGTCTTGGGTGCAGTTGGGTGTTCCAACAGGACAATGACGCCAAACACATGTCAAAAGTGGTAAAGGAATGGCTAAATCCGGCTAGAATTAGGGTTTTAAATGACCTTCCCAAAGTCCTGACTTAAACCTCATTGAGAACATGGAGACAATGCTGAAGAAACAAGTCCATGTCAGAACACATTTAGCTGAACTGCACCAATTTTGTCAAGAGGAATGGTCAAAAATTCAACCAGAAGCCAAGGGACATGTAACCAAATATTAACATTGCTGTATGTATACTTTTGACCCAGCAGATTTGGTCACATTTTCAGTAGACCCATAATAAATTCATAAAAGAACCAAACTTCATGAATGTTTTTGTGACCAACAAGTATGTGCTCCAATCACTCTATCACAAAAAAACAACAGTTCTAGAAATTATTGGAAACTCAAGACATGCATGACATTATGCTCTTTACAAACTTATGACCACGACTGTATATATTTTACTGGAATCAATCAAAAATAGTAATAAATAATACAATTTAATTATGGCAATTATTAGAAACATCACATCTAATTTGGTGGAACTTACTGCTGGCCTGTGCAAAAAAAAAAAAAAATTATAATTTGACATACAGACATAAAGTTGGTAAAAAAGAAAAGAAAAAAGAAATAGACAAATGTGCTTAATGTTATTAGTTTGCTCAAGAAGTCAGGGACAAATACAGCGGTACCTCATTTTCGATTATTAAGGGAATAAGCGGTAGAAAATGGATGAATGGATGGATGGAATCCGTTCCAAAGTGTCTGTTGAAAACAAAATCGGATGATAACTGAAACTATTGTTCCTATTAGGACACAATGAAAATCAAGTTAATTGATTTCAGACATCCCCAAATACTAACACAATATGCTTTTTGATATAGAATATTTGTAGTTTTACAAGCGGAAACAATGCAAAATGCATACGCACTAAGACTGAAATTGATAAATGAACATTTAACATCACTTTCACTCTTTTAATAAAAACTCTTTAATTTTGTTTATGCAATACCACGAATGCACGAGACAGAATTTACAGCACAACACGTTATACTGTCGTGACCAGGCAACATAATGCGCTTAAGTATAGTCTTGCTTGCTCTGCAAACATTTCCTGATCGACCCTCGTCCTCTTCCATCAGCAGGGAATACAAGGTGGAACTAGTCTTTGAGAAACAGTAGGAAGGGGATTCATAGGCCCCCATTCTTGGTGGTTTTGCTGACACATGAAATTGGGAGGTGCACTATCCACTTTAGCCGCCAGATGGCAGTAGAGTGATTATTATCTTAAAATGTGTTTTGTGACGATTCCAACTTTGACCACTGTGTCAGTTGCTCTATAAGAGGGGTGTCAAATGTACGGCCCAGGTTTTTTCCGGCCCTCAGGATGAGTTTGCTAAGTATAAAAATGAGCCGTCATTTTTGAACGAAAGAAACTGCTGTTCTAAATTTGTCCACTAGATGTCCTAATAGCAATTCTTTGTATCTTTGTAGATGATGCTACATATATTAAAAAAAAATAAATAACCACACGATGTTAGTGCACCAGTCGAGGAAAATGAGCAAACTACATAAATAACATCCTGTAATTTGATTGTGATATCATTTTTTTTTATCTTGATAGATTGAAAATTAACACTAACGAGTTGACTGATGAAAATGATCACAGAAAGTATAAAATAACGACAAATAAAGATAGAATACTATTAACCGCAACATGTAAGTGTAAAAAAAAAACTAACATTATGATTTGTACATTTTCAGAATGTGCTTGTTCTATTTCTAAACAAAGAAAACAATCTGAAGTTGTCTTTATTTTTAAGTTATCATGCCGTGATTTTACCAGTCCGGCCCACTTGGGAGTAGATTTTTCTCCATGTGGACCCCGATATAAAATGAGTTTGACACCCCTGCTCTATGGAGTGGTACTTTCCATCATTTTCAGCAAACTGCATTGCAAAAAAAATGTACACAACCGCTTACTCTCAGGAATGGGACCATATAAATCCCTTCCCTACTGTAGTTCTCTTAACAGGAGCAAATGTCATCTCTAATCAATGTAAGACCAAGTGCTACATGAAACCGTAGATGTCAGCCGGTAAGCGCCATATTACCCATGTTTGTTGGGCTTGACTTATCCTAGCAGTGTGGTGCGTTACGGGACACTCTGTAAACATGGACTCTTAGGCTCTAATCGGCTTCGATTGAACTATTACTGAATGCTACAACATTATTTGCTCTGTCGTTGGTCGGTTTGCAGCCGTACTCAATAAAAAATGTCACTAACAGGTTTAATTATTCTAAAACTGTGTGTGAAAACCCAGACATAGTTTGCCTAAAACCCGAATCATAACAAACCGTATAAAATCAGAGGTACCACTGTATTGTATATTAGCAACTGAAGTTGCTAAAGTACAAGTTCATGCTTAAAACCTGCATGTTATTTTTAAAAAGCTAACACAGTTAATTGCATCCTATTTCATTTTATGATTTTTCTTTTTTTCTAACAAGGAATTCCTTAGCGAATCATCACACTGATGTGATGTATTAGGTCCAACAACAAAAGATATACATAATTGTCTTTTCCCTTCCAGGCTTATGGAGGAAGCAGCGTCGATTATGAACACTTTGGGGGTGCAATGTCAGAGTCTAATGAGTCTACCCAGCATGCCCACTGTTTGTGTCAATAGTGTCTAGGATAATGATATTAATATTAAGCTGATAATGTGTTTAGCCCCTTTGAAGGAAAAACACTAATAGATTTGACGTGAGTGTGCTGCACATTTAACAAGTGTTTTATATAAATGCTTAATTAAGATCCCCATGCAATTTTGGTCTAATTGAGCTATATTTAATATGCTTTCTGACATCCAAACAAAATATATCACATTGCACTTGTAATTCTCTAAATCCCATTGGAAGTTCCATATTTGGGACATTGTTGTTACAATTATAATAATTTTTGGTCCTAAACTTCCCGTTTGGTCTTTAGTTGAAGGTGATTTGTGTTGGAAATTTGATTACTTTCAATTGCGTCACACTCCTTCATGTATGTAAGATATTGCCATGTTTTGATCAGCATTTCTTCCTGACACGAACCTTTTTTTTTTTAAGAGGAAATGTAGTTGTAGTAGTAGATTTATACAAAAATACATTTTGAGATTGCATCATTTACAAATGTCAAAAATCAAGTGTTTTGTTGTCTGTTTTGTTTTTACTCGTACCAACCAGCTGTTTAAAAAAAATGTGCTGTACAAGATTAAGAGGTTGATTTTCATGTAAGAATTATTTTATGACCTTTAACAAGATATGGGGATTGATTATAGAGAACAGAGTTTGTAGTACATAAAATATGGTTAAAATAAACTCTTGTTGTTTTTGGTACTGTCTGTGCTCTTCTGTGTTGTATCAATCAAATTTAAGAAAAACAATATTTTAATTGTTTTTTTCCAGGAGGTTACAAATATGAAATCTAAAGTGACTTGTGGACTTTTTAAACATTATTGTTACTTTGTTGAAAAACTGTTGCATTTAAACCACAACATATGAAATATCAGATTTTGTTATTTGTTTATTTTAAAAGCAATTCAAATACAAAACTTCCAAAGTCGGAGAACATAAACATTTGCAAACATGTTTTTTATTTGCAAACAAAAAAATGGATTAAAAAATATTAATATATTCATACATATATATATATATATATATATATATATATATATATATATATATATATATATATATATATATATATATATATATATATATATATATATACATAAATACTGTACATATACATATTATATATAAATACATAATGTACATATATATATATATATATATATATACAGTATATATATATATATATGTATATATATATATATATATATATATATATATATATATATATATATATATATATATATATATATATATATACATATATATATATATATATATACACAGGATTAGGGTTTTTCATTTAAAGAGAACTACGAAAAATGGCAACATTATCTTTTTTTTAACAGAAAATCTTACAATACACAAAACATATGTTTACGATTGCACTCAAATAACAATTTTACAAGATCAAAATATCAATTAAAGGGCATTAAACACATTGGGCTCTTGTCGCACTCAAAGAACAATTTACATTACATATAGTCTGCCATAATCAAGGATTAGATTAGAATACAATAAAAAAGCTTTATTGACATTATATTAAATGTTTCATGATTTATGGTTGCCACTCCTGGTATGTGCTTTAAGAAAAATAAAATTATTAATAAATACTAAAAACAAAACTATGGATAAATGTACACAGATAAGCCATGTAACAGGTAAAACACACATTTGTTAAAGATAAAACATACATTTTAGGAATTTGTTAAAAAATTCAGTCATTTCACTTGCATTAGTTGACGCTAATTGGGCGGTCTTAATTCTGCTAATATTTGGCATCAAGCCAAGCAGCTGTGTGCACGTCTACGTATCTACACATGCACAACAAGGGAGCTGGTTAACTTATATAAGTGTAATATATGTGTGTTTGTGAGAATGGCAACATGCTGTCTGAGTGACGTCACTGAGTGAGTGGGCGAGTAAAGAGAGAGAGAGATAGAGTGCACTGCACAGTGAGTGATGAATAAGTCCGGTTGTGTCCTGCAAAACTAATAAAAAAGCAACCAGATTGTCACAAATCGGTGGCTTTGTCGTTCTGACCCGAAAGCGGACCTTTGCAGACCCATTGTAAAGTGAAGGGTGTTACTCTCGACGAAAACATCGACCCTGAAGAGAACGCCTGCTTCTCGACTACGGTCTGCACCAGAGCCGAACAGCAGGACAGGTGTAAAAACTACAATATTACCTGTCACTCTTTATAACTCCTTGTGCAGATCTGAATGCTTATTTTTTAAATGTTTAGCTACGTCGGTCACCTGGTTTCTCAAGAGTGTCAAAGTAATGCTTAGTTAAGTATGTACTTATTAATTTATTTCATTCTTTCGTATTTCATTAAAACAATTATCATTTATTTTCAAGAAACAGTATAGAAATGAATAGCAGTGTAGCTTTAATGTCAACTTACCTACAACAATGTTTGTCAATATTGCATGCATACATCACAGTGAACACAGTCCACGGTATGTCCCATTGAGTAATATTTATTATATTTATTATATAATATTGCCTTAATCCTCATGGTCATGAAATTCACCAGAGCTGCACAGTTACTGAAATCTTCATGATAAATTCCTTGTTTGATATTAGATACCTTGCACTCCCCTCCACCTTCCGTTTGAAGATGCTCAACAGGGTTGAGGTCTGTAGATGTCCTTGGCCACTCCCATCACCTTCAGCTCATTAGTGAGACACTTTTGGTCTTGGGAGGTGTATTTGGGGTCATTATACATGTTGGAAAGCTGCTACGTGGTCCATTGTCCGAAGCGCTCCTTCAAAAGGTCACACAGTACATGTTTCATTTCTGCAGTATTATATACTGTAATAAAAATAATGGTATGTGTGTGGTGTACTCACTTTATGATATACTGTACATAAACACACACTTTTGTTTCTATATTTTTGCGCCGAACGCTGCCGTTTTAGCATCCATGGTCTTTAATTTGCTGCAGTGTTCTTGCTGCACCCAATCTTCTCTCAAGTACCATGGGCCTGATTTACCAAGATCAAAATACCACGTGCTAAACAGTGTGTGTGCAAATAACATAATTGTGTGTGATCTACTAAGTGCGTGTACAATTGAAAATTGGTGCAGACCGCCTTATTTAAATGACGATTGTGCGTGTAGTATATAGGCGTTCACCATGGATACAGACACTTGATCATTTACTGAACATTCCTGTTATCATGCACCTACCTGTGGTGTTTTGTTATGTTTTCAAACATGCAGGAGACTTTTTACGGGCATTTTAGAAGCGTGCAGTGCTAATCTAAGAAAACCCAAAACCAGTGAAGTTGGCACGTTGTGTAATTCGTAAATAAAAACAGAATACAATGATTTGCAAATCCTTTTCAACTTATATTCAATTGAATAGACTGCAAAGACAAGATATTTAATGTTCAAACTGAGAAACATATTTTTTTGTTTTCAAATAATCATTAACTTAGGATTTAGTGGCAGCAACCCATTGCAAAAAAGTTGGCACAGGCGTATTTTTACCACTGTTACATGGCCTTTCCTTTTAACAACACTCAGTAAACGTTTTGGGAACTGAGGAGACACATTTTTGAAGCTTTTCAGATGGAATTATTTCCCATTCTTGCTTGATGTACAGCTTAAGTTTTTCAACAGTCTGGGGCCTCCGTTGTGGTATTTTAGGCTTCATATTGCACCACACATTTTCAATGGGAGACAGGTCTGGACTACAGGCAGGCCAGTCTAGTACCCGCACTCTTTTACTATGAAGCCACGCTGTTGTAACACGTGGCTTGGGATTGTCTTGCCGAAATAAGCATGAAAAGGACGTTGCTCAGATGGCAACATACAGTATGTTGCTCCAAAACCTGAATGTACCTTTTAGCATTAATGGTGCCTTCACAGATGGGTAAGTTACCCATGCCTTGGGCACTAATACACTCCCGTTCCATCACAGTTGCTGGCTTTTGAACTTTGCGCCTCGAACAGTCCGGATGATTATTTTCTTCTTTGTTCCAGAAAACAGGACGTCCACAGTTTCCACAAACAATTTGAAATGTGGACTCGTCAGACCACAGAACACTTTTCCACTTTGCATTAGTCCATCTTAGATGAGTTCGGGCCCAGCAAAGCCGGTGGCGTTTCTGGGTGTTGTTGATAAATGGCTTTTGCTTTGCATAGTAGAGTTTTAACTTGCACTTACAGATGTAGCGACAAACTATAGTTACTGACAGTGGTTTTCTAAAGTGTTCTTGACCCCATGTGGTGATATCCTTTACACACTGATGTCGGTTTTTGATGCAGTACCACCTGAAGGATCGAAGGTCACGGGCATTGCTGCTTACGTGCAGTGATTTCTCTACATTCTCTGAACCTTTTGATGATATTGCGGACCGTAGATGGTGAAATCCCTAAATTCCTTGCAATAGCTCGTTGAGAAATGTTGTTCTTAAACTTTTCGACAATTTGCTCACACATTTGTTCACAAAGTGGTGACCCTCGCCCCATCCTTGTTTGTGAATGACTGAGCATTTCATGGACGCTGCTTTTATACCCAACCATGGCACCCACCTGTTCCCAGTTAGCCTGTCCACCTGTAAGATGTTCCAAATAAGTGTTTGATGAGCATTCCTCTACTTTGTCTGTTTTTTTTGCCACTTATGCCAGCTTTTTTGAAACATGTTGCAGGCATCAAATTCCAAATGAGCTAATATTTGCAAAAAATAACAAAGTTTTCCAGGTCGAAAGTTAAGTATCTTCTTGTCTTTGCAGTCTATTCAATATAATATAGGTTGAAAAGGATTTGCAAATCATTATATTCTGTTTTTATGTACGATTTACACAACTTCACTGGGTTTTGGGTTTTGTACATTGAGACCACTTTTTTTTTTTTTGCGCTGTGAAAGTACATACTACATTATATTTTCTTTAATATATAGGAGATATGTTAATATATATTCTGTGTGAAAAAATAAATGCCATTAAAACACTATAGGACACAAAAACGCATAATTTGAATTTGTTTTAATAAGCCTCTTAAGTCACCCTGCATGCAGCATAAAAATGTGTCTGAATAGACGATATGTCTAAAATGTTTTTGTTATGTCAGTCCGAATACGTTGACACACGCATGTAGTACAGAGGATTCTCGTCTGTCCATCATCTGTCTTTTCAGCGGTGGCACAGATATTGTGGCACAGATCTTGCAGCCGTGTGTGTAACTGTTAGTTTGCATGTACTTTTCAGACATGCTAAATAAGGACGCTAATATAGGTGCCACAATCACTTTCTAGTTTTATAAAATTTGTCTGCCTGTGCTCAATAATTATATTTGCCTTTTCTCCTTCCAGTATTGTGGCTGTACTGACGATTAGCATATATTTTGCATATTAATGTTACACAGATGCATCATGAATTTGGTAACAGTTTTATTTATATATATATATATATATATATATATATATATATATATATGTATATATATATATATATATATATATACAGTCAGGGTGTATTTTTCAGTTAAATTTGCCATTATCTCACCACTGACCATACAGTACAAAAACCCACGCCATCTTTTAGATAACCATCCGGTGGTTAATAAATCAATGATAAATGGGTTGTACTTGTATAGCGCTTTTCTACCTTCAAGGTACTCAAAGCGCTTTGACACTACTTCCACATTTACCCATTCACACACACATTCACACACTGATGGAGGGAGCTGCCATGCAAGGCGCTAACCAGCACCCATCAGGAGCAAGGGTGAAGTGTCTTGCTCAGGACACAACGGACATGACGAGGTTGGTACTAGGTGGGGATTGAACCAGGGACCCTCGGGTTGCGCACGGCCACTCTTCCACTGCGCCATGCCGTCCCGTTGAGGTAAAGGAGCATGTACAGTTGAAATAAATTGTGTGATGAATCTGCATATACATGATTAATGCCATCATTTTTTATAGTTGTAATATATGCCAAAGACTAACATTATCTTACTATTGCCTAGACAATATGTATAATTTAAACACATAATGTGAGCTCAGTTATGCAGGTGTCACTCATAATATGTTATTCTTAAAATGCACAACTCTGACTGGCAGACATTATGCAGGCAAATCCAATCATTTCCATTTTGTTAGTGTCTGAAGGACTAATTAGTGCATTGGTAAAACATCTTGTGGTTGAAAACCCACTACATCACAAGACAAACACATTGATTGCACTTTTATCTATCATCAGCATACATGAGCAATTGTTCCGCTCTCTGTCGGCCAAATAAAGTGAGATTGAGATTCTAGTGTGATTAAGTGGTTTTGCAGAAAGAAATCCCGCAATAAACACTGGGACCAAAAAGTGGTGAATTTGAGCCAATTTGCAGCAAATATCTGTTTGTTGCAGAAAGCCTAGGATCAGGAATTAAATTACTCTGTGATGTATAATATGCTTGATAAAAGTTATTGAATGGTAGTGAATCGATATTCTTGTTTTTTTAATTGGACAATCAATCAATAATCAATCAAATTTTATTTATATAACCCTTAATCACCAGTGTCTCAAAGGGCTGCACAAGCCACAATGACATCCTCGGCTCAGATCCCACAATAAACCAGTAAGTTTATTTTAGTGCCTTTTTTCTTTTATAAATGTTTTTTTTCCCCTGCTTGTGATAATATATGTAGAATATATCATAATAATGTATGCATACAGTATGTGCTTGTATATGTATGTGTATATGTATGTTTGTACAGTGAATGTGCATGTGTATGTATGTACTGTATTTGTGTATTTATGTGGGAGCGTATCTACCTATGTATGTGGGTAAGTACCAATGTGTGCGTATGTATGTATTAATGTATGAATATACGTATGTGTGCATATATGTATGTATAATTGTGTGTAAGTGAGTATGTATGTTAATTTGTATGTACAATATATTTGTCTTCCAGTGTGGGCGGGAGCCAAAGTACGGCCCCAGCCACCCAGAGAGCCCAACCCAAAACAGCAGTGAGAACTAGGGGTGGTCCCACGCAGTTAGGCCGGCAAGCGACAGAAACCCACCGTGTCATAGACAGACGCGCTCAGCACAGGACAAGGCACAGGAGAAGCAGGAGACAGCCAGCCCCCAAGCCAGTGAGAGACCACACCCCACGGGGAAGAAAGACGGGACGCCCCACCCCGAGGAGCTCAGAGACTCCCCGCAGCAGGACGGGAAGACAGCCCCCGCCCGACCAGCAACCGGTCCCCCACAAGAGCACGGCAGGGCCCACCCCAGGCCATCCCACCCAAGTCGGCCACCGCAGGACCGCCCAGCATGGGGTCACTGGAACCACCCACCCCACCTACAGGGACCCCAGCGATGGAGATGGAACATCCATCAACTGCCCTGCCGGATGCTTCCCCTGAGGGAAGAAAAAAGAAGGTGGCACTTAATTGTATCTCGCACTTGAGTTACTGTGGTGTTATAACATCTTTACTTGATGCACAGCTTGCTTTTCTCTGTATTTAATTGATGCTACATGAGCAAACAACAGTAAATACTTGGTAGCTTTTCTAATAGTATTTTGTTTACATCTTCTTTTCTTTAAGTTTATGGATTGCAATGTCTTGAAGTTGATACGTCAACTATTTGCTCAGAATCAGTATAGGAACCGCCTGTTTTGTATGTGTCTATTTAAAAAATAAACACATGACATTGTTCTGATATGATACATGAAACATTTAATTTTATTTTCACCATGCAAAACTTTCATCTGCATCGAATTGTATTGTCAAATTGTAATTTATTAGCTGCACCGGACTATAAGCCACATTTATATACAGTGCGCTGGGACATGAGGTATTTACACAGTAAGACTCAGTAAATGTTTATATTAACATACCTTAATTGTTTCCAATCAGTGCCTGTAACACGGAAGAAAAACAGCTGATCGAACAAAACAGAAGTCATTGTCATGGACCCACTAGCTGCAGAAGCTAGCTCTATAATCAGATAAACAGTCTCAATAACTCCACAGGGACGTCTTGGTGACTATACCAAGAAATTTGGGAATCTCAAACAATACAAAAATAATGCTGTTGTGAGTTAATAATTATATCACTTGTATATGTGTTAACATATTAGCTAATGCTAAGGACACTGGTGTCATTACATTATGATAACACACACAAATAGGCATAAAAACACTCTTACAGACATCACATATGGGACAGTTTGGTAAGTATAAACAGTTTTACTTATGCTTTAAAAGCCCATAGTATAGTTATTGCTTTTGTTTAGTTATTGTGGACCAGCTAGTTTTATTTTGTTAAATTATTTTTATATGTAGCATTAAATACCACAAATACCACATCATCCGATTTACAACAAAACTAATAAATTCAAAATTTGTGTTATTGTGTTCACTTTAGTTACTTGCTACAAAACATGTTCAGTTCTATAACATACTGTCAAAGTAACAGATCGAGACTTGAAAAACAAGGATACAAAATCGGATTGACGGCCAAAAATGTTGATCGGGACATCTCTAATGAAAACAAATAATATAATTCACAGTTTTAGATACACGGTCTAATGCCCCTGGACACATCATCAGTGATGTAACCTGGGATCACAGGGGGTTGATGAAACCTCAGCTTGTGTACAGGTAGCACTACCGTAGTGAAGTGAAGTGAATTATATTTAAACAGCACTTTTCTCTAGTGACTCAAAGCGCTTTTACATAGTGAAACCCAATATCTAAGTTACATTTAAACCAGTGTGGGTGGCATTGGGAGCAGGTGGGTAAAGTGTCTTGCCCAAGGAAACATCAGCAGTGACTAGGATGGTGGAAGCGAGGATCGAACCTTGAACCCTCAAGTTGCTAGCACGGCCACTCTACCAACCGAGCCACGCCGCCCCGTACATGCCACGCTTCGCCCCTCCTGACCCACAGCCACCTCAACGCTATACCATTGCAAAACTGGCCAACTTAATGGCCCTTTGCTGACTGGCCCCTGTAATACCGAGCATTTTCTAAGCACTAGAGAGGAATTGGCCCACAAATCCTCAGCATCCCACTTCAATGGGTTGGCATCTTGCCCGCCAACCATTGCTCGACACTCCTCCATTAGTTCAGCATACTTTTCCCTCTTCATTTTGTTGGCCTCCTCCTTATTGTCCTCCCAAGGCACAGTCTTGTCTTATCTCCATTGAGCTCCAAGATTACATGCTTTGAGGCTACTGATGTAAAAACAATGTATGGCCTTAATGTTGTCTTGGTGATCGCTTCAGGGAACTTCAGCTGCTTTCTCGGATCAATTACCATCTCCCAATTGCATGCCGTTGCCAACAAGCTGTAGACTTCTTGCCAGATCTGATAAAAGCGATGGTGTTCTTTATTGGGTAAATGCTCTTATTGTGGCTGATTTCACCGCAGTTGAAATTCGCTATGGCTTTCAGGACCTGGTCATGTTGCCAGTGGAGCCCCTTTGCCGATATTCGATAAGGTTCAGCTTTCCACAACTCAGTCCAAGAGCGGCCAAAGGATCCGAGGGAGAATACCATACTGGTAAACCCAAGCCTTGAACTTGCCAGGGAGGCCCGATTTTTCCACCACGGCTAGCCAGGTCGTCAGGTCTTGGTTGGTCACTTGTATGGAGGCTGTGTATCTCAGCCTGCAACTGTACACCTTACTGAAGCTCTTCACCAGTTCCTCAGTAAGTGATGGTATTTTGGCGGTGCCGAGTGAGAAGCAGAACTTGCCCTTTTTCAGCACAAGAGACCTCGACTTAGCCGATAATAATAAATCATCTCCTCTAGCCGTTCAGGATCCCACCTGCAGCCTGGGACAGATGTAGTTGTCAGCGTCAGGTCATCCATGAAGGCTCAAATGGGTAGCTGTCATACTCCAGACTTGGTGAGGGTCCCCCTGCACTGAATTTCTGCCGACTTCACCAGCATGTTCATGGCGAGTGCAAAGAGGATGACCGTGATCGTACAGCCGGTGATGATACCCTTTTCAAGCTTGTGCCAGTCGGAGGTTGTTGTTCCAGAGGAGACTCTCAGGCAGAAGTTGGTGGGATGTAATGCCGGTTCAGTGCTTCTTTGACCAACTTGTGGAGTATTGATCCATAGGCGTTTGCGAGGGCCCAGCCACAATACAGCAAGGTGCCCCTTGTTCTCCCTGGCTTCCATAATAAGCTGTATGACCACGCCTGTGTGCTCCAGACACCCGGGTACCTTTGGAATCCCTCCTTTATGTACCGAGGTATTGATTTCAGAGTTTTTGAGGAGGTAGTCTGCCAGACACCTGGCAAGGAGCCTGAAGCAGAGCTTCCCTTCAATACTCAATTGAGATGTGATTCACAACCCCTCTGCTTGTCTCCACTGGTCTGCTACCTTGCCTTTCCTCCAGATCATCTTCAGGATCTTCCATATCCTGTGTAGTAGCGTTGGGCAGTTATTGTATACCTTATAAGGTACTCCACTGAGCGCCAGAGCAGAGCTCCACCACCTGGATTTCCTTCCAACTAGGTTTTTTTCGTTGAACTCCGGGTCTGGTGCAGGTGGCTTCATCAGAGACCATCAGAGGCCTAGGTCTTGCTGTCTGCATTCATCACTGTAGGTCTTCTTGAGGTGGTAGTCAATCTCAGCTTTGGAGCAGGCAAGTTGACCGCTATGCTTCTGTCCTTGCAACTTTTTTGTGAACCCAAATGGGTTTGCTAGACCACTCTTTTCTACTCAACTTAGCTCTCCACAAGGTCATCAACCTCTTGCGGATTATGTAGCATAACTCTGCAAGAGGTCCCCTCGCCTCTTTACTCGCAACCCTAAACTGCTGCCTCAAGCGCTTCAGATTCTGTCTGATGGATCTTGCTAGCTCTGTTGGTGTAATGGTGCAAGGGGGTCACCACTGCTGGTGTTCCTCTAGCCAAAACCTCTCTGCAGCTAAACTGATGATTATCGTGGTCATTGTCGTTCAGCTCCTCCTTTGGCAGTTGCCTCCAAAATGGTTTCATTATGTTCTACTCCACATAATTGTTTAAGAAAACAGTCATTAGTGAAAAAATAACACAAAAGCAACAATGTAACAAAAATATAAATGTGAAAATAAGACAAATAACTTCCATCACATGCAGATACTATTAGAGCAGGGAGGCAGGGGGCAAAGTATGCCTGAGTGAGCAACAGAGAGGGAAAGGTGTGCTGTTTGCACGGACCGACCAGAAGAGACCATGCAGTTGCATTAATTCTGTAAGGAAAATTGAGTAATTTCCTGGACGTATTGTAAAAGTATTGATCCATCATGCTAGTATCGATCTGATACCAATAATCACTTTGCTAGCAATACTATCGATATTTACATCAATACGCCCGCCCCTGGCACACCTTCCAACATCTTATTTGTTTTCAAGACAAAATGGTTTAGTTAAACAGAATTACTGTGTGTTAACTGATTGTTTTCCAAGACATGAACACGCATTAAAGTCATTAGCCAGAACATTTGTTGGATAGTACCCAAAAGATTTCTCAGTGACAAATGGAAGTACCAAAACTTAATCAGCTCCAAAAATAATTATGATGACTGGATAATATTGTATTTCATTAAATGTTTTACACCTTCATAAACAAATTAGTTTCTTATTTTGACAGGCATGAGCTAAATGTATATTGTCAGCTTAGGGATTCACAGCGTCGTCTGAATCTATTAGTGTGAGGATCCCTACCTCATCATCCATCCTCATTTGATAAACTAGTGACAGTAAACTCTTGACCCTGATTTTGCTGGCTCAGCAATATAACATCCATCATGTTAGTGGGATGCTTCAGCAGTCTGAGTTAGCTAATTCATGTCAGCAATTCCCAAAGTAGCACAGTTAAATTGTTTGTTGATGTAGTGTTGGGGTAATTTGTTCAACAGGATGGCTATGTTTTGGAGGACCAGCAAAATGTTAATAAACTTTTTTTTTTTTTTACAGATCATGATCATAGTCATCATTGGCAGAGTTGATATTTTATTTTGCTGCATTACACAACTTTGTATTTAGACAGTCACAAAAGTAAATATATATGCCACCTGCCCCTCCTCACCTTCATTGAATACTCCTATTTCATTTAATAGCTCATTTTGTTTGAGAGAGAGTTTATTTTAAATATTCTAGGTGATATCCAAATAAACTTTTTTTTGGAGTGCATAACCCTAAATAATTCATGTAGACCAGTAGGTGCTAACAATTACTGTTTATCAATCATACAGAAAATAATGTCTTTATCACATAATTAAAAATACCAAATTAGTTTTTGTAGCCAACAAAACAATTTTAAAATGTATAAAACTTTCATGCACCGTTCCATTATATCTAATGAAATTAATTAATGAAACTGGCTCTCCTATTGGAGAAATGTCTATAAAGTGAAAGAGTTTCAAAATTAGTCTTTGAATATGTATTTTCCTGATTCAGTATTCTGCAGTAAAAAACTTTGATTAAAAAACATTGCATGTATCATTTTCCAAGTATAAATATTCCAGTGTAATTCAAAGCATTACAAAAAGGGAACTCTAAAAAATAAGTCTCAACTATCTTTATTGGAATTGTACTGATAGGAATCTGCATTGCAGCAGGTATAACACCAAACCTCACAATTAAGTATGGAGGTTAATTTGTGTCTTTATTACAAAAGCTTTGTTTTGACACTGAATTGATGTAACTGAATTTTTTGCGTTTTAATTTTGTGAACTGAATTTTTTTTTTTACATAGATGTACGCTAATTTCATTGAAAAAAATGTGCTAGTAAAATGTGTGTGTTTAAAAACCAGTGTATAAAAATTCAATGTAAAAAAAAAAAAAATTCAGTGTCGAAAAATGTGCTGCTTCAAAAAGCAGAACTCATTTCCGATAAATTAAGATTGAAGCTATCGATCCTGTCTCAGAACCAGCCAATGTGGTGTCAAGTTTAAAGTCACGTGACACGGGTCCTGCTAAACAGCATAAACAAAGGCAGTTAACTGGGCAACCTGGGACTAATACAATATATTTAACATTTCAATGCGGCCCACTGAATATTTTCAAAATAAATATAGAAATGATTACAATGGTTAGAATCGCCACATTTGAGCGACAATCAAAGCTCTGCTTCGTGCAGACTGGGCACGAACAGAGTGGGGCAGAGTGGGTAGGGCTTGTTTACAGTAGAGATGTCCGATAGTATCGGCCTGCCGATATTATCGGCCGATAAATGCGTTAAAATGTAAAATCGGAAATTATCGGTATCGTTTTTTTTATTATCGGTACCGGGTTTTTTATTTTTTTATTTTTTTTTATTTTTTATTAAATCAACATAAAAACACAATATACACTTACAATTAGTGCACCAACCCAAAAAACCTCCCTCCCCAATTTACACTTATTCACACTCATTCACACAAAAGGGTTGTTTGTTTCTGTTATTAATATTCTGGTTCCTATATTATATATCAATATATATCAATACAGTCTGCAAAGGATACAGTCCGTAAGCACACATGATTGTGCGTGCTGCTGGTCCACTAATAGTACTAACCTTTAACAGTTAATTTTACTAATTTTCATTAATTACTAGTTTCTATGTAACTGTTTTTATATTGTTTTACTTTTTTGAGAAAATGTTTTTAATTTATTTATCTTATTTTATTTTATTAATTTTTTAAAAAAGTACCTTATCTTCACCATACCTGGTTGTCTAAATTAGGCATAATAAAGTGTTAATTCCACGACTGTATATATCGGTTGATATTGGTATCGGTTGATATCGGTATCGGTAATTAAAGAGTTGGACAATATCGGAATATCGGATATCGGTAAAAAGCCATTATCGGACATCCCTAGTTTACAGTGCAAAAAAGCCTGATAGCGAGTGTCAGACGGAGGCAGATTTCATTAGTTATTAATGTTAATTTCTTTAATAATAAAATTGTATGTGTTAACATTTAACAGTGAGCTGATAATAGTTCTGCTGTCCAGTTGTTATATATTCATTTTTTACACTGCTGAGTCTCATTTGCAATTATTATATAGTAGACTTTGCATGCAATTCCAAGACGTAACATGACAGTGGTGTGCCTAGTTAGGGAGTAGTCTTTGCCATTAAAATGACCCTATTATGCAAAATCAACACTACTTACCTATTGATACCTGTTTTGGTGTATTTAAAATCAAACCGTAGAGGCATTACCGGCATATTTGTAAAACAATCTTGCCTTCTTTCATACTTCCTCCATTTCTACAACCCCCTTGCAGTTTTATTTACATGATGTACAGTTGTAACGTATATCTGTCAATAAAATCGCTTTGGAAGCGCTAAAAACTACCGGTACGACAAAAATGAAGTGGAAAAACGCTTTCTGAATAGAGCCTTGTAAATAGGACCGCCCAAAAAAACGCATCCTAAAGACATGGTTAGAAAACGGTGTGAAGATGGTCTGTAAAACATAATCTATCATGTTTTCCAATGAACCACCATTACATGTTATGTAGACCAGTGGTCCCCAACCTTTTTTGCATCACGGACCGGTTTAATGGAGGCATTATTTTCAGGGACCGGCTTTCCACTTGTGCCAGATAAATACAGCAAAAATAAGTGCATGAAAAATACAACTCACTATAATGCTGAATTAGTGGGAGCCTTGGGCTTGTTCCTTTGCAATGAGATGCAGATGGAAATCAGCCTTTGGCTACAATTTGTCACATTTATATTTGATATGTTCATTCATGTGCATTGTATCATGTCACAGAGGTATAACAAATGGCAACTTTCTATGAGGAGTTTTATTGTACATCTATAAACAAGCTTATTGGTGTGACGAGCGGGACAAGCAAAAGTTTAAAAATAATTTTATGTTTTTCTGCGGCCCGGTAGCAAATGCCTCACGGACCGGTACCGGTCACCGGACCGGTGGTTGGGGACCACTGATGTAGACCACAAGGAAGTTTTTAAATTAAAAAAAAAACATCATAATATGGCCCCTTTAATGCTTCCTATAATCCGGTGCGCCTTTTGTATGAAAATAACCTGAATATACCCGCTCATCGGCAGTGTGCCTTATACTCCGGTGCGCCTTATAGTCCAAGAAATGCAGTATACATTTATTTTCATATTTGTGGTATTAAAAAAAAAAAAAACATTCTGTAATAAATCGTAATATTGAATGAATTGAATTGAATGAAATAAAGTTTAATTCGGTCATATAATCAACCATCAACCATTAACCATTTTGTGTGACCAGTTTAAGAGTACAGACTATACATATATAACAATCCTACACCTTTACACACAAAAGGAAAAGAAAAGAAAAGAAAAAGCATATATATTTGCCTATCCTAAACCTTCACTGAAAATAAGATTACCTGGAACATCAACGTTAACAGTGACGTGCAGTCACTGTTAACGCCTCACCTGCCATCATGAAAAGAAAAAAAATGTAAAAAGAAAAAAAAAAAATTAAATTGTTGTATGTATCCAGTGATTATACTATAACGTTATTTTCCATTTAACTTCACCAGTTTTAGATTATTTTTATTCAAAATCGCTGAATTTTCACATTTGCCGTTCAAATACTAAGAAGAGATGGTGCGGTGAACAGCAGCCAGTTGAGGCACATCACTGAGTTGTGCCTCAACATGGATTGCGCAATGACTCGGCTAACTGCTGGCCTGCTGTGCAGTGAGACTGTATTGCTATATGAACTATATTATACATTTCCATAGTTTAGTTAGCTGAGGTATGTAATGTACAGTGTATTTTGTCAACAACTGTATGTGTGTAAAGTATTTGTGCTGAGCAATCACAAAACTGCTGCGAAGACGCACTGTGTGAGGCTCGCAGTAATCTCGCCTCCTGGTGCCGGTTAATGCACCCCCGCGCAGAATGCACCCCCCGACGGGAGCGCAACACCAACCAAAGCCCACACCCAAACCCTCTACGTGCAAGACCGAATCCACCCAAAAAAAGTCACTTAATAAGAAGCCAAAAAGTGCAAAAACAACAATGCTCGTGCCGGAGGAGCCGTGAACGACTGCAGGGACACAGCATTAGGTACACCTGCAGATTGCAGCACGGATTTCATATTTCATTCATTCACAACTCCTCCAACACGAACACCACTGTTACCGCACTTATAAGTAAAGGTAAGACCATCGTAACGTTTTTTTTATTAAATGTGCTTTTTTGTGTGCTACAGTTTGTATGTGTAAAGTTAAAGTTTAGTTAAAGTACCAATGATTGTCACACACACACTAGGTGTGGTGAAATGTGTCCTCTGCATTTGACCCATCCCTTGATCACCCCCTGGGAGGTGAGGGGAGCAGTGGGCAGCAGCGGCGCCGCGCCCTGGAATAATTTTTGGTGAGTTAACCCCCAATTCCATCCCTTGATGCTGAGTGCCAAGCAGGGAAGAATGCTGGTATGAGCTTTTAAACATAACCCGTTAACTGCTGCCAATCAAATGGTGAATAAGATACTCTTTAGGGTTCATATGTTTGTAAATCTGACTGTGATGAAGTCAATGCCTCACCAGTCATGAACCTCACCGCATGTCACTGAACGTTAAAAAAAAATCAAAATCAATGGGATGAAACTAATTGTTACTATATTTTATAATTTTCAATTATTTCACCTTTCAATATTTTCTTTAACCTTAACAAAGAAGTACATGTCTTCAGCTCATCGCTGAGCTTGTTCCACCATTTAACTCCTAAAACTGAAATACATTTGTATTTAATATTTGTTCTTGCTTTACCTATTTTAAATATCAATATCCCCAGTAAATTATAGTTTTATCCTCTTAATTGAAATAACCTAAGAATACAGGCTGGAAGGCTGTTGTTCTTTACTGGAAACATAATTTCCATTGTTTTTAAAAACACAATATCTGAAAATTTTAACACATTAGGACTTATAAATAATGGATTGGTATGTTCATAGTAGCACGCTTTGTGTATTATTCTAATGACCCTTTTTTGGAGATAAAGTTCATCTAGTCACCTTAGTAGAACGAAAATAGGCCTTTTTATAGCATTTATCAGGGTGACTCACTCCCCCTAAAATGTGGTCACACTGCTTTGATTAGCAGATTCAGCACTAAGTGGAAGCAACTAAAGCAGCCATAAATCAATCTGTTCCTGGCCCAGCATGACAACCACAGAGGACCATATATGTGGATGTTGACAAAGGAGCACACAGAAATACTCTCCTCTCAATTCACACATTGGCATCCATGTGCACAAATCGCATCTTCGTAATAATTGCTATGGTTTGTGCGCGTGGGTGATCACTGGCGGCTTTGTCAGCTGTTGATAGTCCTACCGAAACTGAGATTGTAGAATTCACTGACTGGCTGTGTTTTGAATAACTATATCTTCCTACAGTCCTCTACCACAGTGATTCTCAACCTTTTTTCAGTGATGTACCCCCTGTGAATTTTTTTTTAATTCAAGTACCCCCTAATCAGAGCAAAGCATTTTTGGTTGAAAAAAAAGAGATAAAGAAGTAAAATACAGCACTATGTCATCAGTTTTTGATTTATTAAATTGTGTAACAGTGCAACATATTGCTCATTTGTAGTGGTCTTTCTTGAACTATTTGGAACAAAATATATAACAATAACTACAAACTTGTTGAAAAATAAACAAGTGATTCAATTATGAATACAGATTTCTACACATAGAAGTAATCATCAACTTAAAGTGCCCTCTTTGGGGATTGTAATATAGATCCATCTGGATTCATGAACTTAATTCTAAACATTTCTTCACAAAAAAAAAAAAAATCTTTAACATCAATATTTATGGAACATGTCCACAAAAAATCTAGCTGTCAACACTGAATATTGCATTGTTGCATTTCTTTTCACAGTTCTTTTTGACAGATATTATAGTGAGAAACCTGACCTTGTGCTTCACTGAGTTTATTTACTTAAATTCATATTTTGTTGAAGTATTATTCAATAAATATATTTATAAAGGATTTTTGAATTGTTGCTATTTTTAGAATATTTAAAAAAAAATCTCACGTACCCCTTGGCATACCTTCAAGTACCCCCAGGGGTACGCGTACCCCCATTTGAGAACCCCTGCTCTAACATGCACTATGCCAAGCATAAAATAAACAAAACAAATATTTGACATCTTACAAGGCATTCAAATTCATAAAACATATTGGGCATATATGTTTCGATGATAAAAACTGTCATCGCATGGCTGCGATGGTTGTGTTCTGTCGAATGCAGAAGGCCAAGCAGTAGCAGTGTGCAGTTAGGAAAAAAAAATACAAAAACTCAGACACTATACAAGCGTGGAGCCAAAAACCCAAAAAGTCACCAAGGGTGAACAGGGGGATAGTCTATAACAAGGGGAAAAACACTTAAGCGTGGCGAAAACAAGACAAAACGAAGAGCGAGCATTGACCCAGTAACTTGTGCTGGGTGACTGGAAACTATAAAGGGGAGTGATTAAAACAAAACAGCTGGTGAGAACACTAATTACTAAACAAGGGCAGGTGTGGAGAATTAGTGCCCATGGAAACCAACGGTAAACGAAAGGAAAGAGGGTGCAGCCAGGAAACAGACTAAAACATAAACATAAATCAGGCCAGGATCCGTTTAACGGATCATGACAAAAAATAGTATTTAGTTGTGTGCGTGTCATGGGGGTCTTTTTCCGTTGAACATTTTTTTTTTTTTTTATTAATTTATTTATTTTAATTATGAATTTATTAATCAATCAACACAACAATACACAACAACACCACAAGAATGCAATCCAATTCCAAAACCAAAGCCGCCCCAGCAACATTAAGAACAACAATAAACAGAGCAATTGAGAGCAATTGAGGACACACAAATCCAAATGTAGTGAAACAAAAATTAACATTATCGACAACAGGATCAATATTAGTAACAATTTCAAAATATCTGTGATTAAAAAACCCTCATTAATATCATCATTAAAAACATTAATAAAAAATAATAACAAAATTAGAAATGAACAATAGTGTCACAGTGGCTTACACTTGCATCACATCCCATAAGCCGGACAACACACCGCGTCCAACATGTTTCACAAAGATATAATAAGTCATATTTTGGTTCATTTATTAGTTGAAACAAATTTAAATAATGGATCCCATATTCCAATGTATGGCTCATTATTATCCAAACTAAATGCAGCTGAGCATTTGATGTTTACAAGTGATGTGCGGTTATGTACAAAACCCAAAACCAGTGAAGGTGGCACATTGTGTAAATGGTAAATAAAAACAGAATACAATGATTTGCAAATAATTTTCAACCTATATTCAATTGAATGCACTGCAACGACAAGATACTTAGCGTTCAAACTGAGACTTAATAAAGTATTTCTGATTCTGATTCTGATTCTGAGAAACTTAGTTATTTTTTGCAAATATTAGCTCATTTGGAATTTGATGCCTGCATCATGTTTCAAAAAAGCTGGCACGTGTGGCAAAAAAGACTGAGAAAATCGAGGGAAGCTCATCAAACACTAATTTGGAACATCCCACAGGTGAACAGGCTAATTGGGAACAGGTGGGTGCCATGATTGGGTATAAAAGCAGCTTCCATGAAATGCCCAGTCATTCACAAACAAGGATGGGGCGAGGGTCACAATACAATTAACCCTCACTTGGATCTACATGTTGAGTCTGTCTTTCACCAGCAAATGTGCTGGTTGCTGTCTGAATGGATGCTGTAGTGTAAAACACAAAATGGCACTTCTGCATGCATTGCAACTCTAAAGTACTTTTTTCTACATTCAAATTGTATTTATTAATGAATAAAACATAGATAATGGGAAGAATTTGCCCTGCAATCATATTCCAAAACTAAAAACTTCCATGGTTCAAGTTGGCAAAGCTCACGTGAACACAGTGCCACCTCCTCCTCTGGAGCAGTCCGTAAATGTGTCTGATTGCATCACATCGCAAACAGCATTCATTATTTCATTGAAATAATAGCTTACAGTGTAACCAAATGAGCCAATAACTCATCTTAGATTAGTTTGGATACAGATTAAGTTTGGGTTACTAACTTTTTCACCCTTCGTGCATTTCTGAATGTTTTAAAGAAAACCTTCTAATTAAGTGTACAGAGTGCGTATTATGCAAACAATTAAATTGACATATTTTTATTGTTATTAAAATATTTTTTTGTTTATTTTTTTTACATTCTTCAATTTCCCTCCAAAGGATGGCACCACTGTTTCGCTTGTTGGGAAAGCCGGCCCTGGTCCACAACATGTCCACAATGAAGCTCAGTGAACCAATATGTTCTGTTGTTGGTTGCTAAACCAGTCACTACACAAACTTTTAGCCTCACCTAAAGTAAGAATCACCTTTTTTTTTTAACTTCTGTGATTTGTGGCAATGTAGGGGGAGGGGGGGTATTCTCATTGGGTTGCGTTTTTCCTTGCCCTGATGTGGGATCTGAGCCAAGGATGTCGTTGTGGCTTGTGCAGCCCTTTGAGACACTTGTGATTTAGGGCTATATGAATACACTTTGATTTGATTTGATGCATGTTGGAAATTAGCAGTTCCATTATCTCAATGGCTGACTGAAACTTGAAACGTACTAGCCTTAAGAATTTGTCCACTCGTGTGAGCTTTTGGTCAACCTCTGTGAGAGCTATGATGTTTTGTCAAGAAATATAGAATTAATCTTGGATAATGTTTACATATCAGCGTGACTGTTGGTTGAATGCTACTGAGCATTGGTGAATGACTTCTCTGCATGTTCCCAACTAACTGGGGTACCTAGCAGGATGGGGAACACTAGGTTCCAGAAAGAGGGTTCCGGATGGAGCTGGCGTTAACACAGAATGCGAGCAGGAACTTGTGTTAGTGGGAGAGGACAATTGAGAACAGAAACTCTTGCGTTTCACTCTTATGCCTGAACTCCCCACAGTGGAAGAGACTGTGTTGATTGCTTCCAACACCCTGCAGAGGGACAGTTTGTGCTTACCGAGCAAGGATTCCTGAGACGATAACGCACATTAGAAAGGCTCCGTGGGTTCCATCATGGGTAGATTGTTTTGTAACAAATTGTGTCAACTCGGACCCCGGAGCAGAGGATTGATTCACTAAAGGTAATGGAACATTGTCTTTAAAGGGCACTTGTGATGAGAAATTTGGATCCTTTTGGAGAGGGTGGGGCATGGTTTAATTTGCAATCTGGGAACGCCTCCATAAACAAATAGCTTGAAGACAGGCTCAAAAATTGGCTCATAAATGTGACGGAAAATTTACACCAAAGCATATCCAATACATTATCGAGACCAAAAGAAAGTGTTTTAGATGTAGATTACTGTAGATGTATCATATGTACCCTTTAAAAGAAAATACATGTGATGAATTAAATCTACTATCAAAGAAAACTAGCAAAACGGGAGAATACCAAAAAGTGCCAGACAAGACAGCACCTGTGATCTAAATAAATAAAAGGAGAAAGCAAGCACAATGAAACATCTAAGCACAAAAAAGTAAAGCACTGTGACTCCAAGCTAAGAAAAATGCTTCATATTTTACTATTTGACATTTTCATTGAGTTGTGGTTGGTGTACTATTTCAAACAGTATGGATGTCAATGGCAATAGAACTGTTTATTACAATGAAACATGCCATGGTGCAATTCCTCCAACAATTCTATTATGCCTTTTCCCAGCGATATTAATTTAACGAGACTAATGAAATTACACCACATACGTGTTGAAAGTAACTGTACAATATGTGGAATTCTGAAGTCCACTATTGATGGTTACCTCGTTAATGCTTGTGAGAATAATCTCCGTTTCTTGTGTAATGTATTGTTGATAGTAGTATTAACTACACACAAACACAAATGGTTTGGGTTTTGCCAGCAACCTTCTTATAATGACTTGGCAAAGTGCTGTACGCAGGGGGCTTGTGAAATATGAATATATTTACTATATTAAAGTGTTAAATCACTGGAAGGTTTCTCATTAGATGTTTACAGTGTGGCGCAGTGGAAGAATGGCCGTGCGCGACCCGAGGGTCCCTAGTTCAATCCCCACCTAGTACCAACCTCGTCACGTCCGTTGTGTCCTGAGCAAGACACTTCACCCTTGCTCCTGATGGGTGCTGGTTAGCGCCTTGCATGGCAGCTCCCTCCATCAGTGTGTGAATGTGTGTGTGAATGGGTAAATGTGGAAGTAGTGTCAAAGCGCTTTGAGTACCTTGAAGGTAGAAAAGCGCTATACAAGTACAACCCATTTATCATTTATCATAATTTACATACGAATGCTGGAAAAAATTGCCCAACAAGATGGAATCTTGTGTTGATGGGTCATAGTAAGGTTCATGGCTTTATTTCAGGAAAACTAATTAACTGATGCAGTCCATTTCCTCAGTCTGGGTAATTATCTATTATACTCCAAGGCCGAACTATAGTACCGTACTCATGTACATTAAAGCCTCACAGTGTTTCTGGCTCAGTATAGATCATTTTTATTGAACTATTATTTTGTAATTTAACAACTCTTTGATGTGAGCCATCAGCTCGAACATTGTCACCATACTCTTGTTTTTAAGTTTTTCCGCACTTTCTCCCTAAAATGAAGTGGGTACTTGTAATTCTATTATTGTTGTACATACACTAAAGACTAACAATATTATATATGTACTGTACATATGAATGGACTCGTCTACATAAATTAGCTGCGTCTACAAAAACAATGCAGCTGACAGCAGCAAAAAAGTAGTGTTGTTCTTACTTTGAAAATGTAAGAACTTGGATGTCAGCATCAGTTCTTGTTCAGACTAATGAAAGCAACACACACACGTTTAAAGACATTTGGTTGAACAAAGATTAGTCGAGCAAACTTACAACAATTTTTACCTATTTGGCAGAGAAAATGTGTCCTCAAAGGGGAAGTGCACTTTTTTTTTTTATTTGACCTAAAGTTCACTATCATTATGAAAGACATGACGACAGATGTATATTTTTTATACATTCTTAATAATACATACATGTGATCAAAAGTATGCTTTCAATGCAAAGAAGCCTATGAGAGCCGCTCTATTCTGCCTATAAAGCCCATAAAAACATCCAAACACCTCCATTAAGGTTTTATATACATGATGTTAGTATATATGTAATGTAGTAACAGGCAAATTCATAATAACATTTAATATTTACGTATTTTGATCACATTAATTTCAAAAACGCACATCACAATCACAGCGTTTGCTTTTTTTTTAAAGGGGAACATTATCACAATTTCAGAAGGGTTAAAACCATTAAAAATCAGTTTCCAGTGGCTTATTTTATTTTTCGAAGTTTTTTTCAAAATTTTGCCCATCACGCAATATCCCTAAAAAAAGCTTCAAAGTGCCTGATTTTAACCATCGTTATATACACCCGTCCATTTTCCTGTGACGTCACATAGTGATGCCAATACAAACAAACATGGCGCATAGAACAGCAAGGTATAGTGACATTAGCTCGGATTCAGACTCGGATTTCAGCGGCTTAAGCGATTCAACAGATTACGCATGTATTGAAACGGATGGTTGTAGTGTGGAAGCAGGTAGCGAAAACGAAATTGAAGAAGAAACTGAAGCTATTGAGCCATATCGGTTTGAACCGTATGCAAGCGAAACCGACGAAAACGACACGACAGCCAGCGACACGGGAGAAAGCGAGGACGAATTCGGCGATCGCCTTCTAACCAACGATTGGTATGTGTTTGTTTGGCATTAGAGGAAACTAACAACTAACAACCTGTAACACCTGTAACAAAATAATGGGGAGACTTCACTCAGGTTAACCATACCTAAATAGACACAAAATACTGCATTACACAAGACTACCCGAATGTACTCGAATGATTGAAAAAAATAAATGTTTTTAAGCTAATTATTGGTAAACACAGTTTATATATAATAATTTACGTAAAACCGCGAGTAATGAATAAAGTTTTCATCAATTAATATATTCTGTAGACATACCCTCATCCGCGCTCTTTTCCTGAAAGCTGATCTGTCCAGTTTTGGAGTTGATGTCAGCAGGCCAGGGAAGCTAGGGTCGATATTCTTCTCTTGATCATTTTCGGTGGCATAAGGCAGATTCAATGGGGGTCTGGCGGCAGATTTCTTTGACTTTATCGTTGGAAATGCATCTGCTTTAAATGTCGCAGGATATCCACACATTCTTGCCATCTCTGTCGTAGCATAGCTTTCGTCGGTAAAGTGTGCGGAACAAACGACTGACCATTTTGTCGGCTTTCCCCACACCCTCGTATTTTGAACAAATTCCGTCCAATTTCTTGCCACTTTCGCATCTTTGGGCCACTGGTGCAACTTGAATCCGTCCCTGTTCGTGTTGTTACACCCTCCGACAACACACCGACGATGATGTGTTTGAGAAAATGGCGGATTGCTTCCCGATGTTACGTCACGTTGTGACGTCATCGCTCCGAGAGCGAATAATAGAAAGACGTTTAATTCACCAAAATTCACCCATTTAGAGTTCGGAAATCGGTTAAAAAAATATATGGTCGTTTTTCTGCAACATCAAGGTTTATATTATATAAACCCATTATTATTATTAGCGTCCCTTCACTGGCTCCCTGTACGTTATCGAATCAATTTTAAACTCCTTTTATTTGTTTTTAAATGTCTAAACAACCTCGCGCCAACCTATCTCTCCGACCTCCTTCAGCCTTACTGCCCCACCCGATCCCTAAGATCAGCCGATCAGCTGCTACTGACGGTCCCTGACACAAGGCTGAAGCTTAGAGGTGACAGAGCTTTCGCCGTTGCTGCTCCCAAGCTCTGGAACGACCTACCTCTGAGTGTTAGACAAGCCTCCTCTCTTCCTGTTTTTAAATCTCTCTTAAAAACATACTTTTATTCCATGGCTTTTAACACTGAGTGATATCCATCCTGCAATGGCGCCCCATAATACACCTGCTGTGAACCTGTTTTTATGTTTTTATGTTTTATTTATTCTATTTTATTTATTTATTTTTTATCATGTTCTATTTGTGTTGTGTTGTGTTTGCTCGGTACTCGTATTATGTTTTAACCTGCCCATTGTACAGCACTTTGGCTACCCTTGTGGTAAATTTTAAAAGTGCTTTATTAATAAAGTTGATTTGATTTGATTTGATTTGATATTGACGCTTACATAGGTCTGGTGATAATGTTCCCCTTTAACATCACTGATTATTACTCACTGCAGACTTCATGAGAGCCAAAAAATATAATAACAAATCACTTACTGTACAACGTCTGCTGTCATAAAGATGCTAACTGCTAGAATGTTTAAATTGTCCCGTTTAGTTTAAGAATGATAATACTTGGTTAATATACAAGTCACAAAATGCAAATGGAGTATTGTTGCCGCCTCTTGGATGTTTTTTGTTGGATTTTATGGGCAGAATAGCAAACCTCCCATTGGCGCAGCTGTAAGCAGACCTTTATTTGTGTTTATTTACAAGTTAAGAGTGCATTAAAAAACAACCCATCTGTCGTCATGTCTTTCATAATGATTGTAAACGATAGGTAAAATTTCAACAAAAGTGCAGTTCCCCTTTAAAGACAGGAACTGATAGCTGTTGCATACTTGTACATGGTACAGCCATTCAATGCTGGTAACAGGGAGGAGGTGAAAAGAGTTCAGGGGCTGCTGAAGACCAAACTCAGGGAGGCCAAGGAGAACTACAGGAGGAAGCTGGAAGGGATAGGGGGTTTAGCTCGCTCGTCTGCGGGAACAAACTGCCGCCATTGCTTGCCGTGCTACCGAGGTCCTTTGTCCCTGAATTGCTCACACACTCCGGCAGATTCAATGTGGGTCTGGCGGCAGATTTCTTTGACTTTATCGTTGGAAATGCATCTGCTTTGAGTGTCGCAGGATATCCACACATTCTTGCCATTTCTGTCGTAGCATAGCTTTCGTCGGTAAAGTGTGCGGAACAAACGTCCAATTTCTTGCCACTTTCGCATCTTTGGGCCACTGGTGCAACTTGAATCCGTCCCTGTTCGTGTTGTTACACCCTCCGACAACACACCGACGAGGCATGATGTCTCCAAGGTACGGAAAACAGTCGAAAAAACAGAAAATAACAGAGCTGATTTGACTCGGTGTTTGAGAAAATGGCGGATTGCTTCCCGATGCGACGTCACATTGTGACGTCATCGCTCCGAGAGCGAATATTAGAACGGCGTTTATTTTGCCAAAATTCACCCATTTAGAGTTCGGAAATCGGTTAAAAAAATATATTGTCTTTTTTCTGCAACATCAAGGTATATATTGACGCTTACATAGGTCTGGTGATAATGTTCCCCTTTAAGAAGGGAAAAAACATATATAAGTCGCACTGGAGTATAAGTCACATTTTTTGGGGACATTTATTTGATAAAACCCAACACCAAGAATAGACATTTGAAAGGCAATTTAAAATAAATAAGGAATAGTGAACAACAGGCTGAATAAGTGTACGTTATATGACGCATAAACAACCAACTGATAACGTGCCTGGTATGTTAACGTAACATGTTATGGTAAGAGTCATTCAAATAACTATAACATATAGAACATGGTCTTAACCTGGGTTCGATCGAACCCTAGGGGTTCGGTGAGTCGGCCTCAGGGGTTCGGCGGAGCCTCCACTATGAAAAAAACTGCAACTTATAGTCCGAAAAATACGGTAGATAAGTCAGCAGCACAGAAACTCCACCAATTGATGCACAGAGTAGTGGTCCATCCTAGGTCCCAACTTGGAACTGATCCGTGGCCACCTGATAACCTCTCTACGCAGGAGAGGGGGGCAGAATAGAAAAGAGAG
This sequence comes from Nerophis lumbriciformis, assembly GCF_033978685.3. Classification (NCBI taxonomy): domain Eukaryota; kingdom Metazoa; phylum Chordata; class Actinopteri; order Syngnathiformes; family Syngnathidae; genus Nerophis; species Nerophis lumbriciformis. The sequence continues at coordinate 25,790,224 of NC_084557.2, forward strand.
ACAGCAGATCAACTGGTCTTAAAGAGGTCAATTTAAAGGCTAGAGTATACAAATTAGTTTTAAGATGGGACTTAAAAGCTTCTACTGAGGTAGCATCTCTAACTGTTACTGGTTGGGCATTCTTGAGTACTGGAGCCCGAATAGAAAACGCTCTATAGCCCGCAGACTTTTTTGCGAATAACTAATAAGCCAGAGTTCTTAGAACGTAAATTCCTGGCTGGAACATATGGTACAATACAATCAGCAATTTGGGATGGAGCAAGACCGTTTAGTATTTTATACGGAAGTAGTAAAATCTTAAAGTAGCATCTTAAGTGTTAGTAAATTACTGTTGTGGTGTTGCTTGCTACAAAAAATAAAGTTATTTGTCAAGGCAACGCTGTCGTTGTGTTGTCGGCACCTGTTATTGGTGACAAGACAGAGTCTATTTGCTTCATAACATAATAAACTTTTGGGGGTTAAGGGTCTTGCTCAAGGACACAACGGACGTGACTAGGTAGGTAGAAGATGGGGATCGAACCAAGAACCCTGAGGTTGCTGGCACGGCCACGCTCCCAACCACACCACGCCATCCCTTGGATATTGACAAGCAGCACGACTACCTGTTCTTGAAGTGCAGCATTTTAGCTCGTCTGTGTTTGTTAGTTTAGCAGCGGCAATTTGCCAGCAGTGACGGCAGCTCTGATGAATCTTTTCACTGGATTATTTTAGCGCTAGCTAATTAAGAGATTGACTGTCCTTTTATTGCTGTAGTGTCCTTGTTCACTAACGGTCTATTGTAGGATTGCAGGCTTGTCAATTCAATAATTGATTTGTTGTTCATTATTCCCTCACACTAGTATGAGTGTGTGTACCATAGTAGGCGTGTTTGTGCGTGTGTGTGTGTGTGTGTCTATGTGTGTGTGTGTGTGCGTGTGTGAATGTGTGTTCTTGTATTTCTACCCTTCTTGAGACATCAACAAGGAAAAATACCTTCCATACGGTGAACAAGTTAGGACCGAAATCACGGTCCAAATACGGAAAACCATTGCATCTAATAGAGAATATCTCATTTGCACCCCCGGTGGTGAAAGCTATCAAAATTAGGGTGGTTCCAAAAAGGAGGGATTTTTCAAATTGACTGTCGGTTTTGAAAGTGCCCCCCGGTCAACATATGAAATAACAAGTGTGTGTAAAAAATTGAAGTGCTCCCTTTCTGGCCAACATATCTAATAACAAGTCTGTGTAAGACATTGAAATGCGCCCCCTTTGGCCAAAATTGCTAAAACATTTTTTATAAATATGTATATAGAGACATACTGTAATAACTTGAAGTAAATAATGAAGATTAAAAAACAATTACAAACAAAAAAATACTAAAATTTTATCTTTTTTACATTTGCATAGTATGTATATATTATTAATGTTGTAAATACAAATATTTATATATCTAGAAAGCGTTGTCCTAAAGAGGTAGGCATTTTTCGGAGGTCTCAAGATGGTAACAAATACAAGAATGTGTGTGTGTGTGTGTGTGTGTGTGTGTGTGTGTGTGTGTGTGTGTGTGTGTTTGTGTGTGTGATGTTACCTCTTCCTTTCGAATATCAAGTTCAATTTAATGTGGTGCTAGTTGTTGCTTTCATTAGTAAGAAGTTACATGATATCACAGAATGTGATATCAAAACCCCAATTACCGATACATGGTAATTCTACGAAATGATTAAATTATTTTAACCATTACATCATTCAAATAAGTAACTGTGAGGTTAAGCTAGATGGTAGCTTTGCAAGCACAGACACATTTGCCCATGACATTTTCACACTTCAAACACAAATATTTCAGACCTTTCACATCGTTTGCTTCCAAGTGGTCAACTCATAGTTAAAATGGAAAAGTATCAGGTGTCCCTGTAAATGCAAATACTAAACAACACTGTACAGCACTGCAGCTCACGCTGTAAATAAATCTTCCCTAAGAGCTGTTTGTATTGATTACTGCCCACGCTCTGTAGTAAAAATCACTGCAGTATCGACTTCTCAGGTGGATCCCAGATGGATGCATGAGGTGTTTTGGGAAGACTCCAGACACAGCACAAATGTTGCCATGCTGCCATGACTACCTCAACAGGTATCAGCAGAGGTCATTTTAGAGCCCTGTAGGCAAAAATCCACAAAGGCCCCTCCATACATACAGTATATTTAATAATCTGGCAACAACACAACAATTACAATGTCAATGTAAACATTGTAATATCAATAGTGAGAATAAAATTGGACCTTTTTACAAACAAACATAAAAATGCAATTCTTAATTAATTTTTGATGCACTGGCATTAATTAGTGGAAACGTGGTATGGGAGCTCTGCACCAGCCTACCACTGCCATTGCATTTGTCTCACTTGGATATTGACAAGCAGCACGACCACCTGTTCTTTAAGTGCGGAGTTAAAATCGACCTGAAAATTATAAGAAGTAAAAAAAGCTATCAGATTGACAATAAATTTGTCAATCTGATTTTATCAATGTGAGCCGAATATATATAAATATATATATATATATATATATATATATATATATATATATATATATATATATATATATAGAGTCAATAAATTCATGGTCTTTGACAACCATAAAATGGTCTTATCCAAACTGTCCTCAACAAGAAGAAGGCAGCCTTTAGGACCAGAGACAGAGAGTAAATAAAGACAGCACAGCGTGAGCTAAAACTGTGCCTAAAGGGGCAAAGGAGAGCTACAGGAGGAAGGTGGAGAGGACACTAGAGGTGAACAAGAGAGAGGTCTGGCATGGTGTGAAACCATCCCTATACACACACCATAATAATACTCGTATGTTGAAGCACAGTACGTCTGACTACAGTGCAATCCATCAAGAGGAGCGGCTTCGTAGCTTACCAAAGTCGTACTAAGACATTATGACACATTTTTGAGAGCCGTTTGTAATGTTCTATATTCTAAATGAAACATCAACGTTTTGGGCTTGCTTGCAAGCGTCTTCTTACAGTCCACACTCATCTCTGATGTGTGACTGCCATCTATCGGTCACACTTACCATTATACCATGTACAAAATAAAATTGCTTTGAGGTTGGTAATTGCAACCAGAATCAATCCCTACATTAGGCGCATTGGGTTACAAGGGGTACTGTCGGTTTTTTCGAGAAAATTAAAGGATTTGAATTGCGCCTTATAGTCCGAAAAACATGGTTTTGGTAATTTCTCCTTCAAAAACGTGACTGCAAACACATTGACTGTACAAACACAAGCGCCTATTAAACCCCGTCCCTTTATCAATTTTGCACGCTCCCTACCCTATTCCAGTTGACAAAAGGCATACTCCAACCTGGACTGATCAGTCAGTTGTAGTTGTGAACACCACACTGGCTTTGGATGTGCACTGTTACACGATCAATGGCTTTACTTTTTAAATCTACAAAATATTGTTAAAATACTTGGACATGTAGTATAAATGCAGGAATAAATTATGATGTAATTTGGTATTAGTTTTGCAAAATTGATTTAGTTTTTTTTTAAGTCAGTCTTGCTTTTTCCCTGCCATTACCTCCTGGGTATTCTTTTCATTATTTATCTAAACATAGTGCAATCGTTTGTGCGCAATATGTATTATTTAATACCAATTGTATTTTTTAATTACTTTTTACTTTCATTACTCAAATCTGTGAGATGTCTAAATTGTAGTGTTTACATATTTATTGTAAGATCATAAACTAACATGCATTTAAAGGCCTACTGAAATGCGATTTTCTTATTCAAACGGGGATAGCAGGTCCATTCTATGTGTCATACTTGATCATTTCGCGATATTGCCATATTTTTGCTGAAAGGATTTAGTAGAGAACATTGACGATAAAGTTCGCAACTTTTGGTCGCTGATAAAAAAGCCTTGCCTGTACCGGAAGTAGCAGACGATATGCGCATGATGTCACAGGTTGTGGAGCTCTTTACATCCACACATTGTTTACAATCATGGCCACCAGCAGCGAGAGCGATTCGGACCGAGACAGCGACGATTTCCCCATTAGTTTGAGCGAGGATAAAAGATTTGTGGATGAGGAAAGTGAGAGTGAAGGACTAGAGGGCAGTAGGAGTGATTCAGATAGGGAAGATGCTGTGAGAGGCGGGTGGGACCTGATATTCAGCTGGGAATGACTAAAACAGTAAATAAACACAAGACATATATATACTCTATTAGCCACAACCCAACCAGGCTTATATTTAATATGCCACATATTAATACCGCATAACAAACACCTCCCCCCTCCCGTCCATATAACCCGCCAATACAACTCAAACACCTGCACAACACACTCAATCCCACAGCCCAAAGTACCGTTCAACTCCCCAAAGTTCATACAGCACATATATTTCCCCAAAGTCCCCAAAGTTACGTACGTGACATGCACATAGCGGCACACACGTACGGGCAAGCGATCAAATGTTTGGAAGCCGCAGCTGCATGCGTACTCACGGTACCGTGTCTGCGTATCCAACTCAAAGTCCTCCTGGTAAGAGTCTTTGTTGTCCCAGTTCTCCACAGGCCAATGGTAAAGCTTGACTGTCATCTTTCGGGAATGTTAACAATGAAACACCGGCTGTGTTATCCGGCACAACAGTCAGGGGGTGCATTCTACGGCGGGGGTGCGTTATCCGGCACAACACCTGCCGCAATACACCGCTTCCCACCTACAGCTTTCTTCTTTACTGTCTCCATTGTTCATTGAACAAATTGCAAAAGATTCACCAACACAGATGTCCAGAATACTGTGGAATTATGCGATGAAAACAGACAACTTAATAGCTGGCCACTATGCTGTCCCAAAATGTACTCTACAATCCGTGACGTCACGCGCAGGCGTCATCATACCAAGACGTTTTCAGCAGGATATTTCGCGCAAAATTTAAAATTGCACTTTAGTAAGCTAACCCGGCCGTATTGGCATGTGTTGCAATGTTAAGATTTCATCATTTATATATAAACTATCAGACTGCGTGGTCGGTAGTAGTGGGTTTCAGTAGGCCTTTAAAGATTGGTCACATAATCTGTTAGGGGATTATTCCATTAAGACAGACGCCCTTAGATAGCTTAAGGCATTGTGGAACTTAAAGGAATGCAGGTTTTAGATTTAGTAGGATGTATAAACACATTAGCGACACCTGGTAGGAGCCCCTAACAGAGGGAGAGAGATTTTCATTTGGCTAACATCTCCTCCAGGTTTGCTGCAGCACCTCTAATATGACGCTTTCGCTTGATCAAATAAAAGCTTTTGTTCATCGATTCCACAGTGGCGTCATCTTTGGTTCATTCACACTACCAAGTCGTCTGCAGGTCCGGACAAGGATGACAAGACCAGCAATATGCAACATCTGCACTGCAACCACATAATTTTCCCATCCTGGTTCCGATTCCACTTTCAATTCTGCTTAACGATTCAGTTCTTTAACGATTCTTTAATCGATTCTTATGTTGGGGGGAAAAAGGGAAAAAAAGGTGTTTTAACTTCAATTTGGTTTAGTTTAACGGGTAACATTTCCTTACAACGCCTGCAATGAGGTCTTAAAAGGCACATACGAAGCATACTGTCAGCTGACTTTTCTTTATGTACACATGCATTTGTGTTTGACTCCAGTAGTGACAGAAAAACTTGTCCAGTCCAATATCTCTGATGCTACTACTATGAGGTGAACTGTATTTTAACAGCTGCATGGAATAAACAGGATTTTTTTGTCACATAATTCCACATCATTCCTTTCTTGTTTTGCTTTGCTTTTTGCCAAATTGGGTAGATGAGTTGGCTTTGGATCCCCAAAGTCCATAAGCTTTCGTGCTTGTGATGCCCTCCAGACATTGGGTTGCATCCTTCCCCCGCATAGTTCTGTGGCTACCTGCACACGCAAGTCTACAGACAAAAGACGCTTTGAACAGCCAGTGTGCATGCAGGGAGTCATCTATGTTTTGATGTATCATTTGAACACCATTGTGCTGTTAATTACAGGCTCTCTATCCAATGTTAAATGGACATGACCGTGATAGTCCTTACATAGCCTTTTATGTCAACGTAATTGCTGATGATTGATGGATAGCCCTTGGCTTTTTTAAAAACAAATGTAAAGAAACTATTCACCGCCTTTGCTTCAAAATTGTATATTCCCTTTTTTTGTTTGCTTGATACTGTTTGTCTTTGTATTCAACCTTTACCGGAATGAATTCGATCCATTTTCAAAAGGAACATCAAGCTTTTCAGCTTGACGATTTGGTCCGTCAGAAGGAGAAGCTGAATAATCTGTCATCAATAGTCGCAGGATCACTTGTATGATGACTAAACCATACTTGCCAACCCTCCCGGATTTTCCGGGAGACTCCCGAAATTCAGCGCCTCTCTCGAAAACCTCCCGGGACAAATTTTCTCCCGAAAATCTCCCGAAATTCAGGCGGACCTGAGTGATGTGTCGACAGCCTGTTTTCACGTCCGCTTTCCCACAATATAAACAGCGTGCCTGCCCAATCACGTTATAACTGTAGAATGATCGAGGGCGAGTTCTTGGTTTCTTATGTAGGTTTATTGTTAGGCAGTTTCATTAACGTCCTCCCAGCGCGGTAACAACAGCAGACACATTTTCGTCTACCGTAAAGCAGTTCGTCTGCCATAAATAGCAATGTTGTGACACTCTTAAACAGAACAATACTGCCATCTACTGTACATGCATATGTGACAATAACATCTAGGGCTTTTAGAGAGTGCAGTGCATAACTGCACACACAACAAGGAGACAAAGCATAATGCATCATCAGAGAGGGTGTTCAGCATGGTTATAAAAATAGTGACAGAGAATAGAACAAGGATGGACAATTCAACCCTTAACTCAACAATGAGTCGATGAGTGTTATGCGTGTGTATATGTGTAAATAAATTAACACTGAAATTCAAGTATTTCTCTTATTTATATGTATATATCATAAAATAAATATATATATATATATATAGCTAGAATTTACTGAAAGTCAAGTATTTCTTATATATATATATATATATATATATATATATATATATATATACCGTATTTTCCGCACTATAAGGCGCACCTAAAAACCACAAATTTTCTCAAAAGCTAACAGTGCGCCTTATAACCCGGTGCGCTTTATTACGATTCATTTTCATAAAGTTTAGGTCTCGCAACTACGGTAAACAGCCGCCATCTTTTTTCCCCGTAGAAGAAGCGCGCGGTGCATGCTGGGATATGTGACGTTTCATTTCCATTTGTGTGTTTATGTAAAGACCCCAAATGGCTCCTATTAAGTGTGTTGTCTGTCTAATTATAAATAATGCAGACGAGGCGTGTTAACTGAGTTCTCAACGTTTTCTCACAGCGTGCTCATAACCACATTCGAACTCCCAGCATACAACATCGCTTCTCAGGGCTACTGCGCATGCTCGTAACTATCGTTGCATGCTGGGTAGTGTAGTTGTTATATTTGCTAGCTCATAACAGCACATTGAGAGACGCGCTTAATTCAATACTCGCCGTCATTCCGGGTGGATTGACAAAAGACCTCCAGCCGCTAGATATTGGTGTCAACAGGGCATTCGAAGCTAGACTGCTAACTGCGTGGGAACTTCTCAGGGCTACCGCGCATGCTTGTAACTATCGTTGCATGCTGGGTAGTGTAGTTGTTATATTTGCTAGCTCATAACAGCACATTGAGAGACACGCTGACACGCTTAATTCAATACTCGCCGTCATTCCGGGTGGATTGACAAAAGACCTCCAGCCGCTAGATATTGGTGTCAACAGGGCATTCGAAGCTAGACTGCTAACTGCGTGGGAACTTCTCAGGGCTACCGCGCATGCTCGTAACTATCGTTGCATGCTGGGTAGTGTAGTTGTTATATTTGCTAGCTCATAACAGCACATTGAGAGACACGCTGACACGCTTACCGGGTAATTCAATACTCGCCGTCATTCCGGGTGGATTGACAAAAGACCTCCAGCCGCTAGATATTGGTGTCAACAGGGCATTCGAAGCTAGACTGCTAACTGCGTGGGAACAATGGAAGACAGAAGGCGAACACACCTTCACTAAGACGAGTAGGCAGCGCCAGACGACGCCAACATCTGCCAGTGGATCGTAAATTTGCCCAACTTTTCACTTCGGACACCGAAGACGAAGGATTTACGAATGAAGAATAACTTCAGAAAGTAAGCGCTATGTTTATTTTGTGTGTTGTGACATTAACGTTCGAGCAACATTATGTTGCTATTGCGCTGCACTATTTTGAATTTTACTATGTTTGTGATTGCACATTTGCGTACATTTTGGGAGTGAACAGAGTTGTTAGAACGCTGGTTTTTAATATATTATTAAAGTTTGACTGACCTATCTGACTGTTTTTTTGACATTCACTTTAGCGCAGCGTAGGCGCGGCTTATAGTCCGGGGCGGCTTATTGGTGGACAAAGTTATGAAATATGTAATTCATAGAAGGTGCGGCTAATAATCCGGTGCGCCTTATAGTGCGGAAAATACGGTATATATATATATATATATATGAAATACTTGACTTGGTGAATTCTAGCTGTAAATATACTCCTCCCCTCTTAACCACCCCCCCCCCCCCCCCACACACACACACACCTCCCGAAATCGGAGGTCTCAAGGTTGGCAAGTATGGACTAAAGCCTAATACTGAACAAATGTTGTGTCTGTTTAATTTAACAAAAGGTATAGAGGGCCTTTGCAGTGATGCTGTTTCCCAGGTGCTCACTCCGCACCATCCATATACCGGCATTTGGAGTGGCTGTTGCCATTTTGGAGTATGACCTCCTTTGATGTGCAGAGAACTGAAAAAATAGAATCCCTGTCAACTGCCATTTTTGGGGCATCTAGTTTTAGGAAGAACTACATACAATTAGCATGAATTACTCAATTTCTGCAAAGTATTTTACTACCAATTAAAGTGTGTGCTAGACTCAACATGGGGGCTTGATCAAATAATTAGAAAATTGATAGAGATATCTGCAAACCTTACAGTAAATGCAAATGCAATGCACGTTAAAAAACACTTACGTACTAGGTATTACATGCATAGGTAAAGCTTACCCATATCATTTCCTATGCAAATTAACTTGTATTTAGGTCTGTTGAGGTTAGCTGAGGCTAAGTAGTCTTGCATTTCTGCATTAGCAGTGTGCATTCAGCTTTGTATACAACTTAAGTGTTTGAACATGCTTACATTGATTGGCCAAAGGTGTAATTTTGAGGGTTGTACAAAACCCAAAACCAGTGAAGTTGGCATGTTGGGTAATTCGTAAATAAAAACAGAATACAATGATTTGCAAATCTTTTTCAACTTTTATTCAATTGAATAGACTGCAAAGATACGATATTTAATGTTGGAACTGAGAAACTTGTTTTTTTTGCAAATTATCATTAACTTAAAATTTAATGACAGCAACACATTGCAAAAAAGTTGGCACAGGGGCATTTTTACCACTGTGTTACGTGGCCTTTCCTTTTAACAGCACACAGCAAACGTTTGGGAACTGAGGAAACCAATTTTTGAAGCTTTTTAGGTATACTTATTTCCCATTCTTGCTTGATGTACAGCTTAGCAGGGGTGTCCATGATAACGTTGCTTGGATGGCAACATATGTACCTTTCAGCATTAATGTTGACTTCACCGATGGCGTTTCTGGGTGTTGTTGATAAATGGCTTTTGCTTTGCATAGTAGAGTTTTAACCTACACTTACAGATGTAGCGACAAACTGTAGTTACAGACAGTGGATTTCTTAAGTGTTCCTGAGCCAATGTGGTGATATCCTTTACACACCGATGCAGTACCGCCGGAGGGATCGAAGGTCCGTAATATCATCGCTTACATGCAGTGACTTCTGCAGATTCTCTGAACCTTTTGATGATATTACGGACCGTAGATGGTGAAATCCCTAAATTCCTTGCAATAGCTAGTTGAGAAATGTTGTTCTTAAACTGTTTGACAACTTGCACACGCATGTGTTCAAAAAGTGGTGACCCTCGCCTCATCCTTGTTTGTGAATGACTGAGCATTTCATGGAAGCTGCTTTTATACCCCATCATGGCACCCACCTGTTCCCAATTAGCCTGTTCACCTGTGGGATGTTCCAAATAAGTTTTTGATGAGCATTCCTCAACTTTCTCAGTCTTTTTTGCCACTTGTGCCAGCTTTTTTGAAACATGTTGCAGGCATACAATTCAGACTGAGCTAATGTTTGCAAAAAATAACTACGTTTTCCAGTTCGAACGTGAAGTATCTTGTCTTTGATTTGCAAATCATTGTATTCTGTTTTTGTTTACGATTTACACAACCTGCCAAGTTCACTGGTTTTGGGTTTTGTATTTACTGAGCTGGAAAAGTACAAAAAAGTAGAATTAATAGAATACATGATGCATACCGAAATAACAGTCATTCACATAAAAATAGAAAACAACTAGGCATTGTGTAAACTAAAAAGCATTACAGATTAATTAAGGAAATGGGTTTTCAGCATGAGTCTTGAAGGTGAACACGCAAGTGCAGTTATGGGCAGGGGCAGGGAGGGAGTTCCAGAGGGAGGGGGCAGCTATACTAAAGGCTCTGTTGCCTCAGGTCAGGTGGGGACATCAGAAGAGCAGAGGGTATGGTATGGGGAGTGCAAGGAGAGAAGGTGTGTAAGGTAGTGGGGAGCCAGATTGTGTGGGGCTTTGAAAGTAGGTAGTGTTGGAGAGGCATGGGGGGTTGGAGATGGGCCAGAAGTTTTTGGGTTGAGACCAGATTTCTTTAGAATGAGGGTTGACGGCAGCAAGTTACAGTGACGAAGGGACGTGGTCAGAGGAGAGGGATGTGTTAATGATTGATGATATGATGAGAGGAGAGAAGATGGGAAGACAGTCTTCGATGAAGCTGGATGGAATGGGGTCGAGGAGACAGACTGAGTTTTTCATGCTATTCAAGATAGAGGAGATGTCGGACTAATTGACCATGGAAAACTGAAAGAGGAATTGTTTAATTATATAAAGGGCAGAAGAAGGAAATAAGGTTGTTATTCTTCAAAATCTTTAAAACTAAAAGTTGTAATGTATTCATATTCCAGGTATTCCTCATAAAACATGTTTGTGACATCATGCCTTTTGCTTTTTTATGTATACATTTGAAGAAATTGTAGTTTGTGTATCACAACTTCTCTGAACTCCTTCTATAAACCTTTAATTTTTGGCAACTCTGACGATCCCACTTACACATCTGATGTCATCTCTCACATCTGATTCAACTGGCCATCAAACTGTCAGGAAAAAAATGTGACTTTGTTGTGTTTCAACTTTTTTGATTTGTGGCAATGCACCTTCAACTCAGAGAAAGTCTCTCTTCGTGTGATCAAAGCACTTTGAAGAGTCCATCCATCCATTTTCTACCGCTTATTCCCTTCGGGGTCGCGGGGGGCGCTGGAGCCTATCTCAGCTACAATCGGGCGGAAGGCGGGGTACACCCTGGACAAGTCGCCACCTCATCACAGGGCCAACACAGATAGACGGACAGCATTCACACTCACATTCACACACTAGGGCCAATTTAGTGTTGCCAATCAACCTATCCCCAGGTGCATGTCTTTGGAGGTGGGAGGAAGCCGGAGTACCCGGAGGGAACCCACGCAGTCACACGAGAACATGCAAACTCCACACAGAAAGATCCCGAGGCCGGGATTGAACTCACGACTACTCAGGACCTTCGTATTGTGAGGCAGACGCACTAACCCTTCTTCCACCGTGCTGCCCACTCTGAAGAGTCCTGCTTCAGAAACCTGTGCCAGTATAAAGATGCCTTTTTCCAATAAACTACTTGTAATTATATACAAAGCAAACTATATACTACATGTACACCATTTTTTCTCAACAGAAGAGGAGAAATATAACCTTGGGGGGAAAAAAATCAAATTTAAAACATTCGTATGCACGTACAACATGTAAGACCATTAGCATATCAGTATGTAGAATTAAATTATGTAATGGATTAAGCAAAACATACAAACAATGTACTGATATCATAGAGTTTAAGAAACTGTTTAACTCAAAGAGTTCACAAAGTACAAAGAATAGGATTCTAATAAACATTTTAAACTTTATTGAAAATTAAGATAACGTATTTTCCGGACTATTAGGTGCACTTAAAATTATTTTTTCCCCCCTCAAAACTCGACAGTGCGCCTTATAACCTGGTGCGCCTAATGTAAGGAATACGTTTGGTTGAGCTTTCCCACCTTGAAGCAATTTTATTTGGTACATGGTGTAATGATAAGTGTGACCAGTAGATGGCAGTCAAACATTAACGATAAGTGCTTCAACATATGAGTATTATTATGGTGTGTGTATAAGGTAAGACATATTATCTGGCGTTTTGTTTCGCAATATTATGCAAAAGCAACTTTTCTTACCTTCTCGTACCTGCTGATCTGTATTTGATATCTGCAAAAATTCTGAAAAATTGCGCGCCTGCCGACACCGTAGTCGACAAGCGTCTTCTTTTTCTCTATCTTCTTGTTATGGGACATTTATCCTCCACTGTTGCCATTTCTAATATAAAGTATTGTAAAGTTCTTACTTATACCTGTCAGTAAACTCGCCATGAAAGCACTAAAACATACCGGTGTAGTGAGTTCACATTATTCACCCAAGGAACTTTAGTATTAGAGAGTTCCGGTTGGACGGTTTTTCACGAGACACATATCCGGTGTTGTTGTTTCTGGATGAGGAGACGCTGCTCCTATGACTCCTTTAATGCGCCCTATAATCCGGTGCGCCCTATGGTCCGGAAAATACGCTACTCTTATTCATCTCATTATCTGAATTACAACTTATTTAACTATTTACGTTTGTATTAGGAATTGTATTGTATTGAAACCCCGTTTCCATATGAGTTGGGAAATTGTGTTAGATGTAAATATAAACGTAATACAATGATTTGCAAATCCTTTTCAACCCATATTCAATTTAATGCACTACAAAGACAACATATTTGATGTTCAAACTGATAAACTTTTTTTTTTTTTTTTGCAAATAATAATTAACTTAGAATTTCATGGCTGCAACACGTGCCAAAGTAGTAGGGAAAGGGCATGTTCACCACTGTGTTACATGGCCTTTCCTTTTAACAACAGTCAGTAAACGTTTGGGAACTGAGGAGATACATTTTTTAAGCTTCTCAGGTGGAATTATTTCCCATTCTTGCTTGATGTACAGCTGAAGTTGTTCAACAGTCCGGGGGTCTCCGTTGTGGTATTTTAGGCTTCATAATGCGCCACACATTTTCATTGGGAGACAGGTCTGGACTACAGGCAGGCCAGTCTAGTACCCGCACTCTTTTACTATGAAGCCACGTTGATGTAACACGTGGCTTGGCATTGTCTTGCTGAAATAAGCAGGGGCGTTTATGGTAACGTTGCTTGGATGGCAACATATGTTGCTCCAAAACCTGTATGTACCTTTCAGCATTAATGGCGCCTTCACAGATGTGTAAGTTACCCATGTCTTGGGCACTAATACACCCCCATACCATCACAGATGCTGGCTTTTCAACTTTGCGCCTATAACAATCTGGATGGTTCTTTTCCTCTTTGGTCCGGAGGACACAACGTCCACAGTTTCCAAAAACAATTTGAAATGTGGACTCCTCAGACCACAGAACACTTTTCCACTTTGTATCAGTCCATCTTAGATGAGCTCAGGCCCAGCGAAGCAGACGGCGTTTCTGGGTGATGTTGATAAACGGTTTTCGCCTTGCATAGGAGATTTTTAACTTGCACTTACAGATGTAGCGACCAACTGTAGTTACTGACAGTGGGTTTCTGAAGTGTTCCTGAGCCCATGTGGTGATATCCTTTACACACTGATGTCGCTTGTTGATGCAGTACAGCCTGAGAGATCGAATGTCACGGGCTTAGCTGCTTACGTGCAGTGATTTCTCCAGATTTTCTGAACCATTTGATGATATTACGGACCGTAGATGGTGAAATCCCTAAATTCCTTGCAATAGCTGGTTGAGAAAGGTTTTTCTTAAACTGTTCAACAATTTGCTCACATATTTGTTGACAAAGTGGTGACCTTCACCCCATCCTTGTTTGTGAATGACTGAGCATTTCATGGAATCCTCTTTTATACCCAATCATGGCACCCACCTGTTCCCAATTTGCCTGTTCACCTGTGGGATGTTCCAAATAAGTGTTTGATGATCATTCCTCAACTTTATCAGTATTTATTGCCACCTTTCCCAACTTTTTTGTCACATGTTGCTGGCATCAAATTCTAAAGTTAATGATTATTTGCAAAAAAATATGTCTATCACTTTGAACATCAAATATGTTGTCTTTGTAGCATATTCAACTGAATATGGGTTGGAAAGGATTTTCAAATCATTGTATTCTGTTTATATTTACATCTAACACAATTTCCCAACTCATATGGAAACGGGGTTTGTATTTATGGATCTACATTTTGTACAAATTGAGAACAGGAAGTAAACAAATCTTTTAGTATTTGTTAGTGGTCAAGGGTTAGACAGGGCGAGGAAATGTTGCTGTAGTGGGCAGACTAATAGAGAAAGAAGCGGGTATGAAAAGAGGCGAGCTGAGGAAGAGATGTAAGCTGTATTTGATTAAAGAGAGTATACATTAGTGAGGGCACCGTTTTTTATGCAATTCATTAAGGTTTTTCGACCACTGGCCAATAAAGCCCTGCCTCCCTAATCAAAATAACATAGTTCAATTAATGGGAAATGTGTCTCATGCACATGATGGGAGAATGCTGTCTGTGGAATTAAAAAATGCTCTGCCTGCGTCATCATCTAAGATTATAGTATTTATTTATTTATTTCATTTATCGTGATGTAATTCTCACGTTCATATACATTTGAAGTCAAACGTTTACATACAAAGGACATCATGTCATGGCTTTCTTGAGTTTCCAATAATTCAAGGTGGCCAAACAGCTAAATTTTTGTTTCATCTGACAAAATAAGACCTTCTGGAGGAAAGTTCTGTGGTCAGATGAAACAAAAATTGAGCTGTTTGGCCACAATACCCAGCAAGATGTTTGGAGGAGAAAAGGTGAGGCCTTAATCCCAGAAACACCAACCCTACCGTCAAGCATGGTGGTTGTAGTATTGTGCTCTGGGCCTGTTTTGCTGCCAATGGAACTGGTGCTTTACAGAGAATAAATGGGACAATGAAAAAGGATGATTACCTCCAAATTCTTCAGGACAACCTAAAATCATCAGCCCGGAGGTTGGGTCTTGGGATTAGGTGGGTATTCCAACAGGACAATGACCCCAAACACACGTCAAAAGTGGCAAAGGAATGGCTAAATCAGGCTAGCAAATTAAGGTTTTAGAATGGTTTTCCCAAAGTCCTGACTTAAACGTGTGGACAATGCTGAAGAAACAAATCCATGTCAGAAAACCAACACATTTAGCTGAACTGCACCAATTTTGTCAAGAGGAGTGGTCAAACATTCAACCAGAAGCTTGCCAGAAGCTTGTGGATGGCTACCAAAAGTGCCTTATTGCAGTGAAACTTGCCAAGGGACATGTAACCTAATATTAACATTGCTGTATGTATACTTTTGACCCAGCAGATGTGGTCACATTTTCAGTAGACCCATAATAAATTCATAAAAGAACCAAACTTCTTGAATGTTTTTTTGTGACCAACAAGTATGTGCTCCAATCACTCTATCACAAAAAAATAAGAGTTGTAGAAATTATTGAAAACTCAGGACAGCCATGACATTATGTTCTTTACAATTGTATGTAAACTTTTGACCACGACTGTACCTACCTACATGCTGAGAAAAGCATGTTTGGTCGAAGCCTAAAAAAATAATGAAAATAATAGACATATTATGGTATGCAATACTAGTATTTTATCATTTGACAGCACTCCAAAGCAGTGTTTCTCAACTGGTTTGGCAGGGGGACACACCATCATCCCTTGATGACACGCATCAACCTAAATTGGTCATCACTGCACAGACAGTAAGTATTTTAATAAATGATTTATTAAAGATTTTGAAAACATCCACATTCAGTCCAACCCTTTAAAGACTGGACTCCACTCGCCATCCATTGCACCGGTCACCCAGGGGGGGAGGGTCCTCACATCTGCAGCCTTTTCCAAGGTTTCTCGTTGTTCCTATTGGGTTGAGTTTTTTCTTGCCCTGATGTGGGATCTGAGCCGAGGATGTCGTTGTGGCTTGTGCAGCCCTTTCAGACATTATATAAGTAAACTTTGATTGATTGATTGAAAGCATTGTTTGAATAATTACTTTAAAAAGGTTTATAATTACAGTTACTCGTTAAAGTTAAAGTTAAAGTACCACTGATAGTCACACACACACTAGGTGTGATGAAATTACTCTGTGGGGAAGCGGACGTGAAAACAGGTCAGCAGGGAGCTGGAGGGGGCGTGGCCTCCAGCTCGGCCTGAATTTCGGGAGATTTTCGGGAGAAAATTTGTCCCGGGAGGTTTTCGGGAGAGGCGCTGAATTTCGGGAGTCTCCCGGAAAATCCGGGAGGGTTGGCAAGTATGGGCGAGACCACAGTTTGGCGCAGCACCATCAACCTTGACTAAGGAAGTAATAAGAACGTTTCTGTATGTGAACCAGGGGAAGAACCATTACTTATTTCCAAATTAGTCTGATTTCCGGCGATCAGTTTGCCAGCCAGGGGCAGCACGGTGGAAGAGGGGTTAGTGCATCTGCCTCACAATACGAAGGTCCTGAGTAGTCTTGGTTCAATCCCGGGCTCGGGATCTTTCTGTGTGGAGTTTGCATGTTCTCCCCGTGACTGCGTGGGTTCCCTCCGGGTACTCCGGCTTCCTCCCACCTCCAAAGACATGCACCTGGGGATAGGTTGATTGGCAACACTAAATTAGCCCTAGTGTGTGAATGTTAGTGTGAATGTTGTCTATCTATCTGTGTTGGCCCTGCGATGAGGTGGCGACTTGTCCAGGGTGTACCCCGCCTTCCGCCCTTGTAGCTGAGATAGGCTCCAGCGCCCCCCGCGACCCCAAAAGGGAATAAGCGGTAGAAAATGGATGGATGGATGGCGTTTGCCAGCCAGAGGTGCACGGTGTCTGACAACAATGTATCTTGATGAGACTCAATCACGTCCCCCATCTATAAACAGCCTTCCAATACTATTTGTACGATATCCTTGTGTGCAGACACATTGATTTTACAGAATAAGAAATGTTGGAAGTAAAAACACACCAAATGATTTTAGAGACATGAAGCCACAGCAGAAAGCAGCGACCGCTCTAAGTAAAATCTGAAGTGACAGACGAAACTATGATTTATCTCTTATTCTCTAAAAATTATTTGTCTGTACTAGGTTTGTCCCTATACCAATGTTTTGGTAGTGCTACTGATACCAAAAAGGTAAATTAAACATACATTCCTTATAGCACTCCAAGAACAATTTTAGAAGATTACAATAAAAATTAAAAGGCATTAAAAACAATATTGTGTGCGACAAGATATGGTCATCACAATATTTAATTAGAGGAGCACTCAGAGAGCCCATACCTCCGTGTGGCCCCATCTCCCAACAGTAAAAAAAAAAAAAAAAGTAATGAATTCAGCCCCAAAATGTAATCCCATTCCTTATCCCATTTTGGACATTTGTTGTAAGTTTCATGAAAACAATTTAACTGAAGCTTTTTATTTTGCTAACCAACTAACTGACAAACAGACAAACCACCGGCAATAATTATCCACTGACTACATCATGTCACAGAGAATTGGGGTAGCCATACACATTAAAGGCCTACTGATATGTGATTTTCTTATTTAAACGGGGCTAGCAGATCCATTCTATGTGTCATACTTGATCATTCCGCAATATTGCCATATTTTTGCTGAAAGGATTTAGTAGAGAACATCGACAATAAAGTTTGCAACTTTTGGTCGCTGAAAAAAAGCCTTGCCTGTACCGGAAGTAGCAGACGATATGCGCGTGACGTCACAGGTTGTGGAGCTCCTCACATCCGCACATTGTTTACAGTCATGGCCACCAGCAGCAAGAGCGATTCGGACCGAGAAAGCGACAATTTCCCCATTAATTTGAGCGAGGATGAAAGATTTGTGGATGAGGAAAGTGAGAGTGAAAGACTAGAGGGCACTGGCAGCGATTCAGATAGGGAAGATGCTGTGAGAGGCGGGTGGGACCTGATATTCAGCTGGGAATGACTAAAACAGTAAATAAACACAATACTATATACTCTATTAGCCACAACACAACCAGGCTTATAATTATATGCCACAAATTAATCCCGCATAACAAACACCTCCCCCCTCCCGTCCATATAACCCGCCAATACAACTCAAACACCTGCGCAACACACTCAATCCCACAGTCCAAAGTACCGTTCACCTCCCCAAAGTTCATACAGCACATATATTTCCCCAAAGTCCCCAAAGTTACGTACGTGACATGCACATAGCGGCACGCACGTACGGGCAAGCGATCAAATGTTTGGAAGCCGCAGCTGCATGCGTACTCACGGTACCACGTCTGCGCATCCAACTCAAAGTCCTCCTGGTAAGAGTCTCTGTTGTCCCAGTTCTCCACAGGCCAATGGTAAAGCTTGACTGTCATCTTCCGGGAATGTAAACAATGAAACACCGGCTGTGTTATCCGGCACAACAGTCAGGGGGTGCATTCTACGGCGGGGGTGCGTTAACACCTGCCGCAATACACCGCTTCCCACCTACAGCTTTCTTCTTTGCTGTCTCCATTGTTCATTGAACAAATTGCAAAAGATTCACCAACACAGATGTCCAGAATACTGTGGAATTTTGCGATTAAAACAGATGACTTAATAGCTGGCCACCATGCTGTCCCAAAATGTCCTCTACAATCCGTGACGTCACGCGCAGGTGTCATCATACCGAGACGTTTTCAGCAGGATATTTCGCGCGAAATTCGAAATTGCACTTTAGTAAGCTAACCCGACCGTATTGGCATGTGTTGCAATGTTAAGATTTTATCATTCATATATAAACTCAGACTGCGTGGTCGGTAGTAGTGGATTGCAGTAGGCCTTTAACTATCACAAAGGGACCCTAGTATGTGTTGTTTCAATGTTTAAAATGTTATTTACTGCCACCTGCTTTGTGTCAGAGCCATATGTTTCAATCTATATAAGAAGAAAGCTCTATTATGCATCAGTGGCTGCCTCACTCAACATGCCACCGGAACGAGTGCAGTGTCAGCAAGACAAGAATGTCATTGCCGTTGGTTAACAGTTCCACTCATTGGTTTTCTGAGCCAGGTAGGTGTAATTAAAATCAAAAGCTTAGTTGATGCAAGTTTGATGTTGTTTTATTCACTGCATATATTTTAAAATGTCATATTTATGTCAAGGGCAGCACGGTGTTACAGGGGTTAGCGCCCGTGCTTCACAATAAGAATGTCCTGGGTTTGATCTCAGGACTTGGGATCTTTCTGTGTGGAGTTTGCATGTTCTCCCTGTGACTGCGTGGGTTCCCACCTCCAAAGACATGCACCTGGGGATAGGTTAATAGGCCAAATTCCAAATAAAGTGGAGTTCCCCTTTCAGCAATGTTTGACTTTTTGTCTTATACATTTCAGTTTCCAAATTTGTGTTTTTTTAGTAAGAAGTATATTTTAAGCACCAATTAATATACCAACACTATATAGTTCAATAGTATTGCTGTTCTCACAATAGCAGACAAAATAATGCCATGATAATAAGGGCAAAGATTTAGTCATGATTAGCATATCAGTGGTAGAAACCGTCTTTGTTTACCTTTCACTAATCCTCCTCGACCTCTTTGCTCTTGCTTTAATCCGCTTCTATCATTTAGTGCATTAGATACAGGTAAAAGTTGATTCATTTCTTATTTCATCTATGCTGTAATTATATCTTTATCTTGACAGCTAAAATGTTAACCTTCCTCTTTGGTCATATATATATATATATATATATATATATATATATATATATATATATATATATATATATATATATATATATATATATATATGTATATACATATATATATATATATATATATATATATATATATATATATATATATATATATATATATATATATATATATATGTATAAATATATATATATATATATATATATATATATGTATAAATATATATATATATATATATACATATATATATATATATATATATATATATATATATATATATATATATATATGTATATATATATATATATATATATATATATATATATATAAATATATATATATATATATATTTATATGGCCTTTATTCACATGCTCTATATACGTATGTGTGTGTGCGCGTGTATCTATATATATATATATATACATAAATGTATACATATACTGTATATATATATATATATATATATATATATATATATATATATATATATATATATATATATATATATATATATATATATATATATATATATATAATGTGTGTGTATATTAGGGTTGTCCCAAAACCAATATTTTGGTACCGGTATGGGTACCAAAATGTATTTAGATACTTTTCTAAATAAAGAGGACCACAAAAAATGGCATTATTGGCTTAATTTGAACAAAACATCTTACGGTCCATTAAACATATGTTTCTTATTGCAAGTTTGTCCTTAATTAAAAAAATACTAGACAACTTGTCTAGTATTTTTAAACAAACAAAGGCTCCAAATTTAGTCTGCTGACATATGCAGTAACATTTTGTGTCATTTTCCATTCTATTATTTTTCAAACTTATTAAGGACAAGTGGTACCAAATTAATTATTAATCTACTGTTAATATCAAATTACTTTTTCTTTTAACTTTTTATATCTACACTTCTGTTAAAATGCTAAAAAATATCGATGTAATCATAGTAGTATCGACTAGATACTCTCCTGTACTTGGTATCATTACAGTGGATGTCAGGTGTTGATCCATCAATGGCGTTTGTTTACATTGTGACGCCGGTGAACTGCGGTGTGTAGTGAAGCCTGTTTAGCTTGTCCTGCAGGAAGGATACTTGTAAGAGACTTACTTTATTTGTCGCCATGGAGGCGAGGATTAGTGATTTAGAAGTAGCTCAAACACTGCACACTGCGGCTGGACGTTTGCCAAAATGCGTCCATTCCCCCTTTTCTGTCTATACACATTGTGCGCTTGTAAGTACTCCGTGATTGTGTGCCGCTGCACATGCTCCTCTGCTCGTAAAACCAGCAATGTCACGACGTGACGGTACTTTTTAGAGGCGGTATAGTATCGAATATGATTCATTCGTATCGCGGTACTATTACCAGTATACCGTACAACCTTAGTGTATATACATACATACATATATACAGTATATGTATATGAATGTCAATATTGTCTCATAGGACACAACATGAGCATCAGCTAAACTGTGTGTGAATTTAAGATGAAACTTGGTATGTCTTTCCTGTGAGTTGTCTACACCCGGTGAAAATGAGTGCAATGGCCAAACATCATCAATAAGGTGTGCGATTCCCCCAAGGTAGTTGTGGTTGCTCACTGCTGTCCAGTTATCTCCTGTCAAGTGCATTAAACATAACTTCAGCCAGCACCTCCACCTTCGTTGTCTTTTCATTTTCATAAAGTTTATGAATTCTTGTGTCGACAGTTCTGCACAAAGGTTGACTATATGAGTTGTCACTTGTAGCTATCTGCATGAGATCCTGGAGCTCCTCGTCTTTTATGATGTTGATGGGTCTGCAGTCTCTGGCAACCCTTACAACAATCGCATTATTCAACTTGGTTATTTTTGTCGTCATGTCGGAAACTGATGAACTCAGCCAGTGGAGTTTGACGATCTCGGCTTGATCTCGTGTTGTGAGCGCTTTTGCTAATGTTAGCAAATATATGCTTAGCCCGAAAGTGGTTCTCCACGCTTGTTTTGTTTCGATGAAAAGACAATTCATCGCAGCAAAATGTACACTGAACTTTGGTTTTATCCACACTTCCATTAGGCCTCTTTTTAAATTGAAATTTGCCTTCAAGCAGACCCAGTCTTGCTCCTTGTTCTTCATTGCAGTCTATTTGCCCTGCCTTTCATCTTCCAACATAAACATCCACACAGGAGGACGGTGGGAAGAAGTAGTGGTTAAGATTAGTCATATAATGAAATTGCATTATTATTTTTGAATGTGTTAAAATGTACAGATTAATCATAGGCATTAACAGTGGTGTGCCGTCAGGGCCAGCAAGGCCTTCTCTGCTGGCCTAACATAACCAGAAATTATGATCCTAATTAAAGATACAAGTATTTTTTTATTTGCTTTCCCTCTGTTAAAATCCTTAAGTGGAGATGAAGTGGCATCGGAGTCTGTTTCTCTCTTTACTAGCTTCGTCGAAGCATGTTGCTTTTGTAGCTGTTTCAGCAGATTTGAATTGCTATTTTGGTCAGTATTCCCGGGTGCGGTTACTTCTGCTGCTCACTGCTCCCCTCACCTCCCAGGGGGTGATCAAGGGTGATGGGTCAAATGCAGAGAATAATTTTGCCACACCTAGTGTGTGTAAGACAATCATTGGCACTTTAACTTTAACTTTAAGTAGATGGGATCTTTGATCCAAGACACAACTTATATTTAACTAAAATGTTCTTTTGTTTGTGCTCGACAAAAGAAAAGTAGTGAGAATGTATCCATGTTAAAAAACTCGACTTCTGGCTTTGCCATGATGTCTTGTTAGTTGTTATGAGAGTAGCGTATGTGTGTGTGTGTGTGTGTGTGTGTGTGTGTGTGTGTGTGTGTGTGTGTGTGTGTGTGTGGCCCTTTAAAGGGGAACATTATCACCAGACCTATGTAAGCGTCAATATATACCTTGATGTTGCAGAAAAAATACCTTTTTTTTTTTAACCGATTTCCGAACTCTAAATGGGTGAATTTTGGCGATTTAAACGCCTTTCTATTATTCGCTCTCGGAGCGATGACGTCACAACGTGACGTCACATCGTGACGTCACATCGTGACGTCACATGGGGAAGCAATCCGCCATTTTCTCACTTTCGTCGGTGTGTTGTCGGAGGGTGTAACAACACGAACAGGGACGGATTCAAGTTGCACCAGTGGCCCAAAGATGCGAAAGTGGCAAGAAATTGGATGAAATTTGTTCAAAATACGAGGGTGTGGGGAAAGCCGACAAAATGGTGAGTCGTTTGTTCCGCACACTTTACCGATGAAAGCTATGCTACGACAGAGATGGCAAGAATGTGTGGATATCCTGCGACACTCAAAGCAGATTCATTTCCAACGATAAAGTCAAAGAAATCTGCCGCCAGACCCCCATTGAATCTGCCGGAGTGTGTGAGCTATTCAGGGACAACGGACCTCGGTAGCACGGCAAGAAATGGCGGCAGTTTGTTCCCGCAGACGAGCGAGCTAAACCCCCTGGATGTCTTGGCTCACACCGTCCCTTATGCCACAGAAGATGATCAAGAGAAGAATATCGACCCTAGCTTCC
Organism: Nerophis lumbriciformis; assembly: GCF_033978685.3. Classification (NCBI taxonomy): domain Eukaryota; kingdom Metazoa; phylum Chordata; class Actinopteri; order Syngnathiformes; family Syngnathidae; genus Nerophis; species Nerophis lumbriciformis. The sequence goes on from NC_084557.2 coordinate 25,813,771, forward strand.
CTGGCCTGCTGACATCAACTCTAAAACTGGACAGATCAGCTTTCAGGAAAAGAGAGCGGATGAGGGTATGTCTACAGAATATATTAATTGATGAAAACTTTATTCATTACTCGCGGTTTTACGTAAATTATTATACATAAACTGTGTTTACCAATAATTTAGCTTAAAAACATTTATTTTTTTCAATCATTCGAGTACATTCGGGTAGTCTTGTGTGATGCAGTATTTTGTGTCTATTTAGGTATGGTTAACCTGAGTGCTGAAATCGTTGAAAAATATATGTTTTTAGCGCGCCTGAAATGGGCTGTCTGCACTCTCAAAGTGCATGTTGTTGCCAAATGTATTTCATATGCTGTAAACCTAGTTCATAGTTGTTAGTAATTATCTTATCAGACAGTGTTAAGCCGCTGAAATCCGAGTCTGAATCCGAGCTAATGTTGCTATACGTTGCTGTTTGTTTGTATTGGCATCACTGTGTGACGTCACAGGAAAATGGACGGGTGTATATAACGATGGTTAATATCAGGCACTTTGAAGCTTTTTTTAGGGATATTGCGTGATGGGTAAAATTTTGAAAAAAACTTCGAAAAATAAAATAAGCCCCTGGGAACTGATTTTTAATGGTTTAACCCTTCTGAAATTGTGATAATATTCCCCTTTAAGACATGACAGCATGTGAGGTGAGTGACATCAGTGAGTGAGTGGGCGAGAGAGGTGAGGGAGCGCAACAGTGAGCTTGGTGAATGGCTGCGTGCGAGACACCAATAAAGTCACAAAGTTGCAACAAACCGCCGGCCTCGTCATTCACCCTCGAGTCCGGAGCTGTCAAGACCCACTGCAGGGTAAAGTGAAGGTTGTTAGCCCCGAAGTACATAGGCCCTGGAGAAACGTCTCCCCTGCGCTCCTCGACTACGGTATGGGAGCCCCCCCACCCCACCCACACAAAGCACGCCTTTTCTTTTCCTTGTGACACAGAAGAACGACACCGCAGCGCTCCAATAAAACACACTCAGATCATCTGTTTCAAGCCGATACTACATAAAAATAACGTAAAATAACGCAGTAACGCATCATGTAGTAACAGTAACTGAGTTACTGAATATAAAAAATAACGCGTTAGATTACTAGTTACCGCCGAAACTAACGGCGTTACAGTAACGCGTTAGTCCCAACACTAATGGATATACAGATATGTGATCATTTCAGATGTCAACCTTGATTTTTTTTAATATGCTGCAGATAGTAGAAGAGGCTTCCTCAGAGGCTCTGAGTCTTTATATATTAATATTGTTGGATGAATATTACATTCTAGTGTGGCTACTGTCACAATGTCATTAACATTTAATGTGTTAAATTACTATAACCTTCGAGTTACATTAATTATTTACAACATGAATACATGATATTAAATTAAAAAATGGTCTCTGTATTTGCTGCATGCGGCCATTAACCAGCTGTGATGGTTGCTTGGTGACAGGAGCAGCACTTCCTGTAGCATTGACGAGCTCGACTGTAACCATTTGATCAATGTTCCATTCAGCCCCAAGCGTTTTTGGAATACTTCCATCAACCAAGACTTCATTGGTTGCAGACTGCTAATAAGGTCCAAAGTGTAAGATAATTTGCGCCGAGACAATGACAACAATGACAATGATATTTTCATTCACTTAGCTGAGCTATAAACATGCACAAGGGAGGTCAAGATAAATTTTATTCCGAAAATTAGAGTGGCATTAAGATTAATTACTGTACTCTTGGCATCATCAATCCTCTCAAAACAGGTGAGCATAATAAAACCCCCCAGTAAATTGAGAGGAGCATACAGAAGGTCCTTTTTAAGTGTATGTGTGAGTGTTTGTGTGTTAAAGGGCACTTATTGTGAATTTTGGCTACATTTAAAACACTCTACAAAATGTGTATTGGTGGTTCTTTGTTCAAAATGTTTCATAGATTATGTTTTACAGACCATCTTCTGACCGTCTTTACAGGATGCACCGTTTTGTGGTCGGTTTTACTTACGTTGCTCCACTCCCCTTTGCGATGTTATAGCTTTTAGCGCTTCCATATCGAGTCTACCGACAGATAGAAGTTACAACTATACAGTACTTTGTATTAGAAATTGTTACAGCGGAGGGTGCATGTGCATGTACGAGCCAGTCCGCCCCACAACAAGAGGCTAGAGAAGAAGAAGGAGCTTACTGACTACAATGTCTGACTTGCCCATTGCTCTTTGGGTAAATCTCTATCATATATGGAGATATCCACTGACGTCACACTTGGGAAAAACGTCACAAATTGTGCAAAATCCAAACAGCTCGATTGGAGGAAGTATGAAGGACAAAGATTGTTTTATAAATATCTCCGCCAGGCCTCAATGGTCTGATTTTACATTTTCGGGACTTATGCAGATCCCAAATACACAAAAACAGGTACCAATAGGTAAGAAAAGTTGGTTTCGCATAACAGGTCCCATTCAGCGTTAGGGATGGAGGTGCATTTTTGAGCCTCCAAAACAGCTTTATTATGTTGAAAAAGCATTGAATGTATTAACGTATTTTTCCGGACCTTAGGGCGCACTGGATTATAAGGCGCACTGCTAAAGAATGGTCTATTTTTAATCATTTTTCATACATAAGGCACACAGGATTATAGCGTGTAATTTCACTTGGCCCTTGAGGCGATATCAAATTAACAGTAGAGCTGGCCCGCCGATTATATACAGAGGCGGTGCCGCGGTAACACCGCATTCACCACTAATTCTCATACTTGCCAACCCTCCCGGAAGACTCCCAAATTTCAGTGCCCCTCCCGAAAATCGTCACGTCCGCTTTTCATCCAGTCCAATGAGTGCTGGCCCAGTCACAAAATATGTGCGGCTTCTGCACGCACACACAAGTGAATGCAACACATACTTGATCAACAGCGATACAGGTTACATTGAGGGTGGCCGTATAAACAACTTTAACACTGTTAGAAATATACGCCACACTGTGAACCCACACCAAACAAGAATGACAAACACATTGCGGGAGAACATCCGCACCGTAACACAACATAAACACAACAGAACAAATACCCAGAATCCTTTGCAGCACTAACTCTTCTGAAATGCTACATGGTGTGTGTGTGTGTGGGGGGGGGGGGGGGGGGGGGGTGTATTTTGTAGCGTCCCGGAAGAGTTAGTGCTGCAAAGGGTTCTGGGTATTTGTTCTGTTGTGTTTATGTTGTGTTACGGTGCGGATGTTCTCCCGTAATGTGTTTGTCATTCTTGTTTGACGACAGCTCGTAGAGGACGTTAAAGGCAGTACATTTAAGGCACGCCCCCAAGACTGTGGTTCGGGTGAACTACGAGATATAATGACTGATGAACACCTTCGTTCGATAATGAAGGTTGCCTCAGCTCAAAGCCTGAGCCCCGACATTAATGAACTAGCATCCAAGAAAAGATGCCAGGTATCTGGTTTGGGCACATCAGATTAGATCAGTGTGTTGCAAACTGAGCAGTTTAAAGTCCTGAATGGTTGGTTTATTCATTGTTGTTTTATTTTCAAATTTATTAGCCTGTGGAAAAAGTTAATGTTGATATTTACCTCAGAAGGCTGCAAATAGAAAAGAGGCATTCCATTTTTATTTAAATTGTATTTGATATGCCACTGATATTTTTTTATTATTATCATTATTATTATTTGAAACTCGATTTTGCATGTCACTATAAAGTTATATAAGCCTTGCTTGTTCAATATTCAATGCAAAACTTGTTTGGGTCCCTATTAAAAGGTTAATTTGTTCAACCTTGGCTCGCGGCTTTGTTCAGTTTTAAATTTTGGCCCACTCTGTATTTGAGTTTGACACCCCTGCTCTAAAGGCTTAGTTGGCCACATGCGTGGACAGCACCTTTTAGCTCTTATTTCCAAAATGTTGTACACTACTGAATTGGGGTGTTATGTGCTTATGTGGACACTTATACTGCTATCAGTGGTGTCAGAAGAGTATAACTTACAATGGAATTTGGAAAAAAAAGTGTAAAAATAAGAATTGTCATGTCACTAAACATGAAGTACACGTTTGTTACTCATGGACTAAGTACATCATATCAAAATATGATTCTTATTTTTTATTCTAATTTGGGTCCAATAAGCCCAAATAGCAAAGAGAAATAAAACAAGCATGTAAACAAACAGCTTGGGCCTTAAGAGGTTTTAAAGGGGTCATATTTTATTAATTTTTTTCTAAATGTAAAACACTTACTTGTGGTGTACATAACATGTAATGGTGGTTCTTTGGTCAAAATGTTGCATAGATTATGTTTTACGGATCATCTTCAAGCCACTTTTTGACAGTCACTTCAGGATGTGCCGTTTTGTGGGCGGGTCCTATTTACGTGGCTCACCTTTGGCAGCGTCTTCTCCCCGTCATCTTTGTTGTAGCGGTGTAGCGTGCAAGGACGGGAGTAGAAGAAGTGACAAAAGATGGAGCTAACTGTTTTAATGACATTCAGACTTTACTTGAATCAATAACGGAGCAGCATCTCCTCATCTGGAAACAACAACACTGGAAATGTGTCCCATGAGAACAACTCTCTAATAACTAAAGTGGGTAAATAATGTAAACCCACTACACCGGTATGTTTTAGCGCTTTCATGGCGTGTTTACTGACAGATATAAGTAAGAACTTCACACTACTTCATATTAGAAATGGCAACAGCAGAGGATGAATGTCACATAACAAGAAAATAGAGAAAAATAAGAAAATTATCAATTACGGCGTCGGCGCGGACACACGCAATTTTTCAGAATTTATGCAGATCCCAAATACAGATCAGCAGGCACCAGAAGGTAAGAAAAGTACCTTTTGCATATTATTGTGAAACAAAACGGCAGATAATATGTCTTACCTTATTCACACACCATAATAATACTCATATGTTGAAGCACATTAAGCGGTGCGCCCTCATTGCTTACCAAAGTCGTTCCAAAACATTTTGATAGATTTATGAGCACTATGTGTATTATTCTATACGTGACGATCTGTCACTTCATTTCTGTTTGTTTCCTTATTTAGTACTCACTTCCTGTCAGTGCTCTTGCTTTGTTTCCACTTCCTGTTTGTCCCGCTGAGCACTGCGGTTTTTCCCTCACCTGCCGTTGATAAGCTTGTCTCTATTTATGCCATTCTCGAGCACTCCTCAGTGTTCGAAGATAGATTTATGTTTGGGACTATTACATGCAAGACTGCTTTACTCTCTGTTTTGACCACCGTATTTTTCGGACTATAAGTCGCCCCGGAGTATAAATCGCACCGGCCGAAAATGCATAATAAAGAAGGAAAAAAACATATATAAGTCGCACTGGAGTATAAGTCACATTTTTGGGGGAAATGTATTTGATAAAACCCAACACCAAGAATAGACATTTGAAAGGCAATTTAAAATAAATAAAGAATAGTGAACAACAGGCGGAATAAGTGTACGTTATATGACGCATAAATAACCAACTGAGAACGTGCCTGGTATGTTAACGTAACATATTATGGTAAGAGTCATTCAAATAACTATAACATATAGAACATGCTATACGTTTACCAAACAATCTTGTCTCTCCTAATCGCTAAATCCCATGAAATCTTATACGTCTAGTCTCTTACGTGAATGAGCTAAATAATATTATTTGATATTTTACGGAAATGCGTTAATAATTTCACACATTTAGTATAAGTCGCACCCCCGGCCAAACTATGAAAAAAACTGTGACTTATAGTCCAAAAAATGCGGTAATAAAACTCATCTTACCTGCTCTCCGTCTGCTGGTTCCTGCATCTTGGGGTCACTAAAACGGCAGCCATGCGAGTTCCTAACACTATATTCTCAAAGGAACATAAAAAATGTTTGTGTTGTTTACTTGAGTCATATTGTCATCATAGTGCAGCCTACACTTATATCTTATGTTTGACTGCTATCTACTGGTCACACTTGTCATTACACCATGTACCAAATAAAATAGCTTCGAGCTGGGTAAGCTCAACCAAACTTATTCCGTACATTAGGCGCACCGGGTTATAAGGTGCACTGTCGAGTTTTGAGTGAAAAAAAAAGATTTTAAGTGCGCCTTATAGTCTAGAAAATACGGTATATGAAATTACGTTTATTAATGTACTAGTTGTCATCTGAAGGCAATTATGTACATTATAAGCACTTTTGGACAAGTTGCAGATTCTTTCTTTGTAATTGTTTCATCCAAAGAGTTGTATTTAAATTAGCATTAACTATAATTATAAGATTGGACTTTTTTCAGACGTCTAATCCCAATTCACACTGACAGGCAATTTGCTTCTAGTCAGAGCAAGTGACACTAGACAGACCCTCTAATCCAAGTGTCACCTTGGGGGAAGGTTGCTGAGATGAAGAGGGGGCAGTGTCTCACTGCGACAGTGTGGCTGACCCGTCACTGTTTGCAACATTTAGGTCTCTGATTCCCTGAGGTGGATATTTTACAGCCAGCCTGAGGTCAGCCTCGGGGCACATTTGTCTGGCACCAATGGCCAGTACATTCTCCAAGCACTTGACTGGAGCAAAGCAATAAATTTGATTCTTTTTTTTTTCTTTCTTTTTTCCCCCCAGAGCTTAAATAGGCATATAGTGGCCTTTATTCACATGCTCTATTCAAGGATATCAGGCTAGAACTTATCACAAAAATAATGAATCAATTTAATATTGGTACCTTCCTCGTCAATATATTAAACATAAAACCTTAGTAATGGACGGACTGATCGTTTTGTCTCATTATGCAGGTAACATTTTTTTGTCCAATATAGCACTGGAGACTTTTAAACTAAAATCTTTAGTATGTCCTTTTCATCAGGCAAACATGAATAATGGCAGTCTAAGTGCATATGCATAAATGTTAACTGCACCTTTGACTTGCGTATCTTTTCTCTCTAACCACATGTTACTCATCCACATTCTTTCTTTCTTTCTTTCTTTAGTTTATTTCGAACATGAACACACTTACAGCATAATACATCACACAATTTCATATTATTTCACTTTACATCATGTCCGAAAAGGAGTAGGAAGAAGCAAAGCTTATTTAATCCTACCCCTTTCCCATTTCAGAGCGTTTACAAATATATACATTCATTAACTGACTTTTTTTTAATAGTAAAATGACATCCGTGAATGAGTAATACAACAGTTTTGTAATATATAATTAAGTCAGTCATGATTAACATACTGAGATGAAGAATATCTAATTTTCAATAAGGTTGAAAGTATTTTTCATAATTATTATTCTTTATACTTTATAAGCACTACTATTTTGAACATACATTCCATAATTTAATTTCACATACTGATTTGCTAAAGGTTCTAAGTGTTGTACGTGCATACAAATGTTTTAAATTACATTTTCTTCTAAGGTTATATTTCTCCTCTTTAGTTGAGAAGAATTGTTGTACAATCTTGGGTAGCAGGTTATAGTTTGCTTTGTACATCATTTTAGCTGTTTTCAATTTTACCAAATCATCAAACTTTAATATTTTTGACTCAATAAATACAGTGTTTGTATGTTCTCTACATCCAACATTATGTATCAGTCTAATTGATCTTTTTTTGTAACACGGTTAACGAATGTAGCGCACATTTGTAGTTATTTCCCCATATTTCTGCACAATAACTCAGATATGGTAACACTAGTGAGCAGTAGAGAATATGAAGTGATTTTTGGCCCAGGACGTATTTTGCTTTATTCATTATTGAAATGTTTTTTGCCACCTTATGATGTATATTTTGTATATGAGATTTCCAGTTCATTTTATCATCTATTAATACTCCCTGAAATCTGGTTTACTTTACCCTTTCAATGTCTATTCCGTCTATTTGTATTTGTGTATGATGCTCTTTTCTACACAGAAAGCAGTTGTGTCGTCTGCAAATCAAACAAACTTTAAAGGCCTACTGAAACCCACTACTACCGACCACACAGTCTGATAGTTTATAAATCAATGATGAAATCTTAACATTGCAACACATGCCAATACGGCCGGGTTAGCTTACAAAAGTGCAATTTTAAATTTTGCGCAAAATATCCTGCTGAAAACGTCTCGGTATGATGACGCCTGCGCGTGACGTCACGGATTGTAGAGGACATTTTGGGACAGCATGGTGGCCAGCCATTAAGTCGTCTGTTTTCATCGCAAAATTCCAGAGTATTCTGGACATCTGTGTTGGTGAAGCTTTTGCAATTTGTTCAAAGAACAATGGAGACAGCAAAGAAGAAAGCTGTAGGTGGGAAGCGGTGTATTGCGGCAGGTGTTGTGCCGGATAACGCACCCCCGCCGTAGAATGCACCCCTTGACTGTTGTACCGGATAACACAGCCGGTGTTTCATTGTTTACATTCCCGGAAGATGACAGTCAAGCTTTACCATTGGCCTGTGGAGAACTGGGACAACAGAGACTCTTACCAGGAGGACTTTGAGTTGGATGCGCAGACGCGGTACCGTGAGTATGCATGCAGCTGCGGCTTCCAAACATTTGATCGCTTGCCCGTACGTGCGTGCCGCTATGTGCATGTCACGTACGTAACTTTGGGGACTTTGGGGAAATATATGTGCTGTATGAACTTTGGGGAGGTGAATGGTACTTTGGGCTGTAGGTTTGAGTGTGTTGTGCAGGTGTTTGAGTTGTATTGGCGGGTTATATGGACGGGATTAATTTGTGGCATATTAAATATAAGCCTGGTTGTGTTGTAGCTAATAGAGTTGGCTAATAGAATATGTCTTGTGTTTATTTACTGTTTTAGTCATTCCCAGCTGAATATCAGGTCCCACCCGCCTCTCACAGCATCTTCCCTATCTGAATCGCTCCCACTGCCCTCTAGTCCTTCACTCTCACTTTCCTCATCCACAAATCTTTCATCCTCGCTCAAATTAATGGGGAAATTGTCGCTTTATCGGTCCGAACCGCTCTCGCTGCTGGTGGCCATGATTGTAAACAATGTGCAGATGTGAGGAGCTCCACAACCTGTGACGTCACGCTACTCGTCTGCTACTTCCGCTACAGGCAAGGCTTTTTTATCAGCGACCAAAAGTTTCAAACTTTATCGTCGATGTTCTCTACTAAATCCTTTCAGCAAAAATATGGCAATATCACGAAATGATCAAGTATGACACATAGAATGGACCTGCTATCCCCGTTTGAATAAGAAAATCGCATTTCAGTAGGCCTTTAAGTCCTTTGTAACTTTAAATGTCGTTTGTGTAAAGATTAAACAATCTTGGTCCCAGTATTGATCCCTGGGGTACACCACAAGATATATCTAGCTGTGTTGACATATTTTCACCCATCTTCACATATTGCTTCCTTTTGGTTAAATAGCTTCTTACCCAGTTCAAGACCAAACCTCTGATGCCATATTGTTCAAATTTTTACATTACACTTTAGCTGTGTCTCAATCCGGGGACTGCGTCCTTCCAAGGACCCAGCCTATGCAGTCGACAAAATCTGGGTCCTGGCGAGAGTCCTAAGAGAGAGATATGGCCCACCCAAAAAGGGGGGCCAGTGGGGGATTGTTTTATGACTGGAAGTGGGGGGAGGGGGGTTATGACCCCCCAGGAAGTGAGCGTGGCCTCCATGGACCCACTAGTTAAGGGGGGTTAGCGGGAGATTGATTTAGGACCCCGGAAGTGGGCATGGCCTAAACCGGAAACAGGAAGTATACATCATATCCGCATGCTATTTTAATTTTGTAGTTTTTTTTGCAAGCTATCCGCCATTTTGGGTGAAGTCTGTAATGATGTATGACCCCTACAGGTTGACAAGAGTATTACAGCTTGTAATTTTGGCTCGTAATAGAACCATCTTGTGCAGAGTCCAGAACTGTGTCTTTTAACATTATGGATGTTAGTGTGTCCCCTAGGAGACCGTCCAAATGCATGATGAAACACCATTTCATGATTACATGTACATAATGACAGTTATCATCTCTGTGGTAACTGTCATTGTCTGTTGTCCCCGCTCTTACATTTACGTCACGTATCTGCTGCTCAGTCGCACAAAGTTGAATAATGACAACGTATGTGTTCTCTTGGTCTTTTACCTTATTTTAGAGGAAGCGGCTAAGATCTACCGGCACCGCGATTTTCCTGCGGTTGGAGCCGACGGTCATGGGAGATGGTTGTCATTAAGATGTGTCACGTGTTGACAAACATTCGAAAGTTGTTATTCCTAATTATTAGTTAATGATGGATTTATTTTTATGCTTGTTTGTACCTTGTACATGTCCTCACAGTCTATCCATACATCAACACCACACAATGTTATTTAGCAGGTACTTTATTAAACAGTCATTCAAAATGTATGTTGTTTTTTTAATCTTGTCAAATAGCTTGCATTATACCCAGTTAGAGATGTCCGATAATGGCTTTTTTGCCGATATCCGATATTGTCCAACTCTTAATTACCGATTCCGATATCAACCGATACCGATATATACAGTTGTGGAATTAACACATTATTAGGCCTAATTTTGTTGTGATGCCCCACTGGATGCATTAAACAATGTAACAAGGTTTTCCAAAATAAATCAACTCAAGTAATGGAAAAAAGTGCCAACATGGCCATATTTATTATTTAAGTCACAAAGTGTATTGCGTTTTTTTAACATGCCTCAAAACAGCAGCTTGGAATTTGGGACATGCTCTCCCTGAGATAATCCTGATACCCACTACAACTATGGGAAATACTTTACTTTGACTTTCACAAATTGCGTTATTTTTTTTAAACATGCCTCAAAACAACAGCAACAAAAACAATGAAGGCACACAGCTTCAGTTCAGAGTATACTAGAGTATTAAAGTACACAATAACATAGTCCTCCTTTAGTGCAAGGCTGCCTGGCATACTGTATAACAGGAAATTATAAACTGGGCTCAATCTGCCCTGCTCTAACATATTTGTATGAGTAACAAAAATGTGTTGCAAGCTAGTGGTGAGTGCTTGAAGTGGCCTACCTGCACTGCAAGCTGCAAAGTGTGTGCCATCCAAACTCCACCGTAGCCTTTGCCATACTGCGTGCGTTGTCCCTGACCACAACGTGGGTTTTCGCCCTGGGGTGGTTTTTGTTGTATTTTTGTTTTTTCTCGGCGGAGTCTTTAAGCGACAACTGTGTGGTACTACTTTTTTTCGGTGTTTGCTTTTCATCCATCTTCCGCTTGTATTCATCGTGTATCTCCTTATGATTCTTGAACTGGTGGGAGATCAAATTGCTCGTATTAAAGGAAGACATCTTGGTTCCTCCTCGCAAAACCAACTTGTTGCAGTCATTGCAAATTGCCAGTTTTTTATCCGTCAGAGACACTTTAAAATAATCCCAAACCATAGACATGGTGTCTTTAGTCAGTCACCGAGCGAGCTCGCTTGTTAGCCAGGCTACAGCACCGGCAACAACACTCTTGTAGTTGTTATGCTCCGCTCGCGGCGGTTTGATGAGGTCATCAAGCGTCGCCAGTAAACCTCTCATGCTGCAGTTGTCAACTCCTGTGTTGTGTGTGGGAGAGGGGAAAGGGGAGGGGCTGCTGACTGGGAGACGCATCTGCTCCGTACGGCGGCATTTTAAAAAGTCATTAATTTTACTTTTTGAAACAGATACCGATAATTTCCGATATTACATTTTGAAGCATTTATCGGCCAATAAAATCGGCCTGCCGATATTATCGGACATCTCTATAGCCACTAATAGTAAATATTGAGATAGCATAAAATCATTATCATATAATTATTTGCAATGAAGGCAGAGGAAATTAATTCCAACAACTGGACTTTCAGCACATGAGTTTATAAATTTTTACAGGTTACAAAAATACTTGTTTTTTTAAATGATCATCCAAACTGGTGCATACGTGTTTTGTGTCATTTATTTTTGGTCTGTGAAACACAAAAGCACGTGTATCATTCATTAAAGTAAATATTTTCAAATAACATGCAAATGTACAGAAAACACAGCAATAACTAGTAACCCCAAAACCATAAAGTTGGCCCGTTGTGTCAATGGTAAATAAAAAAACAGAATGCAATGATTTGCTAATCCTTTTCAATCTATATTCAATTGAATAGACTGCAAAGACAAGATACTTAACGTTTGAACTGGAAAACATTATTTTTTGCAAATATTATCTCATTTGGAATTTGATACCTGCAACATGTTTCAAAAAAGCTGGCACAAGTGACAAAAGAGACTCAGAAAGTTGAGGAATGCTCATCGAACACTTATTTGGAACATCCCACAGGTGAAAAGGCTAATTGGGAACAGGTGGGTGCCATGCTTGGGTATAAAAGCAGCTTCCATGAAATGCTCAGTCATTCACAAACAAGGATGGGGTGAGGGTCACCATTTTGTGAACAAATGCGTGAGCAAATTGTCGAACAGTTTAAGAACAACATTTGTCAACGAGCTATTGCAAAAAAATTAGGGATTTCACAATCTATGGTCCGTAATATCATTAAAAAGTTCAGAGAATCTGTAGAAATCACTACACGTAAGCGATGATATTATGGACCTTCGATCCCTGCATCAAAAAGCGACATCAGTGAGTAAAGGATATCACCACACGGGCTCGGGAACACTTCAGAAACCCACTGTCATTAACTACAGTTTGTCGCTACATCTGTAAGTGCACGTTAAAACTCTACTATGCAAAGCCAAAGCTATTTATCAACAACACCTAGAAACATAACCGGCTTCGCTGTGCCCGAGCTCAGCTAAGATGGACTGATGCAAAGTAGAAAAGTGTTCTGTGATCTGAAGAGTCCACATTTTAAATTGTTTTTGGAAACTGGACGTTGTGTCCTCCGGAACAAAGAGGAAAATAACCATCCGGATTGTTTTAGGCGCAAGGTTTAAAAGCCAGCATCTGTGATGGTATGGGGGTGTATTAGTGAACTTACACATCTGTGAAGGCACCATTAATGCTGAAAGGTACATACAAGTTTTGGAGCGACATATGTTGCCATCCAAGCAACGTTATCATGGACGCCCTTGCTTATTTCAGCAAAACAATGCCAAGCCACGTGTTATAACAGCGTGGCTTCATAGTAAGAGAGTGCGGGTACTAGACTGGCCTGCCTGTAGTCCAGACCTGTCTCCCATTGAAAATGTGTGGCGCAATATGAAGCCTAAAATACCACAACGGAGACCCCCGGACTGTTGAACATCAAGCAAGAATGGGAAAGAATTCCACCTGAAAAGCTTAAAAAATTGGTCTCCTCAGTTCCCAAACGTTTACTGAGTGTTGTTAAAAGGAAAGGCCATGTAACACAGTGGTAAAAATGCCCCTGTGCCAACTTTTTTGCAATGTGTTGCTGCCATTAAATTCTGAGATAATGATTGTTGGCAAAAAAATAATAAGTTTCTCAGTCTGAACATTAAATATATTGTCTTTGCAGTCTATTCAATTGAATATACGTTGAAAAGGATTTGCAAATCATTGTATTCTGTTTTTATTTACCATTTACTCAACATGCCAACTTCATTGGTTTTGGGTTTTGTAATATCGGTACATTGATGCACACATTACCAATACTTCCCTATTCCAGCCACACATTTAAACGACATGAATAAGTCAACTACTTGGGTTCTAAAAAAGAAAATTAAAAGATATACGGTTTTACTTCAAAACCTTAAAAAAAATCTCCGGGCACGTAGCCGTGTGCAATGGCCGGATATATGGCTCTCCCTCGGGGTAAAGACCGGAGCAAAGAGCACGAAGGTCACTCAGCAGTACGATAGTCGAGGTCTCGTATTTTAACACAAATATATATCCCTACTGTCACCCCAGCTTGACACGTCTCATTTCAGCTGTCCCTCCGCATCAATAAAGTAACACTTACATTTTAAAGTCGCTCTTTCCGCTCCGCAAATAATTTTCAGAATTGAGAGCGCGAATGATCTTTCTGCTTATGGAAGAAAAGGACACATGTTGTCGGACGGATTCGAAGGACCCTTGGAACTTTGTTGTATTGGTACAGCCTTCATGCACCGCGATGACATCGTCGCCCCACAAATGCGCACTGCATAGGATGCAGCTGCCAAATTCAGACACAGCTTATATGACTTTAGGGCAGTGGTTCTTAACCTGGGTTCGATCGAACCCTAGGGGTTCGGTGAGTCGGCCTCAGGGGTTCGGCGGAGGTCAAAACACACCCGACTCATCGTGTAAATACAAACTTCTCCCTATCGCCGTATTACGGATACAGCAACAGCTGACTGGTTTGCAGGTGTGTAATTTGTTGTGAGTTTATGCACTGTGTTGGTTTTGTTGTTTGAACAAGGTGATGTTCATGCACAGTTCATTTTATGCACCAGTAAAAAAACATGGTAACACTTTAGTATGGGGAACATATTCACCATTAATTAGTTGCTTATTAACATGCAAATTAGTAACATATTGGCTCTTAACTAGTCATTAATAAATACTTATTAATGCCTTATTCGTTATGGCCTTATTATAACCCTAACCCTCTAACCCTAACCCTAACCAAATAACTCTAAATTAAATCTTTATTACTTAGAATATGTTCCCCTAGTGTCCAAGTAACTCTAAATTAAGTCTTTGTTACTTAGAATACGTTCCCCATACTAAAGTGTTACCAAAAACATATAACTTTGTCTTGAATTTGAAAAAAAAATAACCACATTTTTCACTAAAGAAGGGTTCGGTGAATGCGCATATGAAACTGGTGGGGTTCGGTACCTCCAACAAGGTTAAGAACCACTGCTTTAGGGTCTTTGCAGGTTTCAACGAATCAAATTTAAGACTTAATAATGACCAAAATGAATACAATTTAAGACCCATAAAATCATCGATCCGCAACCATAAAAAAGTACAAAGACATGAAGAAAAATGGGAGGCTCAGAATTACTTTTGAAAAATCTTGCAGAAGGTGCAGTGTGCTTTATGTATACTTCCATCAACCAGCTTCAACCATGAATTACATTGTTTTGTTTTGGAGCCACAAATCGTCAAACTTTTGCTCAATAAATTATAGCGGTACATTAGATCTATGTTATACTAATAGCGTTTTTAAAAGTGTAGACGTTTAAAAGCAAGACTAAGGTTTATGCATTTGTTTTGAATAAACGTAATGTTCGTACTTAGGTTATAAAGGTAACGACAATAAGCTATCCATACACTTGGGTAAAACAGAATCCTTCCTGTTTGGGTCCTACATCAACCTTAAGAAAGTCAGTGACTTCACTATAAAAGTGGGTGACATTGTTATCGCCAAGAGGATGAGATCACCTACCTAGGTTCCATTCTAGAGACTAATCTTTCCTGTGATAAAATGGCAACCAAGGTAATCAAAAAGGTCAACCAACGAACGAGATTTTTCTATAGAATCTCCTCTCTGGTCAACAAAAGCACCATGAAGATTCTGGCGGGAACTCTCGTTCAACCCTTTTTCGATTACGCATGCACCTCCTGGTACCCTAGCACCTCCAAAACCCTCAAATCTAGACTCCAAACATCCCAGAACAAGCTAGTCAGATTACTTCTAGACCTCCACCCCAGCTCACACCTCACTCCTACCCACTTCTCCAAAGTGGGCTGGCTCAGGGTGGAGGACAGAGTAAAACAACTTGCACTGAGCCTAGTCTATAAAATCTGCTACACCTCCCTGATACCGAAGTACATGTCAAACTACTTCCTTAACGTAAATGACCGCCATAATCACAACACCAGGGGGAGCTCCACTAACCACGTTAAACCCAGATTCCGATCTAACAAAGGTCTTAACTCATTCTCTTTCTATGCCACATCAATGTGGAATGCACTCCCAACAGGTATAAAAGAAAGGGCATCTCTATCCTCCTTCAAAACCACACTAAAAGAACACCACCAGGCAACTTCAACCCTAAACTAACACCCTCCCTTCCTCATCATACCTCTTCGGATTGTAAATAATCAAATGTAAACAATCAAATGTAGTCACTTTTTCTTATAATTTCTGATCTCTCTCTCTATTGCTGTACATATCCTACCAAGTCAGACCTACACTGTTCCAATGTCAATTTCTCTGATGATGCATTTGTTGATGACTGAAGTGTTGATACCAACCAAACTTAACCCTCCACCCCTCCATATCCCACACCCTGGATTGTAAATAATGTAAATAATTCAATTTATATACTGTGATGATTATCTTGTGTGATGACTGTATTATGAAAATAGTATATATCTGTATCATGTATCAATTTAAGTGGACCCCGACTTAAACAAGTTGAAAAACTTATTCGGGTGTTACCTTTTAGTGGTCAATTGTACGGAATATGTACTTCACTGTGCAATCTAGTAATAAAAGTTTCAATCAATCAATCAAAAAAATGGCATCCTTTCTGTGCGTATTATTGAGGTCTTGGTTCACTTAAGTTTCAGTGCAGTAAGGGAACAAAATGCAAACATAATGTGGGGGCCACTTTGTTACATTTGGTGTTTTAAAGATGCTAAAAGCAATCCAATGTAGGTTCACATATTGCATACATCATATTTTGTTATATAAATTTGCTTTTATTGGTGATAAAACAAATTACTGTAATAGCTAATAATATGGTGTAGAAAAGGGAAGGATGGAGCTAATAATACATAATTATTAGATGAAATTATAAAAAAATCGATTCACATCCGAATCGAGATTCCTATTTATTTAGAATCTGAATCTATTCATACCATCTGTTTTATTTTTTTATTTTTAAAAACACTTTTTTTTAGGCTATCTCCGCGCTTACTCGCCGCATGTATACGTCATACATCAGCAGCAAAGATGTTTTGTAACCTGTTATGAAAATATTTGATCATGATTTTTATACCAAATAATATATTTCGAGAATCGTGTTGAATCGAGAATCAAATCGTGAGTTGTTGCAATCCTTCCTTAATACAACATCTTTATTTTAGAATATAGACGACAAAAAACAAGCTTGGGGCCAGAAATGGTCTCTGGCCTGCACTTTGAAGACCCCTAGTTTAAAGTGTTTCCTTTAAGGAAAGTGCAGGTGCAGCAGCAAAAGTGTTAGGAAATGGATGGATGGATAAATAGAGTTCATTATTACCTATTGTGCAGCATTTGTTGTGATGTTCTCATCTCTACTGAACAATGACTGCCCGCTGTTTTCATTTTATGCACTCGACTTTGCCATGTAAGTATTATACTGGGAGGCGAAGTGTTTACAAACAGATGCAAAGCGTCTCTTGGGGCTGAGGTCAAGCGGCAGGATGGCCCCAGCATCCATTTTTTATCAGACCATGTTCTTGTGGTCTATACATGTAATGGTGGTTCTTTGGTCAACATTTTGCATGGATTATGTTTTACAGACCATCTTCAAGCAGATTTTGTGGGTGGTTTTAGTGATGTGCCTCCACTTTGACAGCATCTTCTCCCCACCATTTTTGTTGTAGTTTTTAGCGCTTCCATAGCAGTCTACTGACATATATACATTTTAATTATACGCTACTTTGTATTAGAAGTGGAAACAGCTCCTTCATTTTCTCTATCCTCCTGTTGTGGGCGGACAGTACCCACCAAAGTCTTGTGCCTTAGCCGTCGTGTCCCCGCTCTACTTACGGCGTCTTGTGCCTGCCACTTCCTCCCGGTCTCAACAACAATTCCTGGCGAGGCCACCTTGACATCGGCGAAGTCCCTGTACGTTAACGCCTTTCTGGAACGGTTGATTTTAAATTGCTCCGAGAGATCGCCAATAGGGAGGTACAGCTTGGTGGATTGGCCATACAGGGCAATGCTGCTCAAGGACCGAGGTCCTGAGGAACTGGCTGATGGTCCTCTCTCGTGCCTCTACCGTTGTCAAAGGTACCTCATAGAGTCACAGGAGCCAAAGTATTCTGAGCAGGACTCCGTACTGGTACATCCAGGCCTTGAACTTTCCTGGAAGTCCAGATTTAACTTTAACTTTTTAACTTTAATTTGTCGATGGCTGTAAGCCAAGACGAAAGGTCGCTCTTGATCTGCTGCAAAGCCGCTGCATCCTTTGGGGAGCTGTCAAACATTTTGCTCAGGCAAATGGTAATACATCTTATTCAATATCAGACTAATTTTTGTCACAATCTGTCATGACCCGTGGCCTGGATCATGTTTTGTTTAGTCATGTTCTTTTCAATTTTGGACTCCCTAAGTTCCTGTTTTGTGCACCCCTGGGTTTGTTTTGGTTACCATGAGTGCTGATTGGTTTCACCTGCCTCTGATTAGTGTTCGGCACGCTCACCTGCTGCCGGGCACTAATCAGAGAGCTATTTATTCACGTTGTGCACCACACTCAGTCTGGCTTCCGTATTTGCAGTATGCAACAAGTTACGTTGGGTAATTCCTGCTTCTATGTTTCTTGATCCCTGTGCTAAGTTTTTGCCTTAGCTTCCCGTGCGATCGGCACGTGTCTCTTTGTTTGTTTCTTGTTTTTTTGTATGTGCTATGATTTATGAGGAATAAATCATATCCTACCTTCACGCTTCGTCCGGAGTTGTCCGTCTGCATCCTGGAAGAACGACCCCGCAGTAACATGCCACCCACACGTAACACAATCATTTTTAAATACTCTCAATACTCTATTTCAATCATCTGAAATAGTTGTCATACTTTGGCGGCATTAAAAATCAGTGCTTAAATGTATTTCATTACTAATAGCATCATTCTGCGAGATACAATTATGGATATTAATCGTGGATATTAGCTTGCATGCTCATAAACTAGCTTTCGGTGCTGTTATATGGACTTTTTAGCAATAGAAAAGTATAGTTACTCCAACTATTACCGGGGTAAGAAGTAAGAGGTTATACCAGTGGTTCTTAACCTTGTTGGAGGTACCGAACCCCACCAGTTTCATATGCGCATTCACCGAACCCTTCTTTAGTGAAAACTAAATTTTTTTTTTTCAAATTCAAGACAAAGTTATATGTTTTTGGTAACACTTTAGTATGGGGAACATATTCTAAGTAACACAGACTTAATTTAGAGTTATTTGGTTAGTTTTAGGGTTAGAGGGTTAGGGCCAGGGTTAGAGGGTTAGGGTTATAATAAGGCCATGCAGAATAAGGCATTAATAAGTACTTAATAATCAATCAATCAATCAATCAATGTTTATTTATATAGCCCTAAATCACAAGTGTCTCAAAGGGCTGCACAAGCCACAACGACATCCTCGGTACAGAGCCCACATAAGGGCAAGGAAAAACTCACCCCAGTGGGACGTCGATGTGAATGACTATGAGAAACCTTGGAGAGGACCGCATATGTGGGTAACCCCCCCCCCCCTCTAGGGGAGACCGAATGCAATGGATGTCGAGTGGGTCTGACATAATATTGTGAGAGTACAGTCCATAGTGGATCCAACATAATAGTAAGAGTCCAGTCCATAGTGGGGTCAGCAGGAAACCATCCCGAGCGGAGACGGGTCAGCAGCGCAGAGATGTTCCCAACCGATACACAGGTCCCGACTCTGGACAGCCAGCACTTCATCCATGGCCACCGGACCTGTGTGTCTCCCCCTCCACAAGGGATAGAGGGGAGCAGAGGAGAAAAGAAAAGAAACGGCAGATCAACTGGTCTAAAAAAGGGGGGCTATTTAAAGGCTAGAGTATACAAATGAGTTTTAAGATGGGACTTAAATGCTTCTACTGAGGTAGCATCTCTAACTGTTACCGGGAGGGCATTCCAAAGTACTGGAGCCCGAATAGAAAACGCTCTATAGCCCGCAGACTTTTTTTGGGCTCTGGGAATCAATAATAAGCCAGAGTTCTTTGAACGTAGATTTCTTGCCGGGACATATGGTACAATACAATCGGCAAGATAGGATGGAGCTAGACCGTGTAGTATTTTATACGTAAGTAGTAAAACCTTAAAGTCGCATCTTAAGTGCACAGGAAGCCAGTGCAGGTGAGCCAGTATAGGCGTAATATGATCAAACTTTCTTGTTCTTGTCAAAAGTCTAGCAGCCGCATTTTGTACCAACTGTAATCTTTTAATGCTAGACATAGGGAGACCCAAAAATAATACGTTACAGTAATCAAGACGAGACGTAACGAACGCATGAATAATGATCTCAGCGTAATAATGACTAGTTAAGAGCCAATATGTTACTAATTTGCATGTTAATAAGCAAGTAATTAATGGTGAATATGTTCCCCATACTAAAGTGTTATCATGTTTTATTACTGGTGCACAAAATGAACCGTGCATGAACATCACCTTGTTCAAAGGACAAAACCAACACAGTGCATGAACTCACAACAAATTACACACCTGCAAACCAGTGTGACTTCTGCTGTTGCCGTATCCGTAATATGCCGATAGAGAGAAGTTTGCATTTACACGATGAGTCGGGTGTGTCTTGACCTCCGCCGAACCCCTGAGCCCGACTCACCGAACCCCTAGGGTTCGATCGAACCCAGGTTAAGAACCACTGGGTTATACTGTACATATATTATGGGTTGTACCCTGTCATTATATTTTACTAATTTATATTATATATATACTTTGCTTAAAACTTTGCTAAATAATTACACAATATCATTATATATACTCATATTAACAGTGCATAGTAAGCAGTCAAAACAGTCAAGTCAAAATGTAAAATTCTTAAGACATCTACATATATTTTTCATAGTTGGTCTGTGTTGGTGTTTAATTTTCTTACAGGATCATGAAGCAATAGCAGCTGACTCAATGTTACAATCCAACAAGCTGAAGACACATCGTCAACTTCAACAGATGCCTGTGAAAACTGCCCCCAGTGATCCTGCTGACTGGCCATACCATTTGACTGAGACACTAAGAACTGAATTACTTAGCCGAGGATCTTATGAGGTAAACTCAGGCTTCATTCTCTAAAAGAGATGATGGAAGAAGTTTCCATCACCACTACTTCCACAGACATTTAGTGAACAGAGAGAAAATTAAGAGAACTCATGTATTCCCCCAATTTCCCACCCATGCTATTTGCACTGCATTTGTAGATGTTACGTTATTTTATTCTCCGGGAAATTATTTAAATCGTTTACACTTTTTCTTCAGATTGCATTTTTTTGTCTTTACGTGACAAATAAATAATTACTAACAGTGTAATGCTGCAACTAGTCTTTTCTCTGGGGATGGGAGGTTAACTTTTCGTTAGGGTCAAGGTGGAGTTCACTCTAGCCTGGGGCGTCAAATGGTGGCCACACAGTGAAAAATATATTTTTTCGGACTGAAGACCAAATTTATGGATTATGAATTGCAGCACAATATTTTGTTAGATAAAATCATTTTTCAATTAAGGAAATTATTTCACTTAACTTTTTTCAATACATATACAATACATACATTTAGGAGTTCATAACACGGTCAGAGTGCAAATCTTATCACAAATATGATTTATCATTACCACTCAAACAATGGTCTGAAAAACACATTTATTGTGCCAATAGCATACTAAAAGTGTATGTTATGCTTGAAAATTGCCAATAAAAGCTTTAAATAATCGCTCATGATGACTACTTGTGTCATGAATTATATGAAAAACGTGAACGGTTGGGTGACCAGCCACAAGTTGAGTGCTGGTGTTGCAATGTGTTGAAATAGCTCTTTCAAATAGTGGTAATTTAATACTGCTAGTGTGTCCTTTGTTGCTGCCAAATACACCGGTACACCTATCGTCATTGGTATCCCCGCGGTCCATGTAGGCTCCAAAACTCTCCATTATATCCAGCAAGAATGGGTTTGTGCTGGAGTAAACGTGCCGATCATGTCTCTTCATGCTTTTGTCCTGCGCTGACTCCTATGCATTTCGTGTCTTCTTCCACATCTGTTGACTCCGCAAACACAAACAATGACAGCCGAAGCACATGTGGATAAAAGCTCGCTGCACCTTCAGCTTGTGGACGTTTTCTCTCTGACCACATGCTCCTCATCCTCAACATACATTATGTCCCGTTTTTCCCCGCTCACTGGTGTACACGTCATAGCAGATAAGTCACACAATACCTAAAAATACCGTGATCTTTTTTCCCACACTTTGAACCATTAACTTTATATAATACTGCAGCTAATTTATGGATTTTTCGGGTTCATAAGCTTCACATGCCGCCAATTAACTTAGCCTTATCACATAAAACCAAGGGAATTTCCGAACAGGCCATGGTGAACCAATGAAATTGTTCACATTAAATCAAATGCACTTAGACAATCATTCAGTCAGGCATTTGGTACATTATGGACTCACCCTCATCATGGAGAAGACACAACAAAATGCACACAACCCAGCCCCAAAGCCAAAAATCATCGACCCGTCTACCAAAAAACGAAACAGAAATTTACCACTAATGGGCCCGAAAAAAGGCCGGTTTGCCACGTGCCAAAAAAGACAACTTCAGCGCAGGAAGAGAAGAATATGGGGTGCCGAACGTAAAAGTTCAATCACATTTAGCTCACTTTTTGGGAATGGTGTGGCTCGGGTTGTAGAGCGGCCATGCCAGCAACTTGAGGGTTTCAGGTTCGATCCCAGCTTCCGCCATCCTGGTCACGTCTGTTGTGTCCTTGGGCAAGACACTTTACCCTTAATTCTGATGGTGCCGCCGTCAGTGTGTGAATGTGTGTGTGAATGGGTGAATGTGGAAATAGTGTCAAAGCGGTTTAGTTTAGTTTAGTTTAGTTTCAAGTTTATTCACAATACCATATAACAAATACAATAGTAGTAAAATATCATCATTTAAAGATGTTGGTACGTGAAAGGGTCCCCCAAATAAGCTAGAAGAAGCTTTTGACAGGGGGTCCAGAGGATAGAATATACATGAAATGATGGAATGATGGAACATGGTAGCAAGTACAACAACAAAAAACAAAACAAAAAACAACGCTATATGATTAACACAAGATAATAGTACTAAAGCAAGCATACACATACATACATACATTCATTCAACCATGCAAATCCCAACAGTAGTCTACCCTACATGAGGCATTAAATATAGGTGGTTAATAGATAAGTTTTTAGTTTATTTTTGAAGTTGGAGAATGGATACAGCATCTTGAGGCTCTCATTAAGCCGGTTCCAAATCTTTGGTCCCCTGCATACAACACTTCGAGCGGTACAATCCAGTAAACGATGTTTCCCTGATATCAAATCTAAGTTACGAGTGTTGTGGGCATGCTGGGGATGGTAGATAGGAACCAAGCTACAGAGCCTTAAATTCAGCCTGTAAATGACTTGATAGGTTAAACAAGCATTTTGATAAATATTGAACTCTGTCAGTCTTAAGAGATGATAATTATGGAATAGATGTCGAGTGGGGGCATTAAACTTGGACCATGACAGGGCCCGTATAATTTTCTTTTGCATAGATTCTAATTTGTGGAGGTAGGTAGGGAAGGTGTTACACCAGATGACATTACAGTAGTTTAGATGTGGTTCAAAGAGAGTTTTATATAGTGTGAGTAGAGCATAAAGAGGAAGATAATGACGAAGGTGAAAGAACAGGCCAACATATTTGGATAATTTGTTTAACAGATGGCTAATGTGACATTTGAAATTGAGGTATTCGTCAATGATGACCCCCAGGAATTTTGTGGAGTACACTCTCTGTATTTCCTGCCCATTGATGTTGATATGGCAGTGCTCAGTATTTGTCCGGTTTTTATTAGAACGAAATAGAATAAAATTTGTTTTATTTATATTAAGTGAGAGCTTATTGCATTTGAACCAGGAATCTACTTTCACAAGCTCTGAATTGACAGTTACTTGTAGATCGTGTAGGCTCCTGTGTGAGGTAAACAAATTTGTATCGTCAGCAAAAATTATTTTATGAAAAGTTTCGGAGGAGTTTACAAAATCATTTATGTATAGGATAAAAAGGAGAGGCCCCAAGATGGATCCCTGGGGAACCCCATAATTTATGGTCATACAGGGTGAATTGTGATCATTGACGCATACACATTGCTGCCTTCCGTATAGGTAAGAGCGGAACCAATCGAGAGGTACCCCTCTGACACCATAGTGATATAGTTTATACAATAAGATCTCAAAGTCTATTGTGTCAAAGTACCTTGAAGGTAGAAAAGCACTATACAAGTATAACCTATTTACCATTTTCTCACATTTAGCTCAATTTTATCACTTTTAGGTTTAAATTAAATGTTGACTCCAAATCAGTGGTTCTTAACCTTGTTGGAGGTACCGAACCCCACCAGTTTCATATGCGCATTCATCGAACCCTTCTTTAGTGAAAAATATAATGTTTTTTTTTTCAAATTCAAGACAAACTTATATGTTTTTGGTAACACTTTAGTATGGGGAACATATTCTAAGTAACAAAGACTTAATTTAGAGTTATTTGGACACTAAGGGAACATATTCTAAGTAATAAAGACTTAATTTAGAGTTCTTTGGTTAGGGTTAAGGTTAGAGGGTTAGGGTTATAATAAGGCCATGCCGAATAAGGCATTAATAAGTACTTAATAACGACTAGTTAAGAGCCAATATGTTACTAATTTGCATGTTAATAAGCAACTAATTAATGGTGAATATGTTCCCCATACTAAAGTGTTACCATGTTTTTTTTACTGGTGCATAAAATGAACTGTGCATGAACATCACCTTGTTCAAACAACAAAACCAACACAGTGCATAAACTCACAACAAATTACACACCTGCAAACCAGTCAGCTGTTGCTGTATCCGTAATACGCAGATAGGGAGAAGTTTGTATTTACACGATGAGTCGGGTGTGTTTTGACCTCCGCCGAACCCCTGAGGCCGACTCACCGAACCCCTAGGGTTCGATCGAACCCAGGTTAAGAACCACTGCTCTAAATGTTATATTTAAATGTTAAATCTAAACCTAAATGTTAAACATACATCAACATATTAAATCTAAATGTTAAACATAAATGTTAAACATAAATATAAATATTAATGTCACATATTGGTGGTGACGAACCCCAAGAGCAGAGATGGCAGGCTTGGTGCAGGAAAACATGATTTAATGTCCTAAAAATGCAGGAAAAACACAAACAAGGAACTAGGAGACAGGAAACAAGATACCAGGAAAACAGGTGAACTGGAAACAGCGAACAGGAACCAGCAAACAGGAAACAGAAGACAGCAAGCTGCAAACAGCTATCAGCATGCCGCAAACAGTCCGCAGCAAACAGCTAGTAGCTTACAATACTCCAGCCCTGACTGGAGGGCAAGGCAGGTCTAAATAGCCGCTGGCTGATTGACACCAGGTGTGGCCAGGGGCCAATCAGCCGCAGCTGAGGGGAAACAGCGCTCAGGTAGACAAGCAGGAAACTGAACAAAAATAAGAGCGCTGACAGGAAATAAAACAAACACAGAGGAAAAACTAAAACATAACCAAACTGTCAGTGACGAGCCTGACAAATAAATCTAAGTGTTAATTCTAAACCTAAATGTTAAATCAAAATTTTGAATCTAAATGTTAAATCAAAATTTTGAATCTAAATGTTAAATCAAAATTTTGAATCTAAATTTTCAATCTAAACCTAAATGTTAAACATACATGTAAATGTTAAATCTAAATGTAAATGTTAAATCTAAATGTAAATGTTAAATCTAAATGTACTACGACAACTAATCAAAGCTAATCAAAAAGGCATGTTGACTAAGTCGATAACACAATTAACTGACATGTTAGTTACTGTCTAAAAACGAGACATAAATTAAATCCAATCATATTTCATTTCATCTTGTCGATAGGTGGGACAAGTTCGAAATATATCCAATCCCAGCTCTTTTAACAGTGTACATGTGAAAGAAGGTTGGAGGTTAGTTATGAAGGACAGCCAATCGGGTGCTTTTCCTCATGAGATGAGGAAGTTCGATTTCTCACCGCTAAAACCAAAAGGGGTTGATTTAACATGTTCCACATCCTAATATCACCTGGGAGAAAGTAAAAAGGACACATTGAATTTTTACTTCTATGATGCCATCACAGGGCGAGTCATCAATCGTGACATACAATAAGAGACAACAAGTTCTTCTGACACTTGTTACACACAAACTGCCGCTAACTGTACTAACTCCAAAATATGCACACAAAATATGTAATGTTGTAACTTTTAGATATGCAGGGTATACGAGTGTTGAAGAAGTGCGTACATAGCTTGTTCGCTCATTCCATAACTTCCACAAGAAACACCATTTCCGTATTCTAATATGTTAATTATTAATGCCAAAACCATAATTCTGTATTAGATGATTAAAATTGCTCAGGGGTTCATACACAAACGTGTTTACCACTGTGGTAAATTATACAATGTACAATTTTCTTATCTGATTGTGAGCTTGCATGTGTTTGTATTTGGTCACATAATCCTTTCGAGGATTTTTCTACTAAGGAAATATGCCCTTTGTTAGCTTCGGGTGCAGATGTCCATCACAAGCCCTCTATAGAGTGGTGGCTCTTTCCCCCACGGAATCCTAATGGAATGCAGGTTTGGATTTTAGGAGTGATAATAACAACATCTGGTAGGAAGCCCTCACAGGTAGGAGTAGAGGATAGGGGTCAGAGGTGCCCCGACTCAAACTGATCAAAGGAATAGTGTCAGGGAAAGGTTGACTGGCGAGCTCCAAGGCTAGAGTTACGAAGAAAGAGGGTCTTCGTGCAAGGTGGTCCGAGAGGACATCAGAAGTGTAATCAGGCCTATACCCTTTCTCCTGGAAGCTGCAGTTCCAGTCTGAGGCTCGCTGAAACAAATAAAGCTTGTTGTTCGACGATTCTTCGTTGGCGTCTTCTTGGCTCATCACCCATCACATGCCCTACAAATATACAACACCACCATTAATAAAAGTTAGAAGTACAGTTTTGACACCCTCCCTTACCTTCCTTACAACACACAGCACTCCAGCAACTATAACAGCATCATGTAAACAACAAAGGCTGCACATTGACTACTGAATATTTAAGAACCCATATTCCGGTCAAAAGGACCCCATAGAATCAGAATCAGAATCAGAATCAGCTTTATTGTCATTACGCAAGGTAACGAGATTGAGGCCATTCCATACAGTGTGATGTGTGCATGCTAGAAAAACAATGTGCAAATATATAAAAATTTAAAAAATGTAGAAGTGCAATGAATATGGTGTGAAATGAATATATACATGAAAAAACAAAACAAAAACAGGGTGGTTGGTGGAATGGGTTATTGCACCGAAGAGAAGGCAGTTATGAGGGACAATGGGGCAGTCCGTTCAGGATGGTTATGGCCCTGGGGAAGAAGCTGTTCTTTAGCCTGTTTGTTTTGGTTTTAATGCACCTGTAGCGCTTCCCAGAGGGCAGCAGGTGGAACAGGTCAGAGCCAGGGTGGGTGCTGTCTTTGATGATGGCACTGGCTCTGTTGAGGCAGCGGGAGGTGTAGATGTCCGTCAGAGAGGGGAGAGGGCGGCCGATGATCTTCTGAGCCGTCTTGACCACTCTTTGCAGCCTCTCCCTGTCTGCTGCAGTGCAGCTGCCGTACCATACCGTAATACAGTAGGTCAGCAGGCTCTCGATGGACGAGCGGTAGAAGGTCAGCAGCAGGTCAGGCTTCAGGTTGTACTTCCCGAGGACTCTAAGGAAGTGTAGCCGCTGCTGAGCCTTCTTGATGATTGATGTGGTGTTGACTGTCCAGGAGAAGTCATTAGAGATGTGGACTCCAAGGTACCTGAAGGTGTGGACCCTCTCTACACGCTCGCCGTTGATGTAGAGGGGGGCAGGGTCGGTGCTGCTCCTCCTGAAGTCGACGATGATCTCTCTGGTCTTGCTGGTGTTGAGAGCGAGGTTGTTCTCCGAAGACCAGGCCGTCAGCTTCAGGACCTCCTCTCTGTAGGCAGCCTCGTCACCCCTGGAGATGAGCCCGACCACTGTGGTATCGTCGGCGAACTTGACGGTAAGGTTGTCACTGTGGGCCGGACCGCAGTCATGGGTGTAAAGGCAGTAGAGGAGGGGGCTCAGCACACAGC
Source organism: Nerophis lumbriciformis (assembly GCF_033978685.3). Classification (NCBI taxonomy): domain Eukaryota; kingdom Metazoa; phylum Chordata; class Actinopteri; order Syngnathiformes; family Syngnathidae; genus Nerophis; species Nerophis lumbriciformis. Next base: position 25,841,766 of record NC_084557.2, read on the forward strand.
CCTGTGGGGAGCCGATGCTCAGCGTGCGGGAGGATGAGAGGTGCGGGCCAAGTCTCACATTCTGGGGTCGGTCCGTTAGGAAGTCCCTTATCCAGGCGTTTGTGAGAGGGGGGAGGCCAAGAGTGTCCAGTTTATTGCAGAGTCTGTCCGGGATTATTGTATTGAAGGCAGAGCTATAGTCCACAGAGAGCATCCGGACGTAGCTCTGCTGCTGCTCCAGGTGGTTCAGAGCAGAGTGGAGAGCAACAGCGATGGCGTCCTCTGTGGACCTGTTCGCCCGGTATGCGAACTGGTGGGGGTCAAAGTCTGGAGGGATATGGTCCTTGATGTGCTGGAGAACAAGTCGCTCGAAGCACTTCATGATTACCGGAGTGAGGGCCACTGGTCGGTAATCATTCAGGCTGGTGATGGGAGACTTCTTCGGCACCGGGATTATTGTAGATGACTTCAGGCAGGATGGGATGACTGCCTGAGCCAGGGAGAGGTTGAAGATCCTGGTGAGGGGGGGAGCGAGCTGGTGGGCGCACGTCCTGAGCACCTTTCCAGGTACTCCGTCTGGTCCGGTAGCCTTCCTGGGGTTCACAGCCAGGAGCACTCGTCTGACACTGTGCTACTGTACAGTGAGTGGAGTGGCGCCGGAGCCCGGTGGGGGCGGGGGAAGGGCTGGAGCAGATGAGTGTCGCTGGGGGGTTTCGAAACGGGCAAAGAAACAGTTAAGCTCCTCTGCCAGTGTCACACTCTGATCCGCAGTTGTCATATTGCAGCCTCTGAAGTTCGTGATGTCATGAATGCCCCGCCACACATCCCGTGAGTTTTTGCTGGACAGATGGGACTCTATGCACCTCCTGTGGTCCGCCTTTGCTATTTTAATCCCTCTCTTCAGGTCGGCTCTAGCAACACTGTACAGTGCCCTGTCCCCTGACCTGAAGGCTGCGTCGCGGGCCCTGAGGAGTGTGCGGACCTGGCTGGTCATCCAGGGTTTCTTGTTGGGGTAAACCCGGATGGTTTTTTCCACAGTCACATTCCCGATGCAGAACTTTATGTAGTCCAGCACCGTTCCTGTGGCTGTCTCCAGCTCCTGTTGTTGGAAGAGGTCCCAGTCTGTGTGTTGGAAGCAGTCCTGAAGTTTGGGGAGTGCATCGTCAGGCCAGGTCATAACAGTCTTTGTGATAGGCCTGGCCTGGCGTCTGATGGGGGTGTAGGTAGGAGAGAGCAGGAGGGAAAGATGGTCTGACTGTCCAAGCTGGGGGAGTGGTGTAGCTCTGTACGCGTGCTTTATGTTGGTATACACGTGGTCCAGGGTGTTCTTGCCCCTTGTAGAACACTTCACGTGCTGGTAGAACTTAGGGAGTACAGTCTTCAGATTGGCCTTATTAAAATCCCCTGCTATGATATGAACACCGTCGGGGTGGGCCCGCTGCTGTTCGTTGACGGTGTTCAGCAGAAGAGAGAGCGCTGTGTTTACTTTGGCGTCTGGTGGAATATACACAGCCGTGATGATAACAACAGACAGCTCTCTCGGGAGAAAAAAAGGCCGACATCTAACAGACATGTACTCCACGTCCGGGCAACAGTGCTGTTCAGTGATTGTCCCGTTGTTGCACCAGTTCTCATGCACGTAGATACAGAGCCCCCCTCCTCTGCTCTTACCGGAGTCCTTAGTTCTGTCCCGGCGGAGCAGAGTGCGTCCGGCTAGCTGCATGCTAGCATCGGGTATTTCCGGGTGAAGCCAGGTTTCGGTGATAATCATAGCACAACAGTCCCGAACATAGCGGTTTCCAGCAAGTTGTAACTCCAGGTCGTCCATCTTCTGTACAAGGGATCTGGCATTAGAGAGGAACAGGCTCGGTAGAGGTGGCTTGTGGGGTTGTTTCCTAAGCCTGAGCAAGACGCCGGACCTGCGGCCACACTTCTGCTTCCTCTCCCTCCTCCTTCTACGCCGTCTCCCAGACCCGACAACAAACCACGGAGAGCCCTGTGCTCTCGCTATGTCATCTGGGATGTTGTGCTCGTGGTGAAAGTCGCTCGAAACAGATATCTGGTGCGAGTTACCGATATCCAAGAGTGACTGGCGGGTGTACCGGGTGTTTGCAGTACAGGTGGTGCACAAAAGGAAAAAAAAACATGAAGAAAAGAAGGAAGAAAGAGCACTGAAATGGAGAGCCGTAAGCCGCTGTGCGCGCCGCCATCTTGGAAAAAACAAAAACAAAAAAAAAACAAAAAAAAATCAAGTAAACAACAAAGGCTGCACATTGACTACTGAATATTTAAGAACCCATATTCCGGTCAAAAGGACCCCATAGCATAGGTATATTCCTGTATTTTTTTTTTTTTACACGTACAGTACATATTAACAATAATTGCACAAAATGAAATATACACAAATAGAGAGCGTTAATGTTAACTGATGAACCCCATATTGTCCAGCAACACTATTACAATGTGTCTCACATCGGCATTATACGACTTTATTGTCACTGCAGTGAAATGTTGGTTAGTATATGAAGACAATCCAAAATGGACTGGACTTTTTTACAATATTATGTCAGACCCACTCGACATCCATTTCTTTCGGTCTCCCCTGGGGGGGGGTTACCCACATATGCGGTCCTCTCCAAGGTTTCTCATAGTCATTCACACCGACGTCCCACTGGGGTGACTTTTCCTTGCCCTTATGTGGGCTCTGTACCGAGGATGTCGTTGTGGCTTGTGCAGCCCTTTGAGACACTTGTGATTTAGGGCTATATAAATAAAAATTGATTGATTGATTGACTGAAAAACTGCAATTTAACATGGCATGTGAGAATGCTCACATGACATATTAATAATACTAACAATGTCTAATAATGTGTATAGTAGCTAGTAGTATATGTAAATGCAACAAATATGTCGATTAAGCCAAGTAGACTGACTACTAAGCATGTTTATTCTCTTCAAATGATCCAGAATAGCGACAGCAATATTAAACGTTTTCACTAATTACTGATTAGCATACCATTTTATGGCTAATCGCTCCAAAGCCAGCTGGCTATCAATTTAACAGTACACTGTACTAAATAACTGATGCTTTGTTTCATGACTGACATCTTCACTTAGCACCTTTTTCTCATGTTTTTTTCCTCATCCTTTTTTCTTCCCTGTGCTCTGAACAGCTTAGTTTGATTATGTCAGAGTTTGTAGGTGCCGAACCCCAAGATGCAGAGAAGGCGGAAGGCATTGTACGAGAAAACATGGTTTTAATGTTCAAAAATAAGAAAAGGAAAACACGAACCAGAAACCAGGAAGCAGGAACAGGAGTCAGGATCCAGGGAAAGCTTAACGCACACAGGTAGCAACGACAGCATACAGCAAACAACGACACGACAGGTAGGAACGACAATGATCCAGCAATGACTGGAGGAGAAGGCAGGTTTAAATAGTAGCTGGCTGATTGACACCAGGTGTGGCCAGGTGCCAATCAGCCACAGCTGAGGGGAAGCAGCACTCAGGGAGACACTCAGGAAATGAAGACAAAATAAAAGTGCTGACAGGAAACTAAGACAAACACAGAGAAAAAACTAAAACAGTCAAACTGTCAGGGACAAGCCTGACAGATTTGACATATTTAAAAAGTTCTCTGGAATCTGACACACATAAGAAAATGTGCCTCTCTCCTCCACTTAAAGTGAGAAGGTACCAATCAGCGAAGGACTACTTTTTTAATTGTTGTAGTAATATTATTTAGACCTTGGATTCAATTTTATGAGATAATAGATCATCATACTGAAGCCGGTGTCCCCTGAGGTTGTGCGCTCAGAGCATTTGCTTACAATGTCTACTGGTAGAGCCAAATCTGCAGTGTTTCCCATACATTCATCTACTTGTGGCCCATCACAAGTACATTTTGTGCCACCACTAGTCAATAATAATCAAAATAATTAAATGCGACCCCGAGACGGACAAGCAGTAGAAAATGGATGGATGGATGAAACAGAAAGGTAAACACTTAGCCTTCCATTGGATATTTGTTCTGCCATTTCCTGGCAAAACTTTTTTTTTTTACAAAACATACTTGTTATTTGTTTTGAAATTAGAGTTTGAGGTTTGAAAATAAGGCTGCCGTAGCAAGTCAGCACATAGGTAGTCACACACTCAGCAAACTGACTTGGTAGTATAAAGTTAGCGGTCAATACTCGTGCCAAAAATGTGTTGATTTATGTAAAATGTTCTTCTATTTTACATGTTATTTGTTAAATATTTGTACAAGTTTAAAACAATTGCGATGATAGATTTCATGATCCTGTCAATGTGCTTGTCCATTGCATTACAGCATTAAAATTAGTACATTTATCAACAAAAGCTGAGCGCTCGTGGAGAACCAATATGGATTCCGAGCAAATATCTCAACATCGATAGCATTAATCAAAATAACAGAGGCAATTACCAATGCAATAGATGGTAAAGAATGTGCGGCCGCAGTATTTATGGACTTAACAAAAGCATTTGACACAATTAATCATGATATTTTAATAACAAAATTAGAACGATATGGTATCAGAGGGTTGGTCTTGTACTGGGTAAGAAGCTATTTAACCAACAGTAAGCAATACGTGAAGAAAATATGTCAACACAGCTGGATATATCTTGTGGTGTACCTCAGGGATCAATACCCGGACCAAGATTGTTTATTCTTTATACAAACATCATTTGTAAAGTTGAGTTGAGTTGAGTTGAGTTTATTTCGAACATGCAAGTATACAACATGATACATCACAATCTCCAGTTTCTCTTTTCAACATGTTCGAAAAGGAGTAGGAAGAAGCAGAGCTTATTTAATCCTACCCCTTTTCTTTTACATAACAGTTGCTAAAACTTTTGTTCACTTCCTGTTCTCAATTTATTCACAATATACTCCATAAGTAATCACAATAAAATAAGTAAATAAATAATAATTGGTGAAGTAAGTTACATTTCATATGTTGAGATAAGTAAGATTATTTTGTGAGTGAAAGAATGAAAGAATGGATGAGTTAAATAAATTCAGAAATTTTATCATGGTTTTTCTTCTTTGTACTTTGTAAACACTTTAAGTTTGAAGAGTTTCTTGAAGTGGATCATATTAGTGCATTGTTTGATTGCTTTGCTTAATCCATTCCATAATTTAATTCCACATACTGATATACTGAAGGTCTTAAGTGTTGTACGTGCATACAAATGTTTTAAATTACATTTCTCCCTAAGATTATATTTCTCCTCTTTTTTTGAGAAGAATTGTTGTATATTCTTGGGTAGCAGGTTATAGTTTGCTTTGTGTATAATTTTAGCTGTTTGCAAATTCACTATGTCGTAGAATTTCAGAATCTTTGATTCAATAAATAAAGGATTTGTGTGTTCTCTATATCCAACATTATGTATTATTCTAACTGATCTTTTTTGTAACACTGTTAATGAATGAAGTGTACTTTTGTAATTATTTCCCCATATTTCTGCACAATAACTCAGATATGGTAGTTACAAAGCACTTAAGGTTAGTTTTATTTTCAGATGACACAACTGCTTTTTGTTCAGGAGACAACACACAGAAGCTAATACAAATAACAGAAGAAATGTACAAATTAAAAAGATGGTTTGATAAAAACAGACTATCTTTGAATCTCAGTAAGACTAAAATAATGCTATTTGGTAACTGTAGGAAAGAGCATCACACACAAATACAAATAGACGGTGTAGACATTGAAAGGGTAAAAGAAACTAGATTTTTGGGAGTAATAATAGATGATAAATGAACTGGAATTCTCATATAAAAATATACAACGTAAAGTAGCAAGAAACATTTCAATAATGAACAAAGCAAAATATCTTCTGAACCAAAAATAACTACATATTCTCTACTGCTCACTAGTGTTACCATATCTGAGTTATTGTGCAGAAATATGGGGAAATAACTATAAATGTGCACTTCATTCATTAACTGTGTTACAAAAAAAGATCAGTTAGACTGATACATAATGTTGGTTATAGAAAACATATAAACCCTTTATTTATTGAGTCAAAAATATTGAAGTTCAATGATTTGGTAAAATTGCAAACAGCTAAAATGATGTACAAAGAAAACTATAACCTGCTACCCAAGAATGTAAAACAATTATTCTCAACTAAAGAGGAGAAATATAACCTTAGAGAAAAAACTAACTTAAAACATTTGTATGCTCGTACAACACTAAAAACCTTTAGCATATCAGTATGTGGAATAAAACTATGGAACGGATTAAGTAAAGAAGTTAAAGAATGCACTGATATGATCCAGTTTAAGAAGCTATTCAAATAAATAGTGCTTCCAAAGTACAAAGAAGAAGAATTATGACAAATACCTTCAACCTTTTTAAATGGGATATACTTTATCTCAGTATGTTAATCATGACTGACTTAATTGTCTATTACAAGAACTTCTGTATTAACCATTCACTGATGTCATTGTGTTACAAAAAGAAGACAGTAAATGAACATATTTGTAAATGCTCTGAAGTGGGAAAAAAGTAGGTTTAAATAAGCTTTGCTTCTTCCTACTCCTTTTTGGACATGATGTAAAGAGAACCAATATTAAATTGTGTGATGTTCGAAATAAACTAAAAAGAGAAAAAAGAAAAGCATTACGCTAGAGGCTTAAAGAGCCAACCTATATCCTGTATACTTGCATTATGATTTTTTCCCCAGCTTTTGACATTAGAATCTACAGCTTGTTGAATGTATTTAATAGAAGTGTGACATCATTATTCTTGTTAATCGGACTGTAACTACAGAAAAATCATACGGATAGGCACTGTAATACTCTGACTAACCACATGAAGTGGGGGCGATACTGAGTTAGCAGATGCAAATTGTCTTTTCAGTGAGGAATTTAGACAGATGCAAGAACTTTTTTTTTTGCGCTACTGAATGAATGAATGTGGCTGCCAAAAAGGATTAAACAAAATACAAACATTTGATTGCAACATTTTTATGAAAGTAAATTACTCCCTTGATATGTTAATGAGCAAACTGTATTAACATTGATTTGAACATAGAGATTCAAGTCAAAAATAAATGAAAACAACTCCAAAGGCACCAAAGCCTCATTGCACGTCACTGATCAAGTCAACAAAAAAATATTGTTGTACAAACAAAGTCCAAATTGATGGTTGCAGTCTGGGTGTGAGTCTTTGCCCTCAGTTATGTCACTGCTGTGCACATCGGCTCTGCCGTTATGCTACTTACCTCTACCAGGAGGTTAAGTATTCGCTGGGGTTTGTCTGTTTGTTAGTTAGCAACATAACTCAAAGTTAGGGCCAATAGATTAGATTTTGGTGGTGGGATAAAGGTTTTTCAAAAAATATTTATTTACCATTGGGAAAGGAGGTCTGCACTCCCTGTGTTTGTTTCTGGTTGACACTGCTCGCAGACTGGATTTCAGAAACCGTCTGTTGGAATTCTATCAATAATGACTTTTCTACAACAGTTGAGATTTGTGCTGATGTAAGACCCTTGGTCTCCTGTTGAGGAAATTGCCAATTACCACCATTTATGCCCTGTCAGTGTTTCTTTTAATAGGACCCAGCCACACAGGGGGTCAAACAGCCTTGTCATTACTAATGTGAGCAACTGTTCAGTGGCACTGTTTCAAATGAATGCAGTGATAGGGGGCTAATAACAGCTCTAAACTAAAGCCACTATCAAAGAAATATTGTGTAAGACAAACGAACATACAATAAAGGCAAGGTTGGTTTGGAACTTTAAATCTTTATCTTGCACAATGCATACTGTACTTTGTATTAATTTGTATGCTTAACATTGTTGGTATCAGTTTGAAAAAGTCAATGTACCAGCTACAGTATGTGCATAATATAGTTTAAAAAAAGATGTGGGCGGCACAGGATCGCAGTGGTTAGCACTCCAGCCTCAAGATAAGATGAGTCTTTGCATGGGTTTACATGTTATTCCTTTTCATGTGTGGGCTTCCTCCCACAGCCCAACATCAGGAATGTTAGGTTATTGAACACTCATCTGAATTTAGGTGAGAATATCAGTGTGAATTGCTGCCTTTTTATATAACTCAGCCCCGTGATTGACTGGTGATCTATCATGGGTATAACCGAATGTTCATCCTTGAAATAAAACCCAACTGAGCAAAACCTTAAAGCATGGGTGTCAAACCTGGCCCGCCGTGTAATTTCACTTGGCCCTTGAGGCGATATCAAAATAATACTAGAGCTGGCCCGACGATTATATACAGCGGCGGTTCCGCGGTAACACCGCTAATTCTCATACTTGCCAACCCTCCCGGGAGACTCCCAAATTTCAGTGCCCTTCCCGAAAGTCGTTACGTCCGCTTTTCATCCAGTCCAACGAGTGCTGGCCCAGTCACATAACATGTGCGGCTTCTGCACGCACACACAAGTGAATGCAACCAGCGATACAGGTTACACTGAGGGTGGCCGTATAAACAACTTTAACACTGTTAGAAATATACGCCACACTGTGAACCCACACCAAACAAGAATGACAAACACATTTCGGTAGAACATCTGCACCGTAACACAACAGAACAAATACCCAAAATCCTTTGCAGCACTAACTCTTCCGGGACGCTACAAGGTGTGTGTGTGGGGCGGGGGGGTTCGGTGGTAGATGGGGTGTATTTTGTAGCGTCTCGGAAGAGCATACTTGCCAACCTTGAGACCTCCGATTTCGGGAGGGGAGTGGGGTGGGCGTGGTCGGGGGTGGGGCGGGAGGCGTGTTTGGGGCGGGGGCGTGGTTAAGAGGGGAGGAGTATATTTACAGCTAGAATTCACCAAGTCAAGTATTTCATTTATATATATATATATATATATATATATATATATATAAGAAATACTTGACTTTCAGTGAATTCTAGCTATATATATATATATATATATATATATATATATATATATATATTTTATTATATACATATATGTATATATAAATAAAATAAATACTTCAATTTCGGTGTTCATTTATTTACACATATACACACACATAACACTCATCTACTCATTGTTGAGTTAAGGGTTGAATTGTCCATCCTTGTTCTATTCTCTGTCACTATTTTTCTAACCATGCTGAACACCCTCTCTGATGATGCATTGATGTGTGGCACGCACAGAAGTGCTTTCATCAAATGCATTAGAGTCTGCTTGGAATCTTCCATCTCTCCCTAGCATGGCCCAAAACCGGTCAATATTTGCTTCCTGAGGAAGATCTTCAGTGCCAAGCACTTGGTAGTCCACTACTTCTTCCCGGAGGCTATCCAGGTCCAATCGCAGCTGCGGCTTGGAACTTACAAGCTGTTATGAGAGTAGCGTTAGTGTGTGTGGCCCTTTAATAGGTGAGCATGTGAGGTGAGTGACGTCAGTGAGTGTGTGGGCGAGAGAAGAGAGGGAGTGGGAGCGTGAGTGCGGGCGGGGACTAGTTTGTTTTGTGTTGGATTGGCTGTGTGCAAGCAATCAATAAAGCAAGATTTGCAACTAATCGCCGGACTCAGGCAGGAAAGGTGCAACAAAGCGTATTTCTTCATCTTACTCGTCGTCGGCGTCGCCATGGCTGTATCTTCCTCGCTCTTCTGCTTTGTCTCCTTGTTGTGTGCGCAGTTTTGCACTGCACTCTCTAAAAGCCGTATATGTTATTGATGCTATAGATGGCAGTATTGTCCTGTTTAAGAGTGTCACAACATTGCTGTTTATGGCAGACGAACTGCTTTACGTAGACAAAAACATGACTGCTGTTGTGTGTTGTTACCGCGCTGGGAGGACGTTAATGAAACTGCCTAACAATAAACCCACATAAGAAACCAAGAACTCGCCCTCGATCACTCTACAGTTATAACGTGTTTGGGCAGGCACACCGTTTATATCGTGGGAAAGTGGACTCAGGTCCTCATGGAGCTGGAGGGGGCGTGGCCTACAGCTCCGCCTGAATTTCGGGACATTTTAGGGAGAAAATTTGTCCCGGGAGGTTTTCGGGAGAGGCGCTGAATTTCGGGAGTCTCCCGGAAAATCCGGGAGGGTTGGCAAGTATGCGGAAGAGTTAGTACTGCAAAGGTTTCTGGGTATTTGTTCTGTTGTGTTTATGTTGTGTTATGGTGCGGATGTTCTCCCGAAATGTGTTTGTCATTCTTGTTTGGTGTGGATTCACAGTGTGGCGTATATTTCTAACAGTGTTAAAGTTGTTTATACGGCCACTTTCAGTGCAACCTGTATCGCTGTTAAACAAGTGTGCATGGCATTCACGTGTGTGTGCGTACAGAAGCCGCACATATTATGTGACTGGGCCGGCACGTTGTTAGAATGGATGAAAAGCGGACGTGACGACAGCTCGTAGAGGACGTTAAAGGCAGTGCCTTTAAGGCACGCCCCCAAGACTGTGGTCCGGGTGGAAAACGAGATATAATGACTGATGAACACCTTCGTTCGATAATGAAGGTTGTCATAGCTCAAAGCCTGAGCCCCGACATTAATGAACTAGCATCCAAAAAAAGATGCCAGGTATCTGGTTTGGGCACATCAGATTAGATCAGTGTGTTGCAAACTGAGCAGTTTAAAGTCCTGAATGGTTCGTTTATTCATTGTTATTTTATTTTCAAATGTATTAGCATGTGGAAAACGTTAATGTTGATATTTAATTTTCCTGAGGGAACTCTCCTGAAGGAATCAATAAAGTACTATCTATCTATCTATCTGTCTGTCTGTCTGTCTATCTATCTATTTACTTTAGAAGGCTGCAAATACAAAAGAGGCATTACATTTTTATTTAAATTGTATTTGATTTGCCATTGATATTTTTTAATTATTATTATTATTTGAAACTCGATTTTGCATGTCACCATAAAGTTATATAAGCCTTGCTTGTTCAATATTCAATACAAAACTTGTTTGAGTCCCTATTAAAAGGTTAATTTGTTCAATCTTGGCCCGCGGCTTTGTTCAGTTTTAAATTTTGGCCCACTCTGTATTTGAGTTTGACACCCCTGCCTTAAAGGGAAACTGTATGTCAGAGTTTGTAGGACGCGAACCCCAAGATGCAGAGAAGGCGGAAGGCGTTATACGGGAAAACATGATTTAATGTTCGAAATAAAGTAAAAACACAAACTAGGAACAGGCAAAATGGAAACAGGAACCAGAAAACAGAAAAACTGGAAATAGCAAACGGCTAACAGGATCTGGCTAACAGGAAAACAAGAAGCTAGGAGAAACCAACCGTAAATAGCTATAAGGAACAGCTTACCGCTATGACGACAGCGACAAGGGCAGGTAGACACTACACTGACATCGGCAATGACAATCAGGTAGTGATGACAATGATCCAGCAGTGACTGGAGGGTAGGGCAGGTATAAATAGCAGCTGGCTGATTGACACCAGGTGTGGCCAGGTGCCAATCAGCCACAGCTGAGGGGACACAGCACTCAGGGAGACAAGTAGGAAATAAAGACAAAATAAAAGTGCTGGACAGAAAACTAAGACAAACTCAGAGAAAAAACTAAAACACAGTCAAACTGTCAGGGACAAGCCTGACAGTAGCCCCCCTTCCTATAATGGATACCAGACGTTCTAGAACCCCCCCCCCCCGCCCCAAAAAAGTCCAAAGTCACGGGAGGGTGGAGGGAGGACAAGGAGGTGGGCCACCAGGCTAAGTGTCCCCGCAACCAGCGGGGAAGAGTTAGGTGGCGATGGCGAGTTGAACGCCGCCGCAATTGGCGAGGCGGCTCGTCCGCCGGTGTGGGAGAACCCACCGGAGACGATGGTGGCGCCCTCTGCTGGCCCACCGGAGAAGATGGCGGTGGCGCCCTCTGCTGGCCCACCGGAGAAGGTGGCGGTGGCGCCCTCTGCTGGCCCACCGGAGAAGGTGGCGGTGGCGCCCTCTGCTGGCCCACCGGGGAGGATGGCAGTGGCGCCCTCTGCTGGCCCACCGGGGAGGATGGCGGTGGCGCCCTCTGCTGGCCGACCGGGGAGGATGGCGGTGGCGCCCTCTGCTGGCCCACCGGAGTGCATGGCGGTGGCGGCGTCTGTTGGCTCACCGGAGAAGAGGATGGTAGCGCCCTCTGCTGCTGGCTCACCGGAGAAGATGGTGGCGCCCTCTGCTGCTGGCCCACCGGAGAAGAGGATGGTGGCGCCCTCTGCTGCTGGGCCACCGGAGAAGAGGATGGTGGCGCCCTCTGCTGCTGGCCCACCGGAGAAGAGGATGGTGGCGCCCTCTGCTGCTGGCCCACCGGAGAGGAGGATGGTGGCGCCCTCTGCTGCTGGCCCACCGGAGAGGAGGATGGTGGCGCCCTCTGCTGCTGGCCCACCGGAGAGGAGGATGGTGGCGCCGTCTGCTGCTGGCCCACCGGACAGGATGGTGGTGACGTTGGTTGTAGACCCACCGGAGTGCATGAAGGCGTCTGCCGGCCCACCGGACTGCATGGTGATGTCTGCCGGCCCACCGGACTGCATGGTGGCGTCTGCCGGCCCACCGGACTGCATGGTGGCGTCTGCCGGCCCACCGGACTGCATGGTGGCGTCTGCCGGCCCACCGGACTGCATGGTGGCGTCTGCCGGCCCACCGGAGTGCATGGTGGCGTCTACCGGCCCACCGGAGTGCATGGTGGCGCCGTAGGTTGCAGACCCACCGGAGATGATGGTGGCGTCTGCCGGCCCACCGGAAATGATGGTGGCGTTTGTTGCAGACCCACCTGAGATGATGGCGTTGTCTTTTGCAGACCCACTGGGGCGAGAAGTAGCTGTGCCTCCCTAGCTGCACAGCCACTCATAGCCCCCCCCCTCAAGGGACGGATCCCAGACATCACCAGATAGGCCCACAGACGACAGGGGTGGGTGGGAGAGGGCTTGGAATGAGGCCGAACTTTTTTTTAATTTATCCATTAATTCCAAAGCCTTGTTCATCCTCTCCGCCATGGACATGTCTGCGAGGTTTGGCTGGATCATTATGTCAGAGTTTGTGGACGCGAACCCCAAGATGCAGAGAAGGCGGAAGGCGTTATACGGGAAAACATGATTTAATGTTCGAAATAAAGTAAAAACACAAACTAGGAACAGGCAAAATGGAAACAGGAACCAGAAAACAGAAAAACTGGAAATAGCAAACGGCTAACCGGATCTGGCTAACAGGAAAACAAGAAGCTAGGAGAAACCAACCGTAAATAGCTATAAGGAACAGCTTTCCGCTATGACGACAGCGACAAGGACAGGTAGACACTACACTGACATCGGCAATGACAATCAGGTAGTGATGACAATGATCCAGCAGTGACTGGAGGGTAGGGCAGGTATAAATAGCAGCTGGCTGATTGACACCAGGTGTGGCCAGGTGCCAATCAGCCACAGCTGAGGGGACACAGCACTCAGGGAGACAAGTAGGAAATAAAGACAAAATAAAAGTGCTGGACAGAAAACTAAGACAAACTCAGAGAAAAAACTAAAACACAGTCAAACTGTCAGGGACAAGCCTGACACTGTACTTTTTTTTTTCGGAATTTTGCCTATTGTTCACAATCATTATGAGAGACATGACGATGGATGTATTTTTTTTATTTGCATTCTAAATATAAAATAACTGCGATCAAAAGTCCACTTACAATGGAGCCCATGGGAGCCGCTATGAAGCCCCTGAAAAAACATCCAAACACATCCATTGAGGTTTTGTATACATGATGTAAGTATATATGTAATGTAGCAAGGGGCACATTTATAATGAAATGTACGTATTTTGATCATTTGAATGCATACACGGTGCATTAATTTAAAAAACTTATCACAATGTATGCTGTTTTTTACATCACTGATTATTACTAATTTATGAGAGCCAACAAACTTAATAAAACATCACTTACTGTGCAGTGTCTACTGTCATTAGGATGCCGACTGCTAGGATGTTTATATATTCCCATTTAGGTGAAGAATTTTCTCATAATCCACACACACCTAGTGTCTTTTCGTGTCGTCCTCGCCAGTTTCGGGTTATAAATGGCTGTCAAAGTGTACCAACTTGTCGGAATATCTGCTCAGACTTCTTCTGTCCAGGTGAGATGCATGATTTATGATCTAGAATAAACTTCGATGGACCAAGGAAGCAGCAGACCACTCGATGATGTAAACATAGGGACACACGGTAGGGATCACAGCGCCGCTAGAAATAGTTTGTCTGCGTTAGTTAATAGTGATAATAACAATATCACTAATACTTGGTTAATATTTAAATCACCGAATGTAAATGGAGTATTGTTGGCGGTTTTTGGATGGTTATTTAGTGGATTTTATGGGCGAAATAGAGGAGCTCCCATTTGTTCCACTGTAGAATGTTAATGTTATGATATTGTTATGCATCAATAAAAATATCCATCCGTCGTCATAGGCAAACGATACGCAAAATTTAAAAAAAAGTGAAGTTCCCAATGGATGAGTGGATAGAGTGTTGATTTTATGACACTATTTTTTCCAGAAATAAAACGTTATTTTCCTGAGTTGTCACAGTCGCGTTTGTTTGAATATTTGTACTATGCCCCAGAAATGGGGAGCAATAATCACAAAAGTGATCATGTGTTTCTTCAGTGGAATATTTAATCCAAAAGACAGCATATACATCAATATTTCTTTTACAGGATATAAGTAGCTTTGGAGAGTATATAAACTATTTTTAAGTTACACCAAAAATACACTGTAGTTTATCTTCATGAAATCAACTTAACTAAATTAACATATTAGCTGACAAAAAGTAGATTAGACATTGTACATGTCACACTGAAAATACTGCACAATGTACATGTGAGCACACATTAAATCTAATATGCAAATCACGTGCAAGACAAGCAAAAAGCTCTTTTAGTTACTGAGCACAGGCCTAAAAAACGTTTCGCACATTTCCTCAAACTCTGATCTTATTTCACACATAGCTTATACCATAGATATTTTATAAGTAGACGAAGCATTGGCTCCTGTGACACGAGAAATTCGGCCGCCATCTTGAAGTGGTGATGAGGAGCTGGCGAGCAGCCTAAACTTTACAACAAGGATGGGGCGAGGGTCACCACTTTGTCAACAAATGCGTGACCAACAGTTTAAGAAAAACCTTTCTCAACCAGCTATTGCAAGGAATTTAGGGATTTCACCATCTACGCTCCGTAATATCATCAAAGGGTTCAGAGAATCTGGAAATATCCCTGCATGTAAGCAGCGAAGCCTGTGACCTTCGATCCCTCAGGCTGTACTGCATCAACAAGCGACACCAGTGTGTAAAGGATATCACCACATGGGCTCAGGAACACTTCAGAAACCCACTGTCAGTAACTACAGTTGGTCGCTACATCTGTAAGTGCAAGTTAAAACTCTCCTGTGCAAGGCGAAAACCATTTATCAACAACACCCAGGAACGCCGTCGGCTTCGCTGGGCCTGAGTTCATCTAAGATGGACTGATACAAAGTGGAAAAGTGTTCTGTGGTCTGACGAGTCCACATTTCAAATTGTTTTTGGAAACTGTAGACGTCGTGTCCTCCGGACCAAAGAGGAAGAAAAACATCCGAATTGTTATAGGCGCAAAGTTGAAAAGCCAGCATCTGTGATAGTATGGGGGTGTATTAGTGCCTAAGACATGGGTAACTTACACATCTGTGAAGGCGCCATTAATGCTGAAAGATACATACAGGTTTTGGAGCAACATATGTTGCCAACCAAGCAACGTTACGATGGACGCCCCTGCTTATTTCAGCAAGACAATGCCAAGTCACGTGTTACATCAACGTGGCTTCATAGTAAAAGAGTGCGGGTACTAGACTGGCCTGCCTGTAGTCCAGACCTGTCTCCCATTGAAAATGTGTGGCACATTATGAAGCCTAAAATACCACAACGGAGACCCCCGGACTGTTGAACAACTTAAGCTGTACATCAAGCAAGAATGGGAAATAATTCCACCTGAGAAGCTTAAAAAATGTGTCTCCTCAGTTCCCAAACGTTTACTGAGTGTTGTTAAAAGGAAAGGCCATGTAACACAGTGGTGAACATGCCCTTTCCCAACTACTTTGGCACGTGTTGCAGCCATGAAATTCTAAGTTAATTATTATATGCAGTGCATTCAATTGAATATGGGTTGAAAAGGATTTGTAAATCATTGTATTCCGTTTATATTTGCATCTAACGCATTTTCCCAGCTCATATGGAAACGGGGTTTGTAAGATTTAACATTAACGCACAATTGGTTGTATTTTGTGAAAATAAAATTACCACAGAGTTGAGGAGGAGCAAATATATTCAATAGTACTGAAATCGTAGCTGCTAGCAAACAAGAGTATGACCATAATAGAATTGCTTGTCAATGAAATTAAATTCAATTTAAAAATGTCATACTTGAATAACATAAAGTTGAAATAAATTATGAAGATAAAGATTGTAAAAGCCAACAGGGGTAAAAGTTAGGACCACAGTCCAGATTGTGTAGGGGTGGGGGTAATATACGTTAGCTAACTAGACAATCAGATGGACAGTTGCTATACAGTATTATACAAGTCTAAATTTAGTCTAGCTTCCCAACCCAAAACAATCACTGTAAACATTATCATTTAAGGGAAGAATGTAATATAAAATATCAATACAAAGTGTCAAGACATTATAAAGTCTCTACTGCTGCAGCAACAGAGATAAAGTCTATAGGTGCCTAAGATATATAGATATCTAATGTATTCATACATTGTTTATGTAGGATATACGCATGTATATAACCTAATCATATTGTTTCTTTAACTTAAAAATAGCTGACCGTTTTTTTCCCCTTCTCTGGGATTATATTCCCAGTTTTGATCTCGGACGTCTGGTCTCTTATAGCATATACAAATATTCTATTACTGTTAAGCAAACTATGAATAATAAAACACGCCGCAACATGTGTCCTTTATCATAGCTGCACGTATGACAAAAAAAAAACGTGTGAAAATCAGTGGTTTTCAGTGACAGTTCATTGCTCCTGCCAAATGAATTGCACTGAGTGGAGCGAATCACCACTCCAAGATGGCGGCCCGACGTCTCGTCAGCGCCAGTAGGCAGTAGCGGTCGATACTGCGTCTACTTATAAGATGTCTAAATAGCTACATACAATATACTGGGGACGGCGTTGCGAAGTTGGGAGAGTGGCCGTGCCAGCAATCTGAGGGTTACTGGTTCAATCCCCACCTTCTACCATCCTAGTCACGTCCGTTGTGTCCTTGAGCAAGACACTTCACCCTTGCTCCTGATGGGTCCTGGTTAGCGCCTTGCATGACATCTCCCGCCATCAGTGTGTGAATGTCTGTGTGTATAGGTGAATGTGGAAATAGTGTCAAAGCGCTTTGAGTTCCTTAAAAAAAAAAGGTAGAAAAGCGCTATACAAGTACAACCCATTTACCATTTACCATATCAAGTGCAATATCCCATAGCTCATAAACCTTCTCCACATTCTTTATGTTTATGTTCTTTTTGGCTGTAACAATATATCTGACATCACAAAAGCTATGTGTTTCCTTAATAAATCACAGACCAGGGGATCAAAATGACTACATATTACATATTCACACATTTGACATGCAGAATTACACCATCAAAATGAAAGAAACAGTATAAGTACACTTTTAACATATCACTTTTTTAAGTCCGATAGTGTTCTAGTGGTTAGAGTGTCCGCCCTGAGATCGGTAGGTTGTGAGTTCAAACCCGGCCGAGTCATACCAAAGACTATAAAAATGGGACCCATTACGTCCCTGCTTGGCACTCAGCATCAAGGGTTGGAATTGGGGGTTAAATCACCAAAAATGATTCCCGGGCGCAGCACCGCTGCTGCCCACTGCTCCCCTCACCTCCCAGGCGGTGATCAAGGGGATGGGTCAAATGCAGAGGACAAATTTCACCACACCTAGTGTGTGTGTGACAATCATTGGGACTTTAACTTTAACTTTAAGTTTTAACTCAACTGTTTATTGAAATGTTACTCTTGAAGCAGTGTCAAACGTACGTCAGGTTTTTTTATTTTTTTATCCGGCCCGCGGGATGAGTTTGCTAAGTATAAAAATTTACATGGAATTTTTTAATGAAAGAAACTGCTGTTTCAACATGTCCACTGGATGTCCCAATAGCAATTCTTTGTTGTCAGCTTCCAGTTCTCCCAGACACGGGTCGTGAGGCGCCCTAGGGTTGTGGCAGCTTTGCTGATACGTTTGTTGATCTCACCATTGAGGGACAGATTGTCACTGATGGTGGATCCTAGGTATGTGAATTGGTTGGTACTCATCGATTGTGATGGCTGGTGGAGTGTCCACTTCCCGACTCAGCACATTTATCTTTTTTTAGGCTGATGGTAAGCACAAAGTCTTTGCAGGCCTGGGAGAATATGTCCATAAGGCACTGGAGTTATTGTTCAGTGTGCGAAATGACGGCGGCATCATCAGCAAAGAGCATGTCCCGGATGATTGTCTCACGGACTATGGTCCTTGCTTTAAGACGGGCTAGGTTGAAAAGTCGGCCGTCAGATCTGGTACGTAGATATACCCTTTCTGTTGCAGTCCCAAAAGCATGTTTGATGAACGGGGCAAAGAAGATGCCGAAAAGGGTAGGCGCAAAGACGTAACCTTGCTTGACTCGGCTCTTAATGTCAAATGGGTTGGACATGCTACCCTCATACTGGATGGTTGCCTTCATGTCATCATGAAAATATCTAATGAGACTATGGAGCTTTGGAGGGCATCCAATCTTGGGTAGGATGCTGAAGAGCCCTTCTCTGCTAACCAGGTCGAAAGCCTTGGTCAGGTCAATGAAGGATATATACAGGGGCTTCTGTTGTTCCCTGCATTTCTCCTGAAGTTGGCGTAGGGAGAATATCATGTCCACTGTAGAGCGCTTGGCGCGAAAGCCGCATTGAGATTCCGGGTAAACGCGCTCAGCAATTTTCTGAATGTGAACAAGCACGACACGGGCATAGAGTTTCCCTACGATATTCAGGAGGGAGATGCCCCTGTAATTGATACAGTCGCTCCTGTCGCCTTTATTTTTTGTAAAGGGTGACAATCTTGGCATATCTCATGTCTTGCAGTACGGCTCCCTCTTTCCAGCACTGGCAAAGGACATCATGCAAAGGCTGCAGGAGGGTGTCTTTACAGCGCTTGATGAAGTCTGGGGGGATGCCATCAGTACCAGGTGCTTTGCCAGTCGCTAAGCTGTCGATCGCTTTGTGAAGTTCAGCAAGTGTTGGTTCAGCATCTAATTCTTCAATGATGGCCAGCTGTTCAATGGCATCAAGGGCTGAGGCGACTACAGTGTTCTCTCTGGAGTAGAGTTCTGAATAGTGCTCTACCCATCTGTCCATCTGCTTGCCCTTGTCAGTGATAACTTCCCCACTGTGGGCTTTAGGGGGGCAGTTTTGCTCTGTGTTGGGCCCAGAGCAGTCTTGATGCCCTCGTACATCCCTCTGATGTTACCTGAGGTACCTGCAAACTGGATGGATTCACTGAGTTGTTGCCAGTATTCATTGGCACAATGTCTTGCAGTCTGTTGCACTTTGCTTCTTGTAGTTCTCAGTGCTTGCAGGGACTTCTCATTTGGGGAGCGTTTGTATTCAGCGAGGGCAGCATGCTTTGCTTCAATGACAGGGGTAATCTCGCTGGACTTGGCAACAAACCAGTCGTTGTTTTTGAAGATCTTCCTTCCAAAGGTTGCAAGGGCTGTTTTCTGAATGGCCTCCCTGAGGTGGCCCCATTTCTCGGAGGCGGAGTAGTGCTGGTGTTCTTCAGATATGATGTTGTTGAGGGACTTGGCAAACTCTTCTACTTTCTCTGGAAGATGCATGCTGGTGAAATCAATGCGGGGCTTGCCTTTCTGTTTGGAGTTGTGAAACCTTTTTGGTTGGAACATTTTTAGTCATATTTTAGTAATCTAAATTGATCTAGTTTTGGTCAACTAAATTCCTCAACATTTCAGTCAACTAAAACCATAGTAGATGTTGTCTATAAAATATAAAGTATAAAGGGTAACACTCTTGTCTCTGTCAAATTTGTGAGACAAAGCTAGAATGTATCCTACATGCATTTACACAATATACCGACTGTATTAAAAGCTCTATTGTCAACCTAATAATTACATGTATATAAAAATCTATATTACATATTGTCCATATCGCGCAACCCTACTGGTGGCTGCTGGCCAGTCATGTCTCGCGTCCACAGATAGCTGCGATAGGTTCCAGCTCACGTGTAACTCTAAACAGGATGGCTGGAAGATGCATTGAATCTTGCTGCTATTGTTGGATCATCCGCACATTATAACCGCAGTGAGCCTTGACAGAATAGAAAGAGACGATAGAGGTGTTGGAGGTTATGCTGCATAAGACATCAAAGGGAACAAAAACACAAGTTATTGATCACAAATTTTAACAAGCACATAAAATATCTTGTTGAACAATCCCAAAGCCACAGGGTCATTATTGACCCAATAATATCTCAGGCTTGTCTAGCCTCTACTTTATTGCCAGTCTCCTGGGAATTTCACACCAGATGGAGCCCTGCTTTAATGAGGTGGAAGCAGTGTCTGCATTAGAAAAATACAATGGACCATGCACTGTTGGCTCTAATCATCAAGCATCTCTTGAGTAAATTGGAGTAGGATGTTAACTGGTCCACTGCTCATCTCTTTCTTTCCCATTTCAGGGTTTTGGACTAACCTTTCTGATTAAGTTTAGGTATATAATATATGACAGTGATATTACCTTTCACTGCCAATACATAAAGCATCTACAGTCAAACCAAATTAATTGAGATTATTGCTATGAACCAAATAAACCCTATAGTTAGAAGAAGTTTGACGAATGGGATTTGCATAGTTATATGAATGTGTTAAAGGACCGATAGCGTTCATCCATCCATTTTCTACCGCTTGTCCCTTTCGGGATCGCGGGGGGTGCTGGAGCCTATCTCAGCTGCATTCGGGCGTAAGCGGGGTACACCCTGGACAAGTCGTCACCTCATCACAGGGCCAACACAGATAGACAGACAGCATTCACACTCACATTTATACATTATGGCCAATTTAGTGTTGCCAATCACTTAAAATATCAATTAGTTTTTGAGTAATCGGGAGATAAATCACTGTAATTGAAATACCCCCTTTACCTCACCAGACTCTAGATCATACACCAAGAGGGAGGGGGGTGGGGTGGGCATAAACTATAGAACTTTAGCCCATTTCCCCACATAGACAGTGGATAAAGACAAACAAAAAAACTACTATATTTGGTCTCTTAATTGCATTTTTATATATATATATATATATATATATATATATATATATATATATATATATATATATATATATATATATATATATATATTATAATAGCCATACAGTGCAACACTTTTAGCCATAGAGATGAATTGGTAGATACCACAACACACATCTTTGAAATGCAAGGTCCAATTCCTAAACCACTTTTTAATGTTATGGATTCTTTGAGGAACAGCTTTTAAGCATTACGAATTGCTCTTTTCAGACAGGAGTCTCCCCTGCCGCTTTTGAAAATGGCGGTGGTGAGGCCCCATCTGAAGAAGAGCAGTTTGAACCCAAACGTTTTTGATAATTTC
This sequence comes from Nerophis lumbriciformis, assembly GCF_033978685.3. Taxonomy (NCBI): domain Eukaryota; kingdom Metazoa; phylum Chordata; class Actinopteri; order Syngnathiformes; family Syngnathidae; genus Nerophis; species Nerophis lumbriciformis. The sequence continues at coordinate 25,863,381 of NC_084557.2, forward strand.
TAACCTGTATCCAACTTACAGTTCTTAAGTAAGATTTTAGAATAACTGTTTTTTAACCAAGTCAATGACTTTTTAAACAGAAATAACATTTTAGAAAGACATTAGTATGGTTTTAGGATGAATCCCAGTACAAAGACAGCACAAGATTTTAAATGACATCAGATGGAATTTAGATAATACAAATCTCACAGTGTTGTTTCTGCTGGATCTAAGTGCCGTTGTTGACACAGTAGACCAGTGTTTTTCAACCTTTTTTGAGCCAAGGCATATTTTTTTCATTGTTAAAAATTGGAGGCACACGACCAGCAGAAATAATTAAAAAATGAAACTCAGCAGCTGCTTTTGACAGTAAAAAGTTGTTCTCGCAAGTGTTGGATAAGAATTCAAACCATAACCAACAATGCATGACTATAGCTCTTGTGTCAAAGTACTGTGACATCACGCCGTGACTTATTTGGAGTTTTTTGGTGTTTTCCTGTGTGTAGTGTTTTAGTTCTTGTCTTGCGCTCCTATTTTGTTGTCTTTTCCTGTATTGTTGGTATTTTCCTGGAGAAGTTTCATGTCTTCCTTGAGCGCTATTCCCCACACCAGTTTTGTTTCAGCTATCAAAGCTATTTAAGTTGTCGCTATCCTTCTTTGCGGGGACATTGTTTATTATCATGTTGAGCGTCCCGACCAATAACCAGAAGCAGGTTAATGTAATCAGCACCCATGGCAACAAGGAACACAAACGGGCTAATCCTAACTTTAAACAACATGATCCGGGCTACGGATCATCACATTAAGCTAAGACAGTCTATAAAAAATCTGGGCGTGATTTTTAACTCTGAGTTTACTTTTATCCCTCATATAAAAATATTATAAAAATAAGTTATTATCCTCTTGAAGGAAACCTATTATGCCAAAACAACTGTTCTTACCTACTGGTCCCTGTTTTTGTGTATTTGGTATCTGCAGAAGTCCCGAACATTTGAAATCAAACAATGGAGGCATGTCGTAGATATTTATAAACAATCTTGCCTTCCTCCATATTTACTTCAAACAAGCCATTTGAAATTTTTTGCTCCATTTGTAACATTTTTCTCTTTGGTGGCATCAGCGGATCTCTCCATATATGGTAAAAATTTGCGCAAGTCCGACGTAGTCAATAAGTTCCTTCTTTTTCTCTATCCTCTTAGTGTGGGACAGACTGGCTCCTACTTGCACATAGATCCTCCGCTGTTGCCATGTCTCATACAAAGTAGCTTATAGTTCTAACTTATATCTGTCAGTAGACTTCATATGTAAGCGCTACAACTACAACATGGCTGACGGGGAGAAGACGCAGTGGAGGCACGTATATAAGACAAAACGGTGCATCCTGAAGGGATGTTCAGAAAGTGGCTTTAAGATGGTCTGTGAAACCTAACAAATAGACCAAAGAATAAACATTGCATGTTATGTAGACCACAAGGAAGTGTTTTAAATTTTGAAAAAAAAAAAATCATATCATGACCATTTAAAAAAAAATAGCCAGTATCTGCCCATTTTTCTTTCAGGCCAGTGCTGATGAATGCTTTTATTTCCTGCTCTTTAGACCAGCGATTCTCCAACTGTGGTAAAAGCTTCATCTAGTGCAGCCCTGGGCATTTATTGTGCCTCTGGGGGCCAAATTTAGAGAAAAAAATGTGTCTGGGGGCCGGTATAGCTATTTTTAGGAACACTAATACAAAACCTCACAACAATGTCTGATTGAATGCTAAAAACTTTATGACAGACCGCCCTTTAAAACTGAATGGAATTTTAATCTTTTTTACTGAAAGAGACACCCAGACTGTACATGAAAATAAAGAACGTGGGATTCACAATATTAACTATGAACGATAAAACACTGAATATTGACAACATATTAACGTCACACCCCCTCTCGATCGACATATTTTACAATCAAGCGAAACGCAACAAAAATTTAACAAACACGGCAAAATATGAACCCGAAGGGTAAAAAAAAACCCCACCTACGACCTGATATATCGCTAAGCTTTAGAACTTTGTTGTAAAAATCTCCTTCCACGTCTGTCCCTGACACCCGCATTTCAGCCTGGCCGCTCTGAAAACACTCTGTGGAAACGCTCCCCACCCACACTGCTTGGTGCCTTGTCTGAGCTGCTGTGACTTAGATTACAATAATTACTAGTATATCATGCAAAAGCGCAGATTCCAACTATTGAAATATTTTGTATAGTTCAAGACTTACGGTCATTTGAAAACATCACTGCACATCATAATGGCAGCTACAGTTTCCATCTTAAAGATCTACAAAATATTATTTGGGAATGTCCGGCGGGCCAGATTGAAAAGCTTAATTTGCCCAGATCTGATCTAGTGGTACGCCAAATAATCACTTAATTAAATTGTAAGTGACCCATACAGCCACTTATTTTGTAATCGTGTTATTGAGTTGTGAAGTGGCCAAAGGAGCCAATTGTTGTCTTGTATTCATATTCCCTGGTGGGCGTGCCCGGAAGAGTTAAAGACAGAAGATAAATAGGGATGTCACATGCCAGTTTGACACGTTAGTTTCGCCACAGTAGCAACACACTGGACAGCAGATAACCAAAGTAAATGTAATATATATGAACGAAGGTTAAAGTAGAAGTGTTCTGCTGTCTTTCGTTAGCAGTAAGCAGAGGTGTGGACTCGAGTCACATGACTTGGACTAGAGTCAGACTCGAGTCATGAATTTGATGACTTTAGACTCGACTTGACAAAATGTAAAGAGCCTTGCAACTCGACTTAGACTTTAACATCAATGACTTGTGACTTCACTTGGACTTGAGCCTTTTGATTTGACATGACTTGCTACTTACCCCAAAACCCAAAGATTAAAAAGTTATTCAGCGCTCTGTAGCTTTCATTTGTACGTGCCTGTCTATCTAATAGCGTGTGTGCTGCTTGTCAGCTGGTGTGCTCTCAGTACAACAGCCAATCAAATTAGATCTACGTTGTTTTCATCCCACAACATTCATCCAATCAAATTGCAGGACAACCACCGAACAAGAGTTGTCAAACAACGCGAGAGTGAGAAAGATTTATACCAAAGTTGGTTTCGTTCGGGTATTAAAACTACGACTTGGTCAACAAAAAACGAATTGCAGTATGCTAAACATGCAGTTCGAATATTACAGACGGAGACGAAACAACCTCCAACTTTGTTCGACATTTGAAGATGCATAAAGAAGGGTAAGTATTGAATGTTAGCTAACGTTTTGTTACGATCCGCTGCTCGGATCAGAGTTTGTTTATGTTTGTGTCACGTGTTTTCAGCACTTTGAGTTTAGTTTGTTTCTGTTGCCATGACGGCAGATTGTATACACCTGCCTCTGGTTAGTGTCCGGGACGCGCACCTGTTGCCCGGGCGCTAATCAGAGGGCTATTTAGTCTTTGCTCTGGCCTCACTCGGTCTGGCTTCGTAGTTTGTTCTCATACAACTGTTAACGACTACTTAGATCTCATGCTATGCTATTTTTTCCTGCTAGCTCCCACGCTAGTCCTTTTGTTTTGCCTTTTGTGCTACGTGCATGTCTTTTGTTTATTCTTCATATGATTTATATTTAAAATAAATCATTTTTCCTACCTGCAAGCTGTGTCCGAAGCCGTCTGCATCCTTGGGAGAACCACACCCGCATCACTATGCGACCAAGTCGTTTCAGTACGAAGCCAGCAGAAAACAATTCTCCCGCACTGGCTAACGAGGAGTTGGACGAAGGTACGCTCATGGTGTTGCGAGCAATGGAAGCCGAGACGCTTCGCTATTCGACGGAGGAGAGGTCGAATCTCATGTGGGGACCTGGAGGCTCTCTTATCCCCATCGATTCCCTCTGGTCGGAAGACATCGCCGCTACACCGCAGTACCGTGCGCGCCGTCAAAGACGGAAGCCGGCCAGGAGGTCTTTCCCTCGCCGCCAAGACGCGCCGCTCCTGCAAACTCCTCCCCCGGACCGAAGCAAGCTACATTCAGCCCAAACTCCCCCTCCTCAGATGTTTGGCAACCCCATCGACCACTTCGCCAAAAAGTTCTCCGATTGGGCTGTAAGTCACATGGACAGTTGCAACAGTAATGTCATGTCATTGGCCCCTCCCGAAGAGGTAACTCCGCCCACTTCTGATGTCATCATTGAACAAGATTTTTTTTTTCCATCTTTTAATTATTTCTGTCAGCCAATACCAAATGACTTTCATTGTAAGATAAGACATTATCAGGACATTTTTATTAAGTGTAAGTCTAGTCAGTCACATTCTGATTTTCAGACTCCACCTCCAGTGACTATTGCTCCGCCCACTGCACATATTTTTTTCCCCCTGTGCTCCCACCCAATCTCAAGTGGGGGATGATAATAGTCAATTTGGACAATTTGAAGAAGAGTATACCCCCCTCCATACCTCCCCCCACCCACCCTTGAAGACAGTTCCAAACCGCAAAGAGCGCGTCTGGTATCCGCGTCTTGAGGGGGGGGCTAGTACTGGGAACTGTGCTAGTGCGGTGGCACAACTTCGGCGTGCTAAGCCGCAACCTCCTGCACGGCCACCGCCACCAGTTTTTCGGCGTGCTAAGCCGCAACCCCCTGCACGGCCACCGCCACCAGTCTTTCGGCGTGCTAAACCGCAACCTCCTGCAAGGCCACCGCCACCAGTCTTCCGGCGTGCTAAACCGCAACCTCCTGCACGGCCACCGCCACCAGTCCTTTGTCCTGCTAAGCCACAACCGCCAGCTAGGCCACCTCAAGCTGCACCTCGGCTAGCACCTGTTCCTGCACCTCGGCTGACACACCAAGCTTCGTCTCCAGTACCTCCACCACGCCAAGCTCCACCATGCCAAGATCCAAGGCTGGTTCCCACACCAGCGCCGGCTCCAAGGCTGGTTCCCACACCAGCGCCGGCTCCAAGGCTGGTTCCCACACCAGCGCCGGCTCCAAGGCTGGTTCTCACACCAGCGCCGGCTCCAAGGCTGGTTCTCACACCAGCGCCGGCTCCAAGGCTGGTTCTCACACCAGCACCGACTCCAAGGCTGGTTCCCACACCAGCGCCGGCTCCAAGGCTGGTTCCCACACCAGCGCCGGCTCCAAGGCTGGTTCCCACACCAGCGCCGGCTCCAAGGCTGGTTCCCACACCAGCGCCGGCTCCACGGCTGGTACCCACACCAGCGCCGGCTCCAAGGCTGGTTCCCACACCAGCGCCGGCTCCAAGGCTGGTACCCATACCAGCGCCGGCTCCACGGCTGGTACCCACACCAGCGCCGGCTCCACGGCTGGTACCCACACCAGCGCCGGCTCCACGGCTGGTACCAGAACCTGCACCCGCTCCACGGCTGGTACCAGAACCTGCACCTGCCTCCACGGCGACGACGTCTCCTCCTGCCTCCACGGCGACGTTGGCTCCTCCTGCCTCCACGGCGACGTCGGCTCCTCCTGCCTCCACGGCGACGTCGGCTCCTCCTGCCTCCACGGCGACGTCGGCTCCTCCTGCCTCCACGGCGACGTCGGCTCCTCCTGCCTCCACGGCGACGTCGGCTCCTCCTGCCTCCACGGCGACGTCGGCTCCTCCTGCTTCCACGGCGACGTCGGCTCCTCCTGTTTCCACGGCGACGTCTGCTCTCTCCTCGTCTTCGTCTCAGCGACCTCGAGTGGTCTGGCTGCGCAAGCGGCGCTCTCGGAGGTTTGTTTATGGACGCCAGTGGCGCAAACAGCAGCGACACCCGAGACGTAGTCGTAGAACTCTCCGGCTGCTGAACTTCTGGCGCCACTCACGCCCACCTTCTCGGCAGCCACGAATGTGGCCTTTCCGTGGTCGCCCGCCTCGCCTGCGGCAGCGGCGTTCCACTCGCCGCCGCCACCTGACTCTTCCCCGGTGGATTCGGGGACACGTGGCCTGGCGACCCACCACCAAATCCTCCCTCCACCCTCCCTTGACTCTCAAACTATTTCTTGTTTTTTGGGTTCTAGTTTTATTTAGTGTCAAGGGACATCTGGAATCTGTCCTTTAAGGGGGGGGTACTGTTACGATCCGCTGCCCGGATCAGAGTTTGTTTATGTTTGTGTCACGTGTTTTCAGCACTTTGAGTTTAGTTTGTTTCTGTTGCCATGACGACAGATTGTATACACCTGCCTCTGGTTAGTGTCCGGGACGCGCACCTGTTGCCCGGGCGCTAATCAGAGGACTATTTAGTCTTTGCTCTGGCCTCACTCGGTCTGGCTTCGTAGTTTGTTCTCATACAACTGTTAACGACTACTTAGATCTCATGCTATGCTATTTTTTCCTGCTAGCTCCCACGCTAGTCCTTTTGTTTTGCCTTTTGTGCTACGTGCATGTCTTTTGTTTATTCTTCATATGATTTATATTTAAAATAAATTATTTTTCCTACCTGCAAGCTGTGTCCGAAGCCGTCTGCATCCTTGGGAGAACCACACCCGCATCACTATGCGACCAAGTCGTTTCACGTTTATTGGCTAAGTAACGTGACTTTTATTTGCTGTGTAGTTAAATTAGTGAGGCTGTAAACTCACTGCTAACGTTATAACCATAGACAGCTTATAAGTAGACGCAGCATCGAGCGCTACTGCCTACTGGGGCAGACGAGACGCGGGGCCGCCATCTTGGAGTGGTGATCCGCTTCACTCAGTGCAATTCATTTGGCAGGAGCAATGAATTGTCAGCGCATTTAATTCATCTTACCTCACTGAATACCACTGATTTTCACTCGCTTTTTTGTCATACGTGTAACTATGATAAAGGACACATGTTTTATTATTCATAGTTTGCTTAACAGTAATACAATAATCTAGTGACCAGACGTCCGAGATCAAAACTGGGAATATAATCCCAGAGAAAGGGGAAAAAAACGGTCAGCTATTTTTAAGTTGAAGGAAAAATATGATTAGGTTATATATACATGCGTATATCCTACATAAACAATGTATGAATACATTATATATATATATATATATATCGTAGGGACCTATAGACTGTGTCTCTGTTGCTGCAGCAGCAGAGTTTATTCTGTCTTGACACTTTGTATTGATATTTTGTATTACATTCTTCCCTTAAATGATAATGTTTACAGTGATTGTTTTATATGTATTTTTTATGTATGTCACTTTGGATAAAAACGTCTGCCAAATACTTTAACATAAACATATATAAACACCTGAAAGTCTTTATATCAGCTAAAACCACCAATCTGTTTCACTGGATTCAGAATAAAACCAAATTCTGTCTTACACAACAATGTTAGTATTTGAATATTGTTACTTGAAGACTTATTCCTGGTTACAATTATACTGTTAAGAAAGTATTGTTTTATATTTTGCCTAAAATGAGAATGCATCATAATCAGTGGCGGCTGGTGAATTTTGTTTCAGGTGGGGCTGAAAGTTTGTAAACCAAACCCCTGTAGGGGTGTCATCCTCCCCCAGAAGATTTCTTTGTGATTTTCACATACAAATATTGAAAAGCTTTGCTCCTTCTCAACTCTGTGCTAATTTTCTTTTCACAAAACAAACCAATAGTACGTTAATGTCAAATCTTACTTGTGAAAAGTAGTCCCCCGATTCCTATTTTCAACAGTCCGCTCATTTGAGCAGGAAAAACGCTGAACACCATCTTTGTTTTCTACCTGTCAACTGTCAGTTTAGGCTGCTTGCCGGCTCCTCATCACCACTTCAAGATAGCGGCCAGATTACTCGTGTCACAGCAGCCAATGCTGCGTCTACTTATAAGATGTCTATGGTTATAACGTCATTGCAAACACGGCAATATGTTGCGTCCACTGCAGTTCGCTACCTTATTCATACTTTTTGTCAAGTGATTTTTTTTAAGCAGGGTTGCATGAGTTACCTACACATAACGTTATGCTAGTCAATGTATCACACACAGTAACGCAACATTAGACGGAGGTCAGCAGCACCGCGTATTTTAGCCACCTACAAAAAGACAAACACAGTCAAATAAAGTTCAGTTAAATGTATACTATATTAAGAATATGTGTACATATTGCATAGGGCCCTGATATCTAAAAAGTACCAACTCTGTTCATTGTTTTGTTCATGTATTTATGTTTTTCATGTGTACGCACACATAAACACACATACAGTATGAGATGAGATCAATGAGATAAGGTAAGAACAGGATATAAACTGCTGTGGAACTAGTTACAATGCAATATGCCATGGAAATACCATGTTAACACTTTTGTGCAAATAAGTACAGTTGCACTTGTTTTTTCAAATGTGTTTATTCTGTAAAGGAATGAGTTAAATGTTTAAAATGACTGGTTAATAGTGCTATTATGAAGTGCAATGTCAGCACTATTTTTTTTCCTGCAATTTCAAATGCACTTGTTTTAATAAATAAATACAGCGTTTTAAAAGCATACACAATCTGTGTAAATATATTAGTCTGTGGTTAAAAGGATTTGAAAGGACTCAAAACTCAAAATGCAGGACTTGGGACTTGACTTGAGACTTTCCAGTCTTGACTTTGGACTTGACTCGGGACTTGCCTGTCTTGACTCGGGACTTGACTCGAGACTTGAGGGCAAAGACTTGTGAATTACTTATGACTTGCAAAACAATGACTTGGTTCCACCTCTGCCGAGAACTGAACACAGGTTGAAATTAAAAAAAAAATGTTTGGGTCAGAAAGGTTAGGAAGAAGATAGATGTGCGTGGCCAAAAAGACAAGTGGACTGGAATTAATGTAGTGCTGCACCACTTGAAAAGATGGTCGCTGCAATATGATACGTAAAACTTTAGCAGAGGTGGTGTTACGTACGATGGGGGAAGGAGACGACACAACGGCAGGGATCAGCTCAATAGGTTTATTGAAACTAATGCTGATGATATGTTGGGGTGTGTATGCTACTAAACGTGACTGGTGCAGGACGATGTGTAGAATTAACAATGTAAATGTTACCAGAGTTTGTTGTAAGTGCGTGTTGGATGAAACCTCCGTCAGACCAAAGGGGCAAGGCGAGAAGGCAGTCTGTGGGCAAGCGAGAGGTGGGGGGCTGGAGAGAGAAAACGAGGTCCGTGTCCAAGCAGGGGTCGAGAATCAAGGGATGCAGTCCAGAATCCAGTGGGAAGTCGAGGCACACAACTCGATCACGCAAAACAGAGGGAACACTGCGGGAAACACAGAGGACATAAGACACTGGCAGAGGGAAAGCACATAGAGAACAAGTACGCATAGGGAAGCCAGAGACAGGATGCTTACTAGGAGGAGTGAACTTTGTTCCCGCACTGGATCTTCGGGTCTGCTGGTCTTTATGTTGTCTGCCCTCATCAGACCCAGGAGCGCGGATTGGTGATTGCCTGCAGCCTTGCAGGCGCGTGACCGTGATGCAGGAAGAACAAGCAGGGGCGTGTTCCGGCGCGTTTCTAGCAGATGGCAGCAGATGACATGCGGGATTGCGCATGCACAGTAGTGAGTGAACGCGAACGTTGGGATTGGGCCTCAATTACACTAGAATGGATACATTTCTAATATTGCATCATCTATCATCATATTGCCCAAAGTTAGGCTTTTCCAGTCTGCTCGTGGCTTTTTTACCCCTGACTCCTGTTTGTACTTTTACCGTAAAGGGAATCAATACTGAAAATGGAAAGACAGCGCCTACAGCACAGTCATTTATTGGCTTGGTGGTGCGTGTTGTCACTTATGTTGAAACAAAAAGAGAAAAAAGATTGACAACCCCCAATGGACTAACATTTGCATTTTTTTTCTTTTTTTTTCCTTTCTCAAGAGAACAGACCTGGGGGGCATAGTTTAAGTTGCCTGTTCTCTTAATTCCTTTGGGAGTCCGTTTCTTTAAAATGGCCCATCAACCATCGCTCCAGGCTATCACTCTGCTGAATCACATCTGATTGATTGATTGAAACTTGTATTAGTAGATTGCACAGTGAAGTACATATTCCGTACAATTGACCACTAAATGGTAACACCCGAATAAGTTTTTCAACTTGTTTAAGTCGGGTTCCACTTAAATTGATTCATGATACAGATATATACTATTTTCATAATACAGTCATCACAAAAGATATTCATCAGAGTATATACATGGAATTATTTACATTATTTACATGTGGGATATGGAGGGGGGTGGGGGTGTTTGGTTGGTATCAACACTTCAGTCATCAACAATTGACATTGGAACAGTGTAGCACTGACTTGGTAGGATATGTACAGTAAGTATTGGACACAAAGAGAGAGATCAGATATTATAAGAAAAAGTGTCTACATTTGATTATTTACATGTGATTATTTACAATCCGAAGAGGTATGATGAGGAAGGGAGGGTGTTAGTTTAGGGTTGAAGATGCCTGGAGGTGTTCTTTTAGTGCGGTTTTGAAGGAGGATAGAGATGCCCTTTCTTTTACACCTGTTGGGAGTGCATTCCATATTGATGTGGCATAGAAAGAGAATGAGTTAAGACCTTTGTTAGATCGGAATCTGGGTTTAACGTGGTTAGTAGAGCTCCCCCTGGTGTTGTGGTTATGGCGGTCATTTACGTTAAGGAAGTAGTTTGACATGTACTTTGGAATCAGGGAGGTGTAGCGGATTTTATAGACTAGGCTCAGTGCAAGTTGTTTTACTCTGTCCTCCACCCTGAGCCAGCCCACTTTGGAGAAGTGGGTAGGAGTGAGGTGGGATCTGGGGTGGAGGTCTAGAAGTAACCTGACTAGCTTGTTCTGGGGTGTTTGGAGTCTAGATTTGAGGGTTTTGGAGGTGCTAGGGTACCAGGAGGTGCATGCGTATTCGAAAAAGGGTTGAACGAGAGTTCCCGCCAGAATCTTCATGGTGCTTTTGTTGACCAGAGAGGAGATTCTATAGAGAAATCTCGTTCGTTGGTTGACCTTTTTGATTACCTTGGTTGCCATTTTATCACAGGAAAGATTAGCCTCTAGAATGGAACCTAGGTAAGTGACCTCATCTTTCCTGGTGATAACAATGTCACCCACTTTTATAGTGAAGTCATTGACTTTCTTAAGGTTGATGTGGGACCCAAATAGGATGAATTCCGTTTTACCCAAGTGTATGGATAGCTTGTTGTCAGCGAGCCAGGTGCAAATTATACAGAGTTCATCTCTCTTAACACGCACCTCCAACACCTCCCGGTAACACTCAACAGATAATTGCTTCACATAGTCACACCACACATCTTTGAATTAGTTACACACATCATTCCTTTGTATCAATAAATACGCTTCAAGCTAAGCGACGTCCCTGTCTCCGTGCCGTCTCCTTCTCCACTGTACCGTTACACTTTAATTTATTAACCTGCAGTTTCACTGCTATGCTAGTAATCAAATCTCTATTTTGATTCCAGCACCAACTTGATAGAAGTGTACAGTGGGGAAAAAAAGAAAATGGAAAAGAGAGTGCAGAAAACCTTCTCACGTGCAACTATTAGTCTGGCTTTTTTTTTAAGAATTCAGAATCAGAGGAAGAGATTGGTTACACTGAAAACCCTTCCAGTGCAAACCAAACACCGAGCCGATATCATCACACTTACTTTGCAAAGCACGGCTGCTCGCACCTGGAGGGAGACTCTCAGCGTTTGCTCAGCCGTCTCTCCCTCAATGTGTGCAAGTGATTTGTACCGTCAGTGAAAGGCCCAGTCAAGTGACTTATTGAAAGATTGGAGTTCGAATCCAATTTGTCTGCCATGTGCTTTGGGTGTAGCCTTGTATTGTGTGCTGCCTCCAGGCAGTATTGGACAAGAGGTAAAATCGATGCTCTGGAAGGATTTTTAAATCTATCAATCAATCAATCAATCAATCAATGTTTATTTATATAGCCCTAAATCACAAGTGTCTCAAAGGGCTGCACAAGCCACAACGACATCCTCGGTATAGCCCACATCATACCTATAATGACATGTATTTCTTAACTTTGGATCTGTTCATACAAAAGGATCCCACAAACTAGCACGCCCTACTGCCCTGCCCAAAAAAATATTTTCAAAAGTTGGCCTTTTGAAGTATTAAACAATGCTAGGTTGTGGGTAACATTACAGACACTTCAAGAGAGAATTTACTTTGAAGTTCAGTTTGTTTATGTTTCGTATTATTGTGGTTTAAATGTGTTATTTTGTTTAATCTCATAAAATATTCATAATGTGTTCATTGGGAGCTATATTTCAGAGGCCAATTTAGTATCTATGTATAATTTACTGTGCATACTATACACACAACTAGGGGTGTCCCGATCCTATATTCCTATCAGATATCTGACCAATATCAGTAAAAAACTAATATTGGCTGATATTGGCTTGCATTAAAAATCTCCAATAAGCTCTGATACAAGCAGTCCTGCAAAGTGTTTACGTGTGCAAAGCTCAACAGCCACTTAACAGCTAAATGTCCTCCAATAAGCACATACTGTACAGGCCAAAAGTTTGGACACACCTCCTCATTCAATGTGTTTTCCTTATTTTCATGACTATTTACATTGTAGATTGTCACTGAAGGCATCAAAACTATGATTGAACACATGTTGTCACGGCCAGGACGCATTGGAATGCGCCCTCATCCTTGCGCTCGGAGTGTCGCACCTCGGACACGCCCACGGCCGCGCACATCCAGGGACGGGCCGCACGTGTCTCCGCTCTGCATACTTGCCAACCTTGAGACCTCCGATTCGGGAGGTGGGGGTGGGGGTGGGGGGGGGGGGGGGCGGTCGGGGGGCGGGGCGTGGTTGGGGGTGTGGTTAAGAGGGGAGGAGTATATTTACAGCTAGAATTCACCAAGTCAAGTATTTCATATATATATATATATATATATATATATATATATATATATATATATATATATAAGAAATACTTGACTTTCAGTGAATTCTAGCTATACATATATATATTTATTTTATTATATACAATATGTATATAAATAAGAGAAATACTTGAATTTCAGTGTTCATTTATTTACACATATACGCACACATAACACTCATCTACTCATTGTTGAGTTAAGGATTTGTTGGGTGTGTAGTAGTAACCAACACGAACGCGTTACTTTCCAGTCAGCATCTTTATTCACGTACCTGTATTTTCCTACATTACATTCTTCTTCTCTCCTCACCTCACCGCACCTCCTCCGTCTGACTCACTACGCCATCAAGAGGCTGTACAATGTAACTGAACTAACTATATGGTTAACTCAATGCAGTAGTGAACACAACATCTCCCCCTTTCAATAAAAGTGAATTCCTTCATAACAAAACTTACAATTGCTTTTGAAATTGGATTCAAGTAACACCATGCCTATACTATTTTGGAAGTAATAAAATGACAACCAATCAACCATTACAGCAGCATTTAACCGTATGTAAATTTGCATACTAAACATTTTTCATGCATGCATTATTTATTTTCTTTAACAACCAGCAACATGCATGTTTATGCAACTTCTTTAGTACATGACATAGTCCTTAGTCCAGTTAGGCGGTTGCCTACACCTCTCAGGTCTACTGCTCACATTTGTCTCTTGTTTAGGTTCGGTCTGTACAGTGTCATTGTCCATAGTGGTCACTTGTGGTAGTACAGAAAGGTGTGATGTATTCCAAACTCTACCATCATCCAACAGGTAGGTGTATGGGCCTTTCTTCCGCACCACAGTTCTTGGCTTTGTGAACTTTTGTTCTCCTTTCTTTACCTTCCATGGCTTCCGAATCCTGACCTGATCACCAGGGTTGAAGAATGTCTTCTTTGCACTCCTCTTCCTGTCTGTGTACTGTTTTGCGTATTCCTGTATCTTTTTAACTCGTTCACGCACCACATTCTTATTTACGTGGACAGGAGTCACATCCATGATTTGGAGTTTTGTTCTCATTTGTCTTCCATGAAGCAGCTGTGAGGGGCTCACCCCAGTGGTTGAGTGTGGAGTAGCTCTGTAGTCCATAAGAAAGGACCTTGTGAATGGCTTCCAGGGTGTCCCTTGTATAGAAGCAGTCTGCAGGCAGTCTTTGAGCACTCGGTTGAACCTCTCAACTTCTCCATTTGCACGGGGATAATATAGAGATGATTTCAGGTGCACAATTCCTCTTTGTTTTAGGAAATTTTCGAATTCAGCTGATGTGAACTGAGTACCATTGTCACTCACTAACTCTTTTGGATTACCTTCCCGTGAAAAGGTTGCTATGAGGAACTGGATGATTGTTGCAGTATCAATCTGTGCCACAAAAGCTACTTCCGGCCATTTACTGAAGTAGTCCACAAGCGTTACAGCATATCTGCAGTCTCTTGGTGCAGATTCAAAAGGACCAACGATGTCAATTGACACCTTTTCCCATGCGGCATCAGGCAAAGGCACAGGTTGGAGTGGGGCATTGTAGGTAGTAACTGACTTGTCATTTTGTCTGCATGTAGTACAGTCGTTGATGAGTGATTCAACTTGTGCGTCCATTTTAGGCCACCAGTATAGTTCTCTGATGCGTTGTTTTGTTCTGACAATGCCCTGATGAGTCTCATGTGCAATATCTATGAGCCTTTTCTGTAGTGACCCTGGAACCACGAGACGGTGAGTGCCTCTGACCACGCAGTCATCCAAAATTGCCAGTTCGTCACGTATCAAGTAGTATGGCTGTAGGTCATGGTCAAGCACTTTTTTTTGTCTTGGCCAAGGCTTTTGTAGCTGTGCGCGAAGTTTGGTCAGCACAGGGCACAAGTTACTCTCCGCTTTGAAGTCCGCTTGAGTGACTGCTTGAATGTCATCCAGTATTGTTGCGACTGACTCCACGGTCTCAGTATAATCCTTGTTTGTCGCAGGAAGTGGTAGTCTGGATAAGCAGTCGGCGACGCTGTTCAGTGTTCCAGCTCTGTACTGGACCTCATAGTCAAACTCCATTAAGCGAGCAGACCACCGGGCAACCCGAAGTCCAGCTCGATTATTTCCCTTGGTAGTCAGGAGTGTAGTTAGAGCTTGATGGTCAGTGCGTAACAGGAACTTCCTTCCCCAGAGCCACACACGCCACTTTTCAGCAGCCCAAACGCATGCGAGAGCCTCTTTTTCAACTATAGAGTACTTTCTTTCAGCCTCATTCACCTGTGTCAAAACAGCTCCAAGTCCATAATGAGAAGCGTCAGTTGAGACCATTGTTGGTTTGTTTGGGTCAAACAGTGTCAGTGCTGGGCTGTTGACAACCATGTTTTTGACTTGATCAAAGCTCTGTTGTGCTGCATCATTCCACTTGAAAATTGTATTCTTCCGCAACAGAGCTCTCATTGGCTCTACCAGGCTGGCGTAGTTAGGTATAAATTTGCTATACCATGCACTTAAGCCCAGGAATGAGCGCAGGGTAACTGCATCGGTAGGAGCAGGCGCATTCAGGATTGCAGTTACATGGCCATCGCTTGGCTGTAAGCCTTCAGGTGAGAGTCTGTGACCCAGGAATGTCAGTGTAGTCTGACTGAAGAGGCATTTTTCCTTGTTGAGCTAAAGACCCGCTTCCTGAATACGGTTCATTACAGCTTTCAGGTTAGCGTCATGTTCTTCCTGTGAGGGCCCATATACTATGACATCATCTAGGTAACACTTAACCCCCTTTAATCCACTGAGTATTTTTGTCATCATTTTCTGGAATGCTGCAGGAGCTGAACTTAGTCCATAAGGAACCCTGCGGTATCTGTACAATCCTTCGTGTGTAATGAAAGCAGTGAGATTTCTGCTCTCCTCATGCAGTTCCAGTTGATGGTATGCGCTTTTCAGATTCAAGGTGGAGTACATCTTTGACCCGCGCAGCTCAGCAAGTACGTCCTCGATCAGTGGTAATGGATGGCTGTCAGGGACCACTGCCTTGTTAGGTTCCCTCATATCCAAACACATGCGGATTTTCCCGTTCTTCCTCCGAGTGACTACAATAGGGGAAACCCATTTGGATGAATCAACTCCCTCTATGATTCCCTGCTTTTCCAGTTCATTCAGCTCTGCCGTGACGGTATCACGTACTGAAAGCGGCAGGCGTCTGAGTTTTTGTTGCACTGGTTTAACATCTGTGCGTATCTGCACCTTATGTACAAAACCTTTAGCATGTCCAATGTCCAACATGGTTGTAGTTTCAGGGAGTTTAGGTAACTGTGAAAGCATGGCACAATCCACCGTTGGTTCCACCAACTTTCCTCCTTTAATCACTATGTTGAGGTCTTCACATAGATCTAGCCCAATGAGGGGTGTACCGGACTTTACAATGTTGAAAAATCCAGTTGCAGTTCTCTGTTGGTATGTTACTGTCGCTTTAAGACGTCCAAAAACTTTTAGGTTCTGTCTTGAGTATGTCAACAGTTTTACTGTAGGTGGGCTAAGTTTACTTGTGCTGAAGTTTTCTCTGTACAGTTTTTCGGGTAGTATTGAAACAGCAGATCCTGTGTCAACTAACATGTCACTTGTATGTGTACTTGTAGGTGATGTAGCCAGAGTGAAAGTTCCAATTAGTTTTCCTTGTATATCAGTCTTCTTGCCAACATTGAGGACAGTCACTTCAGGCAAACTCACTTCATTGACTGATTTAGCAGAATTTTGCACACTCTGGAATAGTGGCCTATCTTCCCACATGTTTTGCATTTAACTTCTTTAGCTGGGCATGACTGGTCGTTAGCAAGGTGATCAGCAGAGCCACATCTGTAACATTGTTGAATGGCGTCATTCCGTTTTCCCCCTTTGTGCTTATACTTGTCTTTGGGGTGTCCTGCCTTCTTGTTTCCCTGTCTGTAGACTGCAGAGACTAGCTTCGTTCCACTGTCAGTGAATGTTTTTGCATCAGCAACGGCAATTTCAATTCGTCTGGCTAGTGTAAGTGCCTTGTCAAGAGTTAGCTCGGGTTCTAACAAAAGTCTTTCACGTATACGAGGCACACACGTTTTCTCCACTATCTGATCACGTATCATTTCATTTTCCATTGCACTGAAATTGCACGTTTTCACTAGCTCACGCAGCGCTGCCACATAGTGATCCGTTGACTCACCCATAGCTTGAGCGCGCTGCCGAAAACGGTACCTCTCGGCGACCACGTTGACTTTCGGGGTGAAGAATGTTTGCAAAGCCAGTAAACTACCATTGTAGGTATCCTCAGTAAGCGGCAGGGTATTGTACAACCTTTGTCCTTCTGTTCCCAGACAGTGAATCAGCAGGGCTCTTTTCCTCTCCGCGGAAAATTCTTGACCTCCGATTGCTAGCAAGAAGTTGTCGAATAGCTTCCTCCAATCCTCGAACGTAATCTTCGGCTCTCCCGGGCACTCCAGGAACGCAGAGGGCGGTTGTAAACCGAGTAAAGCCATTCTTTTATTTCTTTATCCTCGTCGCCACTTGTTATGTTGGGTGTGTAGTAGTAACCAACACGAACGCGTTACTTTCCAGTCAGCATCTTTATTCACGTACCTGTATTTTCCTACATTACATTCTTCTTCTCTCCTCACCTCACTACGCCATCTAGAGGCTGTACAATGTAACTGAACTAACTATATGGTTAACTCAATGCAGTAGTGAACACAACAGGATTGAATTGTCCATCCTTGTTCTATTCTCTGTCACTATTTTTCTAACCATGCTGAACACCCTCTCTGATAATGAATTGCTGTGTGGCACGCACAAAAGTGCTTTCATCAAATGCACTAGAGTCTGTAATCTTCCATCTCTCCCTAGCATGGCCCAAAACCGGTCAATCTTTGCTTCCTGAGGAAGATCTTCACTGCCAAGCACTTGGTAGTCCACTACTTCTTCCCGGAGGCTATGCAGGTCCAATCGCAGCTGCGGCTTGGAACTTACAAGCGTATTTCTTCATCTTACTCGTCGTCGGCGTCGCCATGGCCTTATCTTCCTCGTTCTTTTGCTTAGTCTCCTTGTGTGCGCAGTTGTGCACTGCACTCTCTAAAAGCCGTAGATGTTATTGTCACATATGCATGTACAGTAGATGGCAGTATTGTCCTGTTTAAGAGTGTCACAACATTGCTGTTTATGGCAGACAAACTGCTTTACGGTAGACGAAAATGTGACTGCTGTTGTTGTGTGTTGTTGCCGCGCTGGGAGGACGTTAATGAAACTGCCTAACAATAAACCCACATAAGAAACCAAGAACTCGCCCTCGATCATTCTACAGTTATAATGTGATTGGGCAGGCACGCTGTTTATATTGTTAATTAACTTAACTTTTTTACACTGAACATTCATACACTGGATTTTTATAGTGATTTTTATTTACACTGAATATTTATACACTGATTTTTATGCATTGAGTTTTCATACACTGAATTTTAAAACACTGAATTTATTTTCAATGATAAAAATTCAGTTCGCAGAATTCAAATGCAAAAGATTAAGTTACATCAATTCAATGTCAAAAATAAGCTCTTGTTTTAAAGACACAAATTAACTTCCATAACAACAGAGCAGAAAACAGGTGAAAATAACATGTTTTAGGAACTCACGTGAAAGTTCCACCACTATTGTTTCCGACTGCTCCCCGCAGACACACTCTTCAAACAGACATCAAAGCAAATTATTTCGTAAAACTGCAAGATCCAAACTACTTGTCCCCTTCCTTCTAAGTCTTCTGCACACAATAGTTTGGTTTAGAAAATGTTGACTTTAATTGCACAAAATCCTTGAAATTGCCACAAATGTGCCAGTACTAAGACTGACTAGAGTTAAAGCCATTTTTACTTCTGTAAACACTGCAGTGCGTGCGACGTCATGTTCGCATGCGGGTCAGATGGCATTCACATTAAAAATCACATTTTCTTGTATTGTGTGGATCTGTGACCACTAAAAAGATGGGATTTGCCAAAAAAATCTGAATTGGACATCCGACCCTGCAGCGTAAAGGTAGCCTTAGAGATCACTTTGTGCTGTCAGAACTGCTTTAAATCCGTCCACACTCTCACAGTCTGGCTTTATAGCTTTGTGTTGCTAGACAACCGCTTTGAGCTAGCATTTTAGCCTCCAACTTGTGTCCTGGGCATGACGTTAAAGTGCATCCGGCAGTGGAGGCTCCTCTATGGGGTCTTGGGGCACTAAGAGGTTAACCCCTTTACTACTGTTACCCCATGTGGCCATTGGCAAAGGCTTAGTACCTGACTGCCCCCTAGCCAGGGATACGGTGAAGACCTCAACGGCTGAGCAGGTGGAAGACGGCAGATTTAAGAACTACCACAACGGCTGCGATGGCGGAAGAAGGCTGCAGCAGAATAGAGTCCCCAGTCGTCTTGGACTCCATGCCACTGGACCCTGACCCGATTCTGTCAAGGATCGTGTGGTGACTGTCTGTGCACCAGTCTTCCCACGTTCAACAAAGTCACGCACAGGCATCCTCCATAAAGGGATACACCCCTACCAGGAGGATTGTCATACTCGCTCGAGTGACCACCGATGATGATGATGATGATGATGAGCCTCCAACATGCAGTCCTTTCAGTTAGAGGATTTTATCAGCAAAGGGGATTGGTTCCACAGCAAGTCTTTAATTGTGATGAGACCAAAAAAGACTCCACAGTGGATCTTTTATTATAGCAAATAATAAGGCACTACCGGGACACAAACCGAGGAAGAATCGCTTGACACTGCTAGCTTAGCTAACTCCAGCAGTGACTACGTGAAGCCACTGCTTGTATATCAATACGAAACTCCCAGAGTGTCCATCAATGCCACAAATATTCCCAGGCACTAAGTACAATGATTTTCCTTTTTTTTGTTTTATGGTTTTAGAGCGCACCAACGAGACTTGTGAGTGTGTGTAAGTGTGTGTGTGTGCATGTTCACAACCTTCTCTCTTTATTAATAAAATGTAGTATCAAGCCTGCTAATCATTCTGTAATTGAGGACTCAACCACAACATGTTATAAAATAATTTACACAATATTTCAGCCAGCCAGAAACCCCACTCCGCCCCCATGTTGCTAAACTGATGTACTAGCTTTTATTTAGGAACAAATATCACAGAATAACATCACAAAACATCTCTGACAAAGCATGATCGTAATGTAAGACATTTGTATTTTGTTAATGTCAGGGTTTCCCCTAAATTGCCAAAATACCTGTATGTAGCGGTGTGGACGTGGTTAGGGCCGTGGTCGATATGACGTCATCGTATGATTTGCTGTGATGCATATATTCTTTAAAAAGGCAAAAAAAAAAAGTGAATATACATTTAAAACAAATATATTATTATTAAGCATAGTATTAACATGCACATTGTTCTTACATAATATCATTGTATTCTATTTTTGAATTGTTGCTGCTTATTGTACAATGTACTTTATTGAGAATTTTCAATTTTTTTATTTAGAGATTTCTCCAATATTTTCTGGTGTTATTGGAGACTGTACTTGTGTTTAAAGACTGTTTGGATACCGTCGCTCCATGTCCGTGACGAAAAGCGGGCCTGACGTCACACTTGCTTCGCAATGCTGGGAGCCTTTCTCTCATTAAAAGCCGCCAGTGTCATCTTAAATTGTGAAGCTCGCTGTCCGCGGGTATATCTGGAATTTACTAAAGTACGTCCACACCGCAGACACGCTCACTCCGCTCCAGACAACCCCGTGCGTACAGGTTACGTCATCTCAACATCTGTTTCGGGAGCACTGTTCCGGTGATTAACATTTGTATTATTAAATTTGTCTTTGCATCATTATTCCATAGTGTGCAAATAATAAACTATATATAGCCATTCATATTGTAACTACCTGATGGTCTTAATGTATGTTAGTGTGTTATGATAGTCATTTTCCCATGGTTTGTGAACAAACCGTGTTGGCGGACAATGAACAGGTGCTGTGTGTCTAGGAATAAAGCACAGAGGTAGACGTGTGTAAACGTAGGAAATAATTGTTGGAATTTGGCCTGTTGTCATCATAAAATTGGCAATAAAAGCTAAAAAGAAAGTCAGACTTTGTTTTGTTTTCTCCTGGACGCTACCATACATTATGTTACTTTATTTTGTTAGGCGTGGCAGCTAATATGAAGCCGTACATTAAGGAGAAACCATACATGTAATTAAAACGGATGTATAGCGCAGTGCTTTTATTTTGAATCCGGAAAAGTGTTTGATAAAGTGTCTTGACATGTTTTAATGTGGGATCTGCTGTTTGCAATAAAAAAAAGTCTCCTTTCGACATCCTGCCGATCGTTTTTCATTTCTGTTGAGCTGTTATGTCATCTTACTTACTAAATCAGTCACAGTAGCGATCTAAATATTATGTTATCACTGCACCTTAATCGTAATCTGAACACGGGAGTGAAGCACCACCCACCTCTTTCCACGCACGCAGCAAGCGTTTGCTGAAGGGATGTCACCTCATCTCACGGCAAATAATAGTCCTTTCTTGTCGGGAAAAAAACTTGCCTCGACTTTGAACCTGATAAGGTAGACTTTTTTTTATCTATTTCTGCTCGCATCAGTAGCAAGTGAACTGCAGCCAAGTTCCCCTGCTACTGTTTGCGTTATCTGCCCGTTAAAAAAAAAAGTTATTGAAATGTATAGTTAACGTTATTATTACATTATCTTTGACAGCCCTAATACATTATAGTGTTTTTAAAGTGTGCTTTTTTTTTTTTTTTTTTACTAAAATAGGGACTTTTCTTGAGGCTAGAACCAAGTATTCATGTATAAATGTATTCTTATGGCAAACTCTGCTAAACTATACACATTTTTCGGTTTGCGAATCATGTTGAAGAACCAATTAAGTACATCAATTGAGGTTCCGCTGCATTATGATTCACATTTACATTGTATCAGATAAGGTTGTGCAATATACCAGTATTAGTATAGTACCGCGATACTAATGAATAATTGTCGGTACTATACCGCCTCTGAAAAGTACTGATACCGATTTTTGGCATAACGACATCTTTGTTTTTTTTTTAATTTATATTGTCTTTATAAACTCAGGAAATATGTCCTTGGACACATGAGGACTTTGAATATGACCAATGTATGATCCTGTAACGACTTGGTATTGGATTGATACCCAAATGTGTGGTATCATCCAAAACTAATGTAAGGTATCAAACAACAGAAGAATAAGTGATTATTACATTTTAATAGAAGTGTAGATAGAACATGTTAAAAGAGAAAGTAAGCAGATATTAACAGTAAATGAACAAGTAGATTAATAGTTAATTTACTACCACGTGTCCTTAATAATGTAGACAAAATAATAAAATGGAAAATGACACAATATGTTACTTCATACATCAGCAGCTAAATTAAGATCCTTTGTTTGCTTACTTACTAATAAAAGACAAGTTGTCTTGTATGTTCACTATTTTATTTAAAGACACACTTGCAATAAGAAACATATGTTTAAAGGGGAACATTATCACCAGACCTATGTAAGCGTCAATATATACCTTGATGTTGCAGAAAAAAGACCATATATTTTATTAACCGATTTCCGAACTCTAAATGGGTGAATTTTGGCGAATTAAACGCCTTTCTATTATTCGCTCTCGGAGCGATGACGTCACAATGTGACGTCACATCGGGAAGCAATCCGCCATTTTCTCACTTTCATCGGTGTGTTGTCGGAGGGTGTAACAACACGAACATGGACGGATTCAAGTTGCACCAGTGGCCCAAAGATGCGAAAGTGGCAAGAAAATGGACGAAAATTGTTCAAAATACGAGGCTCTGGGGAAAGCCGACGAAATGGTCAGTCGTTTGTTTCGCACACTTTACCGACGAAAGCTATGCTACGACAGAGATGGCAAGAATGTGTGGATATCCTGTGACACTCAAAGCAGATGCTGACATCAACTCCAAAACGGGACAGATCAGCTTTCAGGAAAAGAGAGCGGATGAGGGTATGTCTACAGAATATATTAATTGATGAAAACTTTATTCATTACTCTCGGTTTTACTTAAATTATTATACATAAACTGTGTTTACCAGTAATTTAGCTTAAAAACATTTATTTTTTTCAATCATTCGAGTACATTCGGGTAGTCTTGTGTAATGCAGTATTTTGTGTCTATTTAGGTATGGTTAACCTGAGTGCTGAAATCGTGGAAAAATATATGTTCTTAGCGCGCCTGAAATGGGCTGTCTGCACTCTCAAAGTGCATGTTGTTGCCAAATGTATTTCATATGCTGTAAACCTAGTTCATAGTTGTTAGTTTCCTTTAATGCCAAACAAACACATACCAATCGTTGGTTGGAAGGCGATCGCCGAATTTGTCCTCGCTTTCTCCCGTGTCGCTGGCTGTCGTGTCGTTTTCGCTTGCATACGGTTCAAACCGATATGGCTCAATAGCTTCAGTTTCTTCTTCAATTTCGTTTTCGCTACCTGCCTCCACACTACAACCATCCGTTTCAATACATGTGTAATCTGTTGAATCGCTTAAGCCGCTGAAATTCGAGTCTGAATCCGAGCTAATGTCGCTATATCTTGCTGTTCTATCCGCCATGTTTGTTTGTATTGGCATCACTATGTGACGTCACAGGAAAATGGACGGGTGTATATAACGATGGTTAAAATCAGGCACTTTGAAGCTTTTTTTAGGGATATTGCGTGATGGGTAAAATTTTGAAAAAAACTTCAAAAAATAAAATAAGCCACTGGAAACTGATTTGTAATGGTTTTAACCCTATTGAAATTGTGATAATGTTCCCCTTTAATGTTTTTTGTTCAAATAAAGCCAATAATGCAATTTTTTGTGGTTCCCTTTATTTAGAAAAGTTTCAAAATAATTTTGGTACCAGTACCAAAATATTGGTATCAGGATAACAATAGTAACAGATTAATATCGCCATAAGCCGATATTCAAGCCTCCAAAATCGGTAACGTATCGGAAGTGAGAAATTTGTATTGGGACACCCTTACACACAACCATATCGGATATCATAAATACATCAAATCAAAAATATTCCATTGAGCGAGTGGAAACAACACTCTTTAACACTGCCATATGTTTTTTGTAAATACATGTAAAATGAACTGTTGTGCAAATGCATTCACCAATGATGACAAAAGCTCTTTAATTCCATCCATCTTTTTTTTGTATCCAAATCAGGTTCATGGAGGCATTACAGCCTGCATGAGCTGACTATCAATCACAGTGCTGACACAAAAAGACAAACGCTCACATTCACTCAGACTTTCACACTCCGATTTACATCCACGGGCAATTTAAGCTTTCAATAAACCAGCGACCGCGTCTTTGTACTGTGGCAGGCTCGAACCCGGAAGCCTCTTGCCGGGCAGCGACAGCAATAACTCTTTCACTGCTCCACTTGCTTGTATTCCGAGACAAAACAAAAATAGAAATTTCTATTGGATACTTGATGTGTTTTGGTTATGACACTTCTGAAAATACTACATCATAAAAGCAATGGTGGAGTGGGCTTTAGTGTGCAAATAGAAATTAGACAGGCTAAGAGGGAGGATGTACTTGAGCAATCTCTGTGACACTAATGGAACCTGCTATGTGTGGCCATGTTGACAAAAACAGTACATTCGTGCTTGAAAGCTGGCGTATGTCAGGAAACAAATTTGAGTTGAAAAGGGTGCTTCTTTCTGTGTCAACATGAAAGTGCTGATGTCAAAATGTCAAAACAGAAGCTATTTGAGGCTGGATTTTACCTTCATGTTCAAAAGCAACTTTCCAACTGTGAAAACACAAAAGTGACATTTGGTTCAGTAACAATGTTTTGCAGAATTGAAGATTAAAGGTAGAAGTTAAATAATTGATATGTATTCAAGGTCAATAATATGTCATTATAAATATAACTTAGAGATGTCGATAAATGCGTTAAAATTTAGTATCGGAAATTATCGGTATCGTTTTTTTTATTATCAGTATTGTTTTTTTTGTTTTGTTTTTTTTGTTTTTATTAAATCAACATAAAAAACACAAGATACACTTACAATTAGTGCACTAACCCAAAAAACCTCCCTCCCCCGTTTACACTCATTCACACAAAAGGGTTGTTTCTTTCTGTTATTAATATTCTGGTTCCTACATTATATATCAATATATATCAATACAGTCTGCAAGGGATACAGTCCGTAAGCACACATGATTGTGCGTGCTGCTGGTCCACTAATAGTACTAACCTTTAACAGTTAATTTTACTAATTTTCATGAATTACTAGTTTCTATGTAACTGTTTTTATATTGTTTTACTTTTTTTTTTATTCAAGAAAACGTTTTTAATTTATTTATCTTATTTTATTTTATTTTAATTTTTTTTAAAGTACCTTATCTTCACCATACCTGGTTGTCCAAATTAGGCATAATAATGTATTAATTCCACGACTGTATATATCGGTTGATATCAGTATCGGTTGATATCGATATCGGTAATTAAAGAGTTGGACAATATCGGAATATCGGATATCGGCAAAAAGCCATTATCGGACATCCCTAATATAAATATATATTGTCCTTATACAAATATAAGGACAATATAACATATATTCATAAACGTGGATGCATATGCAAAAGTGCAATATATTTATCTGTACAGTAATCTATTTATTTATATCTGCACCTTATTGCTCTTTTATCCTGCACTACAACGAGCTAATGCAACAAAATGTTGTTCTTATCTGTACTGTAAAGTTCAAATTTGAATGACAACAAAAAGGAAGTCTAAAGTCTAATGAAGTAAACTATAAACCCTATACAACCGAAATGCCAAACATATTAAATGCTCAGTCCATCAACTTCAACAAGTTCAAAAGTTAAATGCAGTATACATACTGTAAAAAATGTTATTTTCCAAAATTGCTTCCTGGCATTTTCCCATGTGTTTTTACAGTTGCAGATTAAAAATGTAAAAAATTCCCGCAAAAATTTTGATGGACCTGCTATATGTGCTTTGAACCTCTGGGCCAAGGTTGATCGAAGCTAAATAGCTAGCGTGAGACCAACCGGAAACCTATTAGCAAATTTGCAAGATGGCGCCAAGTATTAAAAACATGCTTTTTAGGTTTAAACTTACAAAAGTAGTAGCACTCAGTCTGGTTTCCTTGTTTGCTGTAAGCAACAGTTACGTTGGATGATTTCTTCTTTCCATGCTTTTGATTTCTGTGCTAAGTTTGGCCTTAGCTCCCCGTGCTATCGACACGCTTGCTTTGTTTCATTTGTACGTTGACTGGTTTATGAGGAATAAATCATGATTCTTACCTGCATGCTTTGTCCGGAGTTCCGTCTGCATCCCGGTAGAACGACCCACGCATAAACATGCGACCCAACAGTGACAATGGGAGACATGTCTGGACTAAAGGCAGGCCAGTCTAGTACCCACACTCTTTTACTATGAAGCTACGCTGTTGTAACACCTGCAGAATGTGGCTTGGCATTATCTTGCTGAAATAAGCAGGGGCGTCCATGAAAAAGACTTTGCTTGGATGGCAACATATGTTGCTCCAAAACCTGTATGTACATGTTAGCATTAATGGTGCCTTCACAGAGGTGTAAGTTACCCATGCCGAGGGAACTAATACACCCCCATACCATCACAGATGCTGGCTTTTGAAATTTGCGCCTATAACAATCCGAATGGTTCTTTTCCTCTTTGGTCCGGAGGACACGGCGTCCACAGTTTCCAAAAGCAATTACAAATGTGAACTCGTCAGACCACAGAACACTTTTCCACTTGTGTTACTGAGCCCATGTGGTGATATCCTTTATACACTTCATATAAACTTTTTGTTGCAGTACCGCCTGAGGGATCGAAGGTCACGGGCCTGGCCACTTATGTGCGGTAATTTCTCCAGTTTTTCTGAACCTTTTTGATGATTTTACGGATCTAGATGGTGAAATCCCTAAATTCCTTGCAATAGCTCGTTGACAAATGTTGTTCTTAAACTGTTGGACAATTTGCTCACGCATTTGTTGACAAAGTGGTGACCCTCGCCCCATCCTTGTTTGTGAATGACTGAGCATTTCATGGAAGCTGCTTTCATACCCAATCATGGCACCCACCTGTACCTAATTAGCCTGTTCACCTATGGGATGTTCCAAATAAGTGTTTGATGAGCATTCCTCAACTTTCTCAGCCTTTTTTTTGCTACTTGTGCCAGCTTTTTTGAAACAAATTGCAGGCATCAAATTCCAAATGAGCTAATATTTGCAAAAATTAACAAAGGTTAACAGTTTAAACGTTAAGTATCTTGATTTTGCAGTCTATTCAATTGAATATAGGTTGAAAAGGATTTGCAAATCATTGTGTTCTGTTTTTATTTACGATTTACGTGCCAACTTCACTGGTTTTGGGTTTTGTAGAATAAAGCTAGCAAGATAGAGCACTACAGACTATATAACATATGGGAACTGATTGATGGTGCGTGACAGCTATGTCTTGTCGGCACACCCAAACATGTCACCTGCAAGACACCAAAATAACATTACTGTAGAGGAGGTTGGCAAAAATGAATAACAAAACACACATTCAAGACACTGACAGTTAAGGTATTTTCTATTTGTACGCGTTGGTATTAATTATGCAGAACTAAAAAGCATAAAGAACACTCACAGATGGATATTGTCTGTGCATAACAACTAATGTAGTGCCATTAGTCATCTTCACTGGCTTGGAGTTACATGCATGGATTTTGAGGGAAAAGTACAATTCTGGATTAGGCTATGGTCACACTGCAAGTCAATTCCGATTTTTTTTGCGCAAATGTGACCCGTATAAAATTTTTGTATGTCCATGTGAACAGTAAATTCCCATTTTTCACGTGCAAATATAAATCAGATATGTATCAGATGCAACTGCAGTATGAATGATCAGATCTCGTCCATCCGACCACCGATACGTCATACATTGTATATTTGATTTGCCCAAATAGACGGTCACAAAAAGAAATAGTGGATGATTAAACTGCAAAGAGACATAGAGCAGATGTTTTAGAACAGAGTTAGGAAAAAACTGAATTAGGCATCATACCCTGCTGTGTGAACGTAGCCATAGATTATGTATTTCTTATTATCCTCTGTGACAGTGGAACAAAATTATCTTTAACTAAAAATGTACCAGATGGTATGTTCTTGCTTCAACTGTATGTTATTTTCTCCTGACTTTACCAGCATATTAACATGGCGAAAATGTGGATTTGGCTCGGATAATTTCCGTGGTCTCTCACCAGCGCCACTTAATCTGTTGTCACTGTTTCAGTTCCCTGCTGGCCGTCAGACATACAGCTTGTGTGTGCAGCTTTTCAGAGGAGCATGAATGTCAGTAGATGAGAGCAAGCGCCTCGCAGGGGGAGCAGTGTTCCATGAGCGTCAGTCTGCTGGCTCATGCTGTTCGTTTGACAAATAGTAAAGGTTGCATCCTCTATTCAAGACACTAGGTTGCTTCGACAGCATTGTCCTTCAAAATGGTTCCAACATCATAACGTCAACATGCTGATTAACATTCTTACGCAGTCTATTTTTTTTTTTTTCTGAGAGTGGTGTATAATTCATTAGCCTTGGATTAAATATATGCATCAATACAGAAATATGTGCATAGAAGAACCCGGAACAAAGTTGGACACACCAGCCATCAATCATCAGCTACACAAGGTAAAATAGGCACAAGGTGTGGGTCTCAAGGCCCAGTAACAGTATTCACTCCTGGCCAACATTTATCATACAGCATTCCAGGCATACTACAAGAGAGCTCAACGCCACTGAATAATTTGGTCGAGATGCAGTGCGTTCTATTTAAATTGCAAAATACAAAACCAAACCAAAATACTAGCAACATTATAAAACAGTTAACAAATGTTTTGCAACAAAGAACAATACTAAACAAGCCCTCATTTGACACACTCTGGCTCATGGGCTATGACAAAGAAAGTCATATCTAAACTGTTGTTGCATATTTGATGGTCGTGTGGTGGGTGATGAGCCAAGGAGACGCCAAGAGGTATCGTCGAACAAAAAGCTTTATTTGTTTCGGCGAGCCTCAAACAGGAACTGCAGGTTTCCCGGAGAAGTAGTGGGCCGAATCTCTTCTGCTGTCTTCTCGGACCATCCATCCATCCATGTTCTACCGCTTGTCCCTTTCGGGGTCGCGGGGGGTGCTGGAGCCTATGCCAGCTGCACTCGGGCGGAAGGCGGCGTACACCCTGGACAAGTCACCACCTCATCACAGGGCCAACACAGATAGACAGACAACATTCACACTCACATTCACACACTATGGCCAATTTAGTGTTGCCAATCAACCTATACTCAGGTGCATGTCTTTGGAGGTGGGAGGAAGCCGGAGTACCCGGAGGGAACCCACGCAGTCACGGGGAGAACATGCAAACTCCATACAGAAAGATCCCGAACCCAGTGTAAACACAGGACCTTCATTTTTTGAGGTACATGCACTAACCCCTGTTCCACCGTGCCACTTTCTCGGACCACTGTGCTTAAATACTTTTTACACCAAGACACTTACTCTTTGTTGTTCTAGCCTTGGGGCCGGCCAGTTTGGTTGTACAAATGCAGACAACACCTGGGCGTTGTGACTTTGCTCAATGGAGTCGGTTGACCTCTAAGCACTGATCTCTACTCCTACCTGGGGGGCTCTTACCAAATGTCGTTTTTGTGTTTGCACTTCCTCCTAAAATCCAACTACTGCTGTCTTTTAAACTCTCCAATGTCCTGGAGTCGTAAACCCCCCTCTCTGGACGAGCTGTGAGTGACATTTGCACGTTTGTCCTTAGTCGAATAATCTTTCAAAGGATTATGTGACCAAATTTAAACACATGCTACTTCCAATCATATAAGACAATTGTACATGATATAATTAACTTCACTCTAAAATGAAGAATCCTAAAATACAAGGTAAATAATAGGCTATTCCACAGGACATGGAGAATTGTATTTCCTGGGAGCATTTTCCCAGTTGTTCTAGTTCAGGTTAATTATGCAATGGGTGGCCTCCATGAGAACCTTAGAGAGAGAGAGAGAGAGATTTAGTACCGTGACACCCCAGGAGCATCAGCAGCGCTCGCACATACTGTATTTTGTATAAATGCAATGATGCACTTGGACAGCTGCCTTTTACCTTGAGACATTTAGGACCAGTAAGGGTTTACAAATGAGGAAGGGCCATGCGAGCATTTTATGATGATGTTTTCTTTCATTGTACCCTTTTGCAAACGCTAGAACACGCACATTAGTTGACTTGAGCGATTGGCTAACATATAAGATATGGGAGCACAAAACTTATGACATTTACAGCGTTTTTTTGCATGTTTACTAATACTGTACTTATTGCTTATAAAGGGCAATTTTCATACACATCATACAAGGCATTGATGAGGTTATGAAAAATTGATTATATGGGTGCTGGAAAAAGATTTGTATTTATTTCAATTAAAAATCGATTCTTAATTTTCCAAAAGAGGTTTGATTTTCCTTTTTTTTTGTTTTAAGAGTCAATTTAAAAAAATATGTTTTAGGCCATATCTGTGCTTACTTGCTGCATGTATACGTCAGCAGCCAAGAGGTGCTTAGAAAACCTATAATCTGTTTTAAAAGGTGTTATTATAATTATTACACCAAATAATATATTGCGCCGATCAGTTTAAATTAAGAATTGTGTAGAAATGAGAATCGATTCTGAATCGAATGGATTCCTGTCCGATTCACATCCTCAATTGATTCACAATACATGCTTCATCCACACTAGTGGAATTTTCGAATCAGTATTATATAATTAAAGTGACAGTTTAACAAGCCTACGAGCAGTAGCATTTAATTAACAGAAACATTTATCCATACCAAGAACACTGTTGAATAATCTTTCAGGTTTTGTTTGCATTTTCAACGTACTAAGCAACACAGCTGTATATAATCCAATATAAAAACAAGTGATTCACATATTTCGCAAGCTTCATCAAGTGCTGAATTGTAACAGTGCGCCTTGGCACCTGAAGTAAGGAGTAAGTTTGTGAAGTTCCCTGCCTGAAAAGCTTAAGTAGCGTTGGAAGGGTTATAATTGGTCTTAAATTGAAGATGTTAAGGAAGGCTGTCACTCTGAATGATCATAACCAATTTAATTTATGACATAGATTTTGACCACTCAATGAAGGGCCTTCTTAGTCAACAGCCATACATGTCACACTAAGGGAGGTCGTATAAACAACGCCAACACTGTCATAAATATGTGCCATATCGTGAAACTACGCTAAACAACAATGACAAACACATTTCGGGAGAATATTTACACCGCAACACAACATAAACACAACATAATAAATACCCATAATTCCCTGCAGTACCAACTCTTCCAGGATGTTACACTATTTTATTTGGTACATGGTGGAATGATAAGTGTGACCAGTAGATGGCAGTCAAACATAAGAGATACGTCTCAAGTAAACAACACCAACATTTTAAATACCATCCATCCATTTTCTACCACTTGTCCCGTTGGGGGTCGCAGGGGTGCTGGAGCCTATTTTAGCTGCATTCGGGCGGAAGGCCACCTCATCGCATGATCCATTGAAAATATAGAGCATTACACACGGCGCTCAAAAATCTGTCAAAATGTTTTACTAGTAAATATTTTAATGCCATTTCTAATATAAAGTAGTGTAAAGTTTTTACTTATATCTGTCAGTAAACTCACCATGAAAGCGCAAAAACATACCGGTGTAGTGAGTTTACATTATTCACCCAAGGAAACTTTAGTTATTAGAGAGTTCCAGTCGGACGGTTTTTCACGGTACACATTTCCGGCTTTGTTGTTGTTTCCGAATGAGGAGATGCTGCTCCGTTATTGATTTAATTAAAGTCTGAATGTCATTAAAACAGTTAGCTCCATCTTTAGACACTTCTTCCACACCCGTCCTTGCACGCTACACCGCTACAACAAAGATGACGGGGAGAAGACGCTGCCGAAAGTCAGCCACGTAAATAAGACCGCCCACAAAGCGGCGCATCCGGAAGCGACTGTGTGAAAGCGTCTTGAAGATGATCTGTAAAACATAATCTATGCAACATGTTGACCAAAGAACCACCATCACATGTTATGTAGACCACAAGGAAGTGTTTTCAATTTAGAAAAAAAAATAATTATATGACTCCTTTAGTGCGCTCTATAATCCAGTGCGCCTAATATATAAAAAAAAGATCAGAAATAGACCATTCATCGGCAGTGCACCTTATAATCTGGTGCGCCCTATGGTTCGGAAAATACGGTAACTTTACCCTACTGATGATTTGTTATAAAATTTTACATTGCACAATTGTTGCAATGTAAAATCAAATGTATTGATGTACTCGAATGCCCATAAAAATGCCCACTAAGCTGTTTGAATGGCAGACAGCACTATGCCACAACAGGGAGCTGTCAGGAACAGGACGTCAACACAGCACTGTAAAGACCATGAGAGAGGATGAGCCCCCATTTGTCATGGCACGTCTTTTTTCACCTCCACTACCGTGTGTTTTGCCATTAAACAATACTTTTTTACTAAGTTAGTTCATGTTTAAGCAGTGTCAAGCGTGTCAACCCCAGGGCTGGTCACAGAGATGCAAGCAGAGGCAGGATTATGGTGCAGTATATGAAGATTTATTGTGGTTAGCTCGCCTGACAGTGCAGACCAGATGTGAAGTTGTTCAGTGGAGTGAGTTAATGAGAGGAATCCTGCAAAGTGTTGCACAAAGACGGAGCCCAGGGCTGATGAAATAGGCACACAAGAAGGGAGTTGCAGCCGAGAGCAGGTGCAACTGCAAGAAAAAGGGGAAACTGGGACAAGCTTAGCTGAAAAACAAGCAAAAGTTAATGTGGCTTGAAACACAGACTAACAAAAGTGGCGTTATCATCGAAAAGGACCAAGGTGTCAGGGAAGTGCAAAACCCCCCCCCCCCCCAAAAAAACCCTTAATTGCACCTAATGACCCCCTGATGATGTTTCAGCTCACCAGTCATCACATGGGCTTTGACTGTTGGTTTTGTTGACCATTTGTGACACACAAGAAGCTTTACTCAACATTGTTTTCACTGTTGCCCTCATACCACCGAACTATGGATAATCTAATTCTTAGGGTGTATTCATACTAGGCGATTCCCTTGACTTTGTGGATCAGTTCCTGTCATAACTTGTCCTTTCATTTGTTTTGTAACGTTTCCTGCCCGGTGCTTTTATGTTATTGTATGTCTCCTTTTGCCACCACTTCTCTAGTTTGGGCGCTGGCTCCCTCACCTGTCCCTGATTGGCAGTCAGGACAAACCTGTTTCTCTTTCCCAATCAGGATCAATCAATCAATTCATTCCTTTTATTGTCATTGTCATAATAACACTTAAGTCATACATGTCAACGAGATTTTGTTTGGGCTTCGTCTAGCGGCATAGATACTGCATTGAAGTGCAGGTTGACAGTAGTTTACATTTAAGCATTATCAAGAAGATCGCAAATAGAGGGGTGTTGGGGCGGGAAGAGTCAGATGTCTGATGAGTGATGCTTTCATATTGCTCGGACTTGACGTTCAGCTCATTTCCCAAATGAATACGTGTGGTGGTCAAGTTAGCTCTGTTTTCAATGGGTACTAGGCACCATTTAGCCTTTCTTGAATATAAAATAATAATAATTAGGGATGATGTTTGATAAGAAATTATTGAGTTTGAGCCTATTATCGAATCCTCTTATCGAACCGATTCCTTATCGATTATCTTATCGAGTCCAGATAGGTTGTTGTATATGGAAAAAAAACACAATATTTGGTTTAACAAAAGCTCACTTTTATTATATAAGAAAAAAATAAAATCTAATAAATAAATAAATATTGACTGTTAGCCCCCTAAAAAATAAAATAAAATAAATAAATATTGACTGTCGTTACTCAAAGTATATTAAGTGGGATTTTTAAGAAAAACAAATATATACATCCATCCATCTTCTTCCGTTTATCCGAGGTCGGGTCGCGGGGGCAGCAGCCTAAGCAGGGAAGCCCTGACTTCCCTCTCCCCAGCCACTTCTTCCAGCTCTTCCCGGGGGAATATATATATAAAATATATACAGTAACACAAAAACAACATGTCTCTGTGAATAATATAGTGTTGAATAAAATCAGTCCCTTGGGCACAAAACTGAAAATAATACAGCTCTCCAAAAAGTGCAATTCTGCTGCTTTTTGACATAACTGTTTGTTATGATGCTTTGACATTTTTGCACTTTATTTCGTTATTGAAAGAAAATTCTATGAAGAGAAAAGTTGTTTGCAAATGTGGTTACAATGCTAAAAAATGAAAAGTTAAAGCTAAAAAAATAAATACACTTTATTGAGTTAACATTATTTCTTTATGGGGGGAAGATGAGATGTTATGAGCTAGGAATATAACAACTACACTACCCAGCATGCAACGGGAGTGACGAGCATGCTCGGTCACCCCGAAAAGTGTTGTTGCATGTCGTCACCCGGCAGCTAAGAATGAGGTTATGAGCACGCTGTGAAAGTAAACGTCAAGAACTCAGCCAACACGCCTCGTCTGCATTATTTATAATTAGACAGACAACACATATACAGTGTGATTTTGTTTTGTTTACAAGGAAAGAAAAACAAAAGTTAAAAAAGGGAGATGTTATATATGTTGTATATATATATATGTATGTGCTGCGGTTGCTTTAAGAACGTTGCGACAGCTGCCGTAAAGGAGGTGCATTGCTAACCTTGTTGCTATGTTTCCGGTTGGTCGTAAAAGTGTTTGTCATGTGTTTGTACGCTGCTCAAATCTCTCAGTAAAGTTATTCATTGGATTATATATTTTGTTTTGAACTTTATTACACCTTGGAGCGCTTTTTCTGGTCCATTGTTTTTCCTGCTTTCTCTATCTGCGCCTAGTGACTGAGCTACGTGACGTGATTTCTTGTGATGTCTCACGGGGCATTTCTGGTCGGGACGGGATTGGTCCCAGGGATTCGAATAAAGAACCAACTCTTTTTCTTTACTATAGTGATCTCGATAACGGGTACCGGTTCTCAAAAAGGGATTCGAGTCAGGGGACTCGGTTCTTTTCTTATCGAACAACCGGGAAAACCGGTTTCGAGTATCATCCCTAATAATAATAATAATTTGCTTTATTGTCTCCGAGGAGAAATTTGTCTTGGACGTCAAGACACAGCGTTTTACATACATACATGCATGCATACATACATCCATACAGTTCATCCGACAATACAGTGAAAACACTGAACAGTGCGCAGGTATATCAGTTAGTTATGAGATCACACATTATATTCCCCCGAGTGTTGCACACCACCCGTATTGCACTATCCCAATATTGCCCTCCTTATTATTGCATCCGGTTATTACAGTAGTTTTCTGTTGTTAAGTGCTTTGATTGCCAGTGGGACAAAGGAAAATCTATACCTGTTGAGTTTGTATGTTGCTGTTCTGTACCATTTACCATTTGGCATCAACAAAATTTCACTATGAAGTATGTGGTGTGGTTCACAAGGAGTTTTAAGACCCTTGCTTTCTCACAGTCTTGTCGAATATTTATTGAAGGGAACAAGGGGGCTGCATGCCAATTATTTTACCAGCCCTTTTGATAAGGTTTTGAGTTTGACAGACAGATTTCCAAACCATGTGGAGATGCCATAACGTATGACAGATTCAATGTTTGCCTTATAAAACAACATCATGATATTGCTTGCCACACCATGGACTTTGAGCCTCCTTAGAAAGTGCAGGTGCTGGTTAATACGGGAGCAAACAGAGTCAACTTGGTTGGCCTAAGTTAACTGGGAATCAAAACAAATACCCAAGTACTTATAGGAGGACACCTGCTCCACTCTCTACCCACGGATAATGATTAGGCTGTGACCCCTCCCAGATTTGGGATCAAAAACCATCTCCTTCGGGATTTTTTACATTTAAAATCAGATCTAAAATCATCCCTATGCTTGTGTTGTTTTTGGCTGTACAAATCGTTCAATTTGCAAGTTCCTCAAGAGGTAATCACAAAGGAGGAAGGGTGCAAGATTTTACGAAACAACAAGAAAAGCATGCAGCTCACACTCCAGTCCAAGAGAGCAGAGTCAAAGAATGCATGATTTTGAAGTGAGCACTCCGTTATTTTGATATACTTTTAATGTTTACTATTTCCCATTTAAGTATTCTCTTGATATTATTTGTATTTCTTAAACACATGTTTGCTGCAAGTGTTTCGAAAAGCACCAGCTTGGTGTGTCTAAATAAAAGAAAGCAAATGTGAGCAAAACCTAAAAGAATTAAGTTTTTACAAAAGGCAAAAATCGTACATGAAGCTTTCAGCACATACAACATGTTGACATCTATAGTTATATTTTGATAAAGACGGGGAAAAACACGCTACTCTTAAACGGCGCATGCAACAACAAACATGGCGTTTTTAGACACAAAGTTAAATCATGAAATGCAACCTTACCTGAGTAAAAATTATGCATGTTTATTTGGGAGAGTCTTAATACCAATTTCCTTGAGTAAGCCACACACAAAAAAAGTTGTAGACTTCCATGCTTTTCCAAGTTTTTATTTGATTTGTCGTGGAGACTGGCGTCTGGAGCACGCGACCAACGTATAATCCTTGATATCACTCGACAGATTTTTTTTTTGGGATAAAGTATAGGGATCTATTCCATTGCATAGTATGATTTGTTGTTTGTATCTGCTTTTTGCAGGAAGAATTAAGCCTCTTTTCACTGGTTTTCACTTCCGAGAAGAAGTCACGTGTCGGAATACAAGCAATTGACAGGACTGGCTCATTGTTTTGCTTTGTGCGTCAACATCCTGCATAGCGTTTCCTATGCTTCATATGCATGTAGTTTGTTGTGCCCTTCCTTGCTGCACTCTTTCAGTTTGTATACGTTTGGTTTTACCCTATTATACGTTTTTTTTCCTTTACCTGCACTTCACCTGCTGTCTCTGCATCCTGGGGTCCAGGCCCACATGACCGACCCAAAACGTAAACATTTCCACTCTTATTTTGAAATGTTCTGGTTATTTTGTGTAAGGCGATTGAGGAATGATTAGAAATTAGACTAAATAGACAAATCACTAAATAACAAGATAATATTAATTTGTGTTGAAGTTAAATTAATTTAGAAAATAGCCCTTGTATATGATGGGAAATGGCAAAAAGTCAAGGGCGAAAACAAAATCTGTGGCAAATGTTTAATGACACAACACTTTTTAATTATCCATTGTCTTCTAATTTTGAGAATACTTTATTAGTTAATCCTTGTAAATCAATGTTATTCTTTCTTCAGCACGATTACTAAACCATGACAGTCTATTTCAGCTTTGTCAAACTTCTCAATTACCATTCCCAATGTATCCATTTCTAAGCAGATTGGTCCATTATCCACTTATATCATTGTCCACTTTTTTAACAAAAGTGTAAGGTTTTAAGAGTCAAGTGTATTCCTTCTGTATCCGTATATTTCTTTATTGTTTACAAAAAAAACTAAAATTAAGACTGTTCTAAATACCGCTAATGTTCGCCAATTAGCCACGTAAATAAGACCGCCCACAAAACGGCACATCCGGAGGCGACTGTCGGAAATTGCCTTGAAGATGATCTGTAAAACATAATCTATTCAACATTTTGACCAAAGAACCACCATTACATGTTATGTAGACCAGTGTTTTTCAACCTTTTTTGAGGCAAGGCACATTTTCTCATTACAAAATCCGAAGGCACACCACCAGCAGAAAACGGTAAAAAATCAAACTCCACCAGGTCGTCATGCCTTATTTTGAGTTTGTTGGTGTTTTCCTGTGTGCAGTGTTTTAGTTCTTGTCTTGCGCTGTTATTTTGGTGGCCCTTTCTGTTTTGTTGGTGTTTTTCTGTAGCAGTTTCATGTCTTCATTTGAGCTCTATTCCGCACACCTGGTTTGTGTTAGCAAGCAAGACTATTTACATTGTTGCTATCCTTCTTTGTGTGGACATTGTTGATTGTCATGTCAAGAACGGATGTACTTTGTGGATGCTGTAAGTTTTTGCTGTCGTCCAGCATTCTGTTTCTGTTTACTTTGTAGCCAGTGCAGTTTTACTTTCGTTTTGCATAGCCATTGCCTTTCCCTTTTGTTCATTTTTGGTTAAAGCATTACATACCTTTTTACCTGCACACTGCCTCCCGATGTGGTCTGCATATTGGGATCACGACAAACCATCCTTGTCTCACGCGACACATTCCGACTTTTACAAAGCAATGCCACCCTGACATGGAGTATTATGTGGTTACCCTGCTGAGTTTTACACAGCACAGACACTAAGCAACGGCACATTATTTGCAGACTATAATTATTGATTTGCAAAAAATATTTTTTGGACCAATTCGGTGAAGTTGCATAATTTCCCACGGCACACCAGACAATATCTCACGGCACACTAGTGTGCCGCGGCACAGTAGTTGAAAAGCACTGATGTAGACCACAAGAAAGTGTTATAATAATATAATAATAATAATATGACCCCTTTAATACACTGGTGTGCCTAACATGTGAAAAAAGATAAAAAAATAGACCATTCATCAGCAGTGCGCTTTATAGTCTGGTGCGCCCTATGGTCCGGGAAATACGGTAACTTTACCCTACTGATGATTTTTTGTTAAATTTTACATTGCACAATTGTTGCAATGTAAAATCAAATGTATTGATGTACTCAAATGCCCATAAAACAAAATCAGTGGAAAATGTTTCATGACACAACACTTCTTAATTATCCATTGTCTTCTAATGTTGAGAATACTCTATTAGTTTATCCATGTGAATCAATTTTATGCTTTCTTCAGCACAATTACTAAACCATGACAGTCTATTTTAGCTTTGTCAACCTCCTCACTTACCATTCCCAATATATCCTTCTCTATGCAGATTGGTCCATTATCCACTTATAGTGGTGTCATTATATTTTTTCAACAACCGTGTAAGGTTTTATAAGTCTAGTGTCTTTCTTCTGTATCCTTATATTTCTTTAGTTTTTACAAAAAAAAACAAGACTGTTCTACATACCGCTAATGTTCGCCAATGCCCTTAATGTATACATACTGTATAGCAAGACATTTATACCACAGTAGATATTACTGTATTTTTTACACTCTGGTACTACCTTCTATCATTGGTGACCCACCTCGAGGTGTGTTCCCCAGCTGCTGTCAATGTCCTCCCAAATCAGATACTTCTGATCCCCCAGGCTGACAAGCCAATCCATCTTCACCTGAAGAGAAACTTTACACCGTTTGTCTTCAGCATCCGCCCTTTATCAAGGAGAACCAAAATAGATATGATGAAATATTCACAGCTTTCCTCCTGATAATGACTTTCAAGAATGTGTCCTCAATCCCAAATTGTATTTTCATTATTTATTGTTTTAATATTCCTTCGCTAAAACTCGTGCTTATGTTCAATGCAATTTACAGTGAGAGGTGTATGGCAATAAAGCATTACTAAGCGTTTAATTCAGTACAGTATATTTAGAGGGCAAATGGTACAGTCATGAATGTTCACACACTACAACAGAGCCAATAAGCAGTGTCAGGTTTGCAACGCTAATAGGATTAAGCACCAACACTTTATGTCTTTTACAGCCAACTGCCAGGGACAGGCCTGGAATTAATGGGATCAGTATTGTAGCAGTTCATCATGGGGAACCCATGTCAATTTTAGGGTCTTGATGCATTTGGGCACCAAAGAACAAAACACCCAATTCCCAAACTAGCAATGACATCACAAGCATATTTCATGAATACAATGTCTGTGTCACTGATCAGACTAGAAATGTGGCAAAGGTTTCAGAAAATTAATAAAACTCAATGTTGACATCATTCGCCACTTTATAAAAGCAAGCATAATCTGTGATATCATCGCTGCATTGCAACGCCACCTACAGTGTTAGGGATGTAAAACATGGCCAGCAATACTGAAAAATCAATGAGAGTGAGGATTATTAGTATTATAAATGTTAGAAAGCTTAAATCTCAGCCTTTGATTTGACCAGTCAGTCACAGGACTGACACATAAAGCCAGACAACCATTGACGCCCAATTATACAGGCACTTTAGAGCAGGGGTGCCCAAACTTTTTGTTTTAAAGGGCCAAAGTGAAAACATGCCAATAGGCCAAGTGCCAAACAGAATGATTTTAAGCATACAGCAGCACTATGAGTAAGGTGTTTAGCCCATACTTCCATATATACACACA
Organism: Nerophis lumbriciformis; assembly: GCF_033978685.3. Taxonomy (NCBI): domain Eukaryota; kingdom Metazoa; phylum Chordata; class Actinopteri; order Syngnathiformes; family Syngnathidae; genus Nerophis; species Nerophis lumbriciformis. The sequence goes on from NC_084557.2 coordinate 25,903,526, forward strand.
CACACACACTGTAAGGCAGGGGTGTCAAATTAATTTTAGATCATGTTGAACAGAGTGTCTTATCATTATCATAATGTATATAGGCCAGGCCTAATCAACTAAATTGTTTTGGGGGCCACATTTCCAGAAAGCTAAAGATTGGGGGGCTGGACTTCTCCCTATCGTGTATATTCCTGAAGCACCAGCATCCTCTGCAGCATTGATGTCAAACTCATTTTAGATCGGGGGCCACATGGAGAAAAATCTACTCCCAAGTGGGCCGGACTTTTAAAATCACGGCACGATAACTTAAAAATAAAGACAACTTCAGATTGTTTTCTTTGTTTAAAAATAGAACAAGCACATTCTGAAAATGTACAAATCATAGTTTTTTTTTGTTTTTTTTTACAATTACCTGTTACGGTTAAGAGTCTATATGCTTTATGTTATTTATATTTGCTGAATAAATTATGTGATAATGTTCATCAATGGCTTTTTGCCGATATCCGATATTCCGATATTGTCCAACTCTTTAATTACCGATGCCGATATCAACCGATACCAATATCAACAAAAAAAGTTGAGAAAACGCACATTTTCAAGTTAACATGATGCAACAACATTTTTGCGTTTTCTCAACTTTGGACCAAGTTGATTTTCACTTGATTTTCACTTCCATGTATTTTTACAATAGTAGTCAAAAGTTGAGAATACGCAAAAATCTTAATGCATCAGGTTAACTTTTTTTTTTACAGTGTATATGCAGTCGTGGAATTAACACATTATTATGCCTAATTTGGACAACCAGGTATGGTGAAGATAAGGCACTTTTTAAAAATAATAATAAAATAAGATAAATAAATTAAAAACATTTTCTTGAATAAAAAAGAAAGTAAAACAATATAAAAAGAGTTACATAGAAACTAGTAATTTTTGAAAATCAGTAAAATTAACTGTTAAAGGTTAGTACTATTAGTGGACCAGCAGCATGCACAATCACGTGTGCTTACGGACTGTATCCCTTGCAGACTGTATTGATATATATTGATATATAATGTAGGAACCAGAATATTAATAACAGAAAGAAACAACCCTTTTGTGTGAATGAGTGTGAATGAGTGTAAATGGGGGAGGGAGGGAGGTTTTTTGGGTTGGTGCACTAATTGTAAGTGTATCTTGTGTTTTGTATGTTGATCTAATAAAAAAAAAAAACTATACCGATACTTTAAAAAAACGATACCGATAATTTCCGATATTACATTTTAACGCATTTATCGGCATCTCTATTCATCAGTCAACTCATTGGTGTTAATTTTCAAACTATCAAGATAAAAAAGGATATCAAAATCAAATTACATGATGTTATTTATGTGGTTTGCTCATTTTCCTCGACTGATGTACTAACATGTGGTTGATTTTTTTTTTACATAAGTAGCATCATCTACAAAGATACAAAGAATTGCTATTGCAACATCTAGTGGACACATTTAGAACAGCGGTTTCTTTCATTCAAAACTATCGGTTCATTTTTATACTTGGCAAACTCATCCCGCTGGCTGGATAAGACCTGTTTGCGGGCCTGATCCGGCCCGCGGGCCGTACGTTTGACACCCCTGCTGTAAGGTAGTCGAGGGCATCCCGTCCAATATATTGCAACTATTTAACCAAGTTGACATGCCATCAATGATTGTGTAAACTTAAAAAAGGAAATATTATGAATATGTATCATATTTAGGACGCCTTTTGGACAAATTTTGAGTACCCCTGCTGTTATTTCTATATTGGTATATTTGACAGGGACAGTGTACATGAAAAACATTGTTGTATATTTACCAGAATTAGTCTATACTAAAGGCTATTTTGCATTTGTTGTCCTTGGACAGTTCTAAAAAGTGTCCGCCCTAAAAACAGTAAAATAATAATACAGTGAACACAGCAATTCAATTGAAAGTGCAGTAAGATACATATCACTATAAAACACCTGCTAAGAACACTATATACATATAACAACAAACTATAGAAAAGACAGGTCAAATTGACTTTTCCTTATGTTTACAAACTGAGATGATTGACAATGGATGACTTTGTATATCAGACAAATGTTTGAACACTTGACAAAGGATTCCAACTAAATGTTTATGTTTTTGTAAAATGGTGCAATGTGTCTTAACAGTATTTTTATCCAGTATTTTTTTTTTTAGTATTGTGACACCAAAGGTTTTGTTGTTATTTTCTTTGCCTGTGGCAGGACCATATCATGCATGAACATTTTTGCCGACTGCAGTGATACATGTCAACTTATGAGAGGAACATTTTAATTTTTACATTTCACACAGTAACAGACCTTGTTTTTATCTGGAATATAAATCTTAGTTTTGAATCAATGTCAACTTAAAGGCCTACTGAAATGCGATTTGCTTATTTACACAGGGATAGCAGGTCCATTATATGTGTCATACTTGTTCATTTCACGATATTGACATATTTTTGCTGAAAAGATTTAGTAGAGAACATCGACGATAAAGTTCGCAACTTTTGGTCGCTGATAAAAAAGCCTTGCCTCTACCGGAAGTAGCAGACGATATGCGCATGACGTCACAGGTTGTGGAGCTCCTCACATCTGCACATTGTTTACAATCATGGCCACCAGCAGCGAGAGCGATTCGGACCGAGAAAGCGACAATTTCCCCATTAATTTGATTTGAGATTTGTGGATGAGGAAAGTGAGAGTGAAGGACTGGAGGGCAGTGGGAGTGATTCAGATAGGGAAGATGCTGTGAGAGGCGGGTGGGACCTGATATTCAGCTGGGAATGACTAAAACAGTAAATAAACACAAGACATATATATACTCTATTAGCCACAACACAACCAGGCTTATATTTAATATGCCACAAATTAGTCCAGCATAACAAACACCTCCCCCCTCCCGTCCATATAACCCGCCAATACACGTCAAACACCTGCACAACACACTCAATCCCACAGCCCAAAGTACCGTTCACCTCCCCAAAGTTCATACAGCACATATATTTCCCCAAAGTCCCCACAGTTACGTACGTGACATGCACATAGCGGCACGCACGTGCGGGCAAGCGATCAAATGTTTGGAAGCCGCAGCTGCATGCGTACTCACGGTACCGCGTCTGCATATCCAACTCAAAGTCCTCCTGGTAAGAGTCTCTGTTGTCCCAGTTCTCCACAGGCCAATGGTAAAGCTTGACTGTCATCTTTCGGGAATGTAAACAATGAAACACCGGCCGTGTTTGTGTTGCTGCAGTCGGCCGCAATACACCGCTTCCCACCTACAGCTTTCTTCTTTGCTGTCTCCATTGTTCATTGAACGAATTGCAAAAGATTCACCAACACAGATGTCCAGAATACTGTGGATTTTTGCGATGAAAACAGACGACTTAATAGCTGGCCACCATGTTGTCCCAAAATGTCCTCCACAATCCGTGACGTCACGTGCCGGCGTCATCATACCGAGACGTTTTCAGCAGGATATTTCGCGCAAAATTTAAAATTGCACTTTAGTAAGCTAACCCGGCCGTATTGGCATGTGTTGCAATGTTAAGATTTCATCACTGATATATAAACTATCAGACTGTGTGGTCGGTAGTAGTGGGTTTCAGTAGGCCTTTAAAGATAGTAGAATTCTGACACAACATAATTTTTTTCCTCCGCTTTAGAGGCTCCAGTTCACTTAGAATAAACATTTTTGGTCAGGTTGTTTGATTGAAATAGGAAACACCGATCTGGTTTCCTTATTAATGTAGTGTTTCTTCAAGTGATGAGTCAGTGTAGAAATCGGCAGTTGCTCTGATTCAACCAGAGGAAGTGTGACACATTAGGTCACATGTTGGATCAATGAAATATCTCCCTTATGTCAGCCGGCACAAGATCAACAACAATGGATACAAGGTGTCATAATCCCTATCAAGTACATACAGACTTTACTCACAACTGCTTTACTGACTACTTTGCTGGGGGACAAATGATATTTCTTCAAATCTAACCCCTTTGTTGAGAATTTTAACCAACTAGGAATATGAACTAAAAACTGACATAAATGTGTTTTTTATTAATATAATTTTACTACAGAAACAATAGCAAAAACATTGTACACTGAACTAACACAAATACAATTGCTTGGTGTAAATTATCTCCAATGTGGGTTTTAGGCTGTAAAATAGGGCTATTCCTCTATCCTTTGAATTACTTTATAAACGTCATGCTTTGCTGTAAAATGGACAAATGTCAGTCATACGTTGCGTCAGGGGTGGACCATACTGGGAATTTTGGTATTGATCCGATACCAAGTAAATATAGTGTTAATATAAACACTAATATATAGCTTTTTGTAACTATTCACAACAATCTTAAACAATGTACATGAGTAAAATAATGATTCCCTTGTTTCGTTCTATTACCCCAGGGGTGCCCATTAGGTCGATCGCAAACTACCGGTCGATCGTGGAAGATGTGTCAGTCGATCACAAGGCATAAAAAAAAATAGACCTTAAAATTACTGATCATCAATGTTCACGACGACGTCACTTACGTCACTTGATTGACATTGACTCAGTATGAAGAAAAAAAATGACCTGCAGGAATGAGAGAGGCACTTTTTATCTGATTTGACTGTCAAACGTGTAAAGACCGACAGCACAGTTCCTGTCTTCACAATAAAAGTGCTGGTTCTACCTGCCTGCGCTAACAAAATAAGAGTCTCAGAAAACTAGCGCATACAAGCTAGCGAGCTACGGAGTTAACTCCAATGTATTTCTTGGAAAGAGTATAAAAATGAGTTTGAAAGCTGGACAAATAAGAAGCTAAAAAACCTGCTACTTTCAAGTACTATGTAGTATTGGAAAGAAAGTTGGACTTCTTTTTCCTCCACAATGTAAATTTGAAGTTGTGGAACTAATCAGAACTACTGTGATTATAATCAGACCCTGTCTGATTATAATCAATGCAAGTTATCAGAATAAGGTAATACACCAATTTATATTTTTGTCTTCATGAAGGAAATAAATCTTTATGCATTAAACATACTTGTATTTTTATCAAACACCTGTAACATGGTAACAAAATAACATTTATTATATAAATGTATATTATATAAATATAAAAGAGACAAGCGGTAGAAAATGTATGTATGTATATATATGTATGTATGTATGCATATATATGTATGTATGTAGTGGAACGCCGTACAACCGGTCTCTCCATAGTAGCGGCTCCTGCCGTGTTTGCTGCAACAGGGAAACTCCCGGAGCTCTGGCAGCACGATCCTGAGCCCTGGTTCCAGCATGGGGAAGCCCAGTTTCAGCGTCGGGGGATTACAACAGATGAGACACGATACTACGACGCAGAGAGTATGGGTGGGCTGAGGGATCCTCCAGCGGCAGACAAGTACGGTGCGTTGAAGACTTTATTGCTGGGGCTGTACCAGCTGTCCGACGTCGAGGGAGCTAACCGCCTCTTGTCTCTCAACGGCCTGGGGCACAACAAGCCTACCGAGCTGATGGAGTATATGCCCGCATTGCTCGGTTGCGGGGATGCATCGTCAGCTACCGCCCCGGTAGGCACGGCACTCGCCAACTCGCCGTTAGTCACCACGAAGGATTACCGAGATTTGGCTGAGGACAGGATTCTTCTAGCTGCTCACCAGTTAAGCGTTCAAGCCCTGCTGCCTGCATCGACCTGGAATGCACCAGAGGAGCTCGATGCTGGCGCTGTGTCTGCAGTATCGAACCGTCGGCGCAGGGAGGTGGAGTTATGCTTTTACCACCACCGTTTTGGGACCAAGGCAAAGCGCCACTTGCCGCCTTGTGCTTTCCCAGGCCAGGTAAATGCCATGGCCGGTGCTCAATGGCAGCAGTGAGCACGGGCAGAGTAGGTAAGCTGCTGTTTGTCACCGAGGGATTGTCCGTGACAAACAGTGACAATCCGACTGTACAGATGTTTTCGGCAGCGGTCACAAAGCTTGGGGTGGAGCACTTCATCCCTACAGTGGGCCCGCCTGTTTTCACCTGGGCACGGCGGCTTGACTCTGCTAAACTGGCCCTGGGACGGCAAGAATTTGTCACTATGGGAAGACTGTGTACGGCGTTCCAACAGTCCTTGGGCTCCGCCTCTACATATGGTACCGAAGCCTGGTGGTCTGTGGTGTCCTTGTGGTGACTTTCCCCGACTGAATAATGTCACCACGCCGGACCGTTACCCCATCTCGCACATTTAGGACTTTTCTTCACAGCTGGCTGGAGCATGTATTTTCTCGAAGGTAGATTTGGTGCGTGGCTACATGAGTTGGACATACCTGAGACTGTCATAATAACTCCTTTTGGATTATTTGAGTTTTTGAGGATGCCATTTGGCCAGCGGGGGGCAACACAGACTTTTCAGCGGCTCATGGACTCTGTTTTACGGGATTTACCATTTTTGTTTGTTTATTTGGATGATATTCTAGTGGCGAGTTGGTCAGCCCGGGAACATTTACAGCTACTGTTTAGCCGGTTGATCGAATATGGCCTGATTGTGAACAGTTTGTTATGTATGTTACTCCAGTTTGGAGTAACATACATTGACTTTTTTGGCCACCAGGTGTCCTCGCAAGGTTTTGTACCCTTGCCTACTCGGGTGGAGGCAATTTCACGCCCACTAACTGTCAAGCTACTTTCTCTGAATGGTCAATTTTTATAACCGTTTCATTCCACGTGCAGCTCATCTCATACACCCTCTGTATGAGGCATTTGAAGGGGAGGTAAAGATTCACAGGAGGTGATCCCCAAGCATTTGAAGACACAAAGTATTTTATGGCCAGCGCAATCTTGCTGGCACATCCCTCCCCTACTGCTCCTTTGGCTCTCACTACTAATGTCTCAAATGTAGCCGTGGGCGCGGTTTGCGAGCAGTGGGTGGCGGGGACATGGCAGCTTGCATCCATCTCCGAGTTCACTACAAAAATTAGGCATGTGGACGGAAAACACAATGGAGTAGCGGACTGTCTGTCACAGGTGCTTGTCAGTGATGTACATCTGGGTCTCGACTTTGCGGAGATGGAAGCAGATCAGAGCAAGGATTCAGATCTTCAGGTCTGGGGCACAGCGGTAACCGGTTTGCAGTTTGTGGATGTTCTCTGCAATGGCAATGGTTCCACATTGCTCTGTGACATTTCTACTGGTCCACCTCGTGCGAATATTCCAGCGGCTTGGCGCCGGCGGGTGTTTGACGCTGTGCGTGCTCTCCCTCACCCCGGCGTGAAGGCATCTGTGAGGCTGGTTAGCACCAAATTCGTCTGGCCAGGCATGCGGAAGGATATCAGGGGATAGGCAGCCGCATGACCAGTGGGTCGAGGTCCACCAGCACATCAGGGCACTGCTGGAACCCTACCAGGTGCCGGATTGACCATGTGCATGTGGGCCTGGTGGGTCCTCTGCCCTTCTCTCGTGGGTGCACTCATTTCCTCACTATGGTGGACAGAACTTTCAGATGGCCGAAGTAGTTCCACTCTCGTCCACGACAACGGACGAGATTGCTCAAGCTTTTATTTTCAACTGGGTCTCGCTGTTTGGCACGCCGTCTGACCTGGCCTCAGACAGGGGAGCTCAGTTCACTTCAGAGCTGTGGAACGCAATGGCTGTAGGCCTAGGGGTACTTATCACCCTCACCCTGTGTAGCGGGGCAGTAAATGTTCTCATCACCAGATTGAGGATTGATGGTTAGGTCGGATGTGACCAGATATAAGGGGACACACTTCTCGGAGAAAAGGGTTGTTGTTTTGAAAAGAAGAAAAGTGTGGTCACCCCTGTATTACATGCAATTGTTCGGGGGGAAAAAAACCTTTACAGTGGTATCCTCAACTTAACCCTCGCGTCACCCTTGACCAAAAAACTAACTTTTTTTTATTTTTATTTTTTTTCAGCTTCAACAAATCAGTTACATTTAAAGCTTAGAGTGCTGAATTCTGGCCACATTGTTTTTTTCTATAATAAAAAGCTAATTGTAAAAAAAAAAAGAAATATCCTGGGTAAAAGGTCAGGTTCAAACCTAATATATGTCAACAACTAACAGAGAAAAAAATATAACACCTGCCACTATGATGAAAGGCAGAAAAACCAACACATCATACTTAAGATGAAGCAATACTGATTTAACACTGGCATGCTCCACGCAAAGTCAAGTTTAATTGCATTTTAATCACTCAATTATATAGTGACATTTGAGACTCATGAGTGACACGGCTAAAGGCAAATCATTAGCCGAGTGTGGTAAATGTGGGTTTGAGGATAACACCTCCTCAAAGCACGCCACATACAGAATTGCCATAGGCATGCATTATACAGCCATCTGTATCTCAACATCAGTCTAATGCAATGACATACAGGACGTCTGCAAAGGAGACATTTAATGCCTTGTCAAAACATTACCCCTGTGACTATTCTCTCTAAGTTTGACAGACTACCTTGTCAAGGCATGGGGCGTTTTATGTCTCCCATCTGCCTTGTCTTGCTGACAGGCAACTGAGTTGGGCTGACCTGCGAAGAAATGCATAGTGCCACACCGAGCTGTACTTGCTTTCTGACTCAGTTGCCTTTTTTTATTCACTGATTCAATACTTAGCTTGCATTATCTATACATTTATTGGGTCATTAATTTGTTTGCATCCAAAATTCTGACAAGAATTATGATGGACACAATTTCCATAAATTTAGGAGCACAACAAGACGAGAGTAGATCAAGTCACTTGAGGAATCCGTTTTAATAAAAAGTAAAAATTAAATGTAAAGATTTTAAATGTTGAAATCATTTAAAACAGGGGTTCTCAAACTTTTTTCAACAAATACCACCTAAGAAAACACTTGGCTCTTCATGTACCACCATAATGACCAACATTAAATTATAATAGCATAGTAGGCCCAAGTATTCATTAAAAAACAAGACAGAGGTTTAATTTAACATGCATATTCATTATTTTTGGCCACTCTAACATTACACACAGTTTGAACAGTAACAATGTGTTCGAATAATTAATTAACTGATTCTTTGGTATAACACTAGATGGAGCCCACGTACAACTAGCGGTACGCGTACCACAGTTTTAAAAACTTATAGTTACATTTTGGAAATGTCATGATTGCTGCCAAAACCTATGAAACCCCAGTCTAAATCAGGCAAAAAAAAAATTGGGCCGCGGGCCATATATACACACACACACACAATGTATATACATTATATATTTATACAGTTCTGAAATTAGTGTACTGAGATATATATTAAATATATGTGTAATATAGTAATTATGATTGGATCTCCATCATAATTTACCCTCACCCCTTTCCTGCATGTTACTGTGATTGGATAAATTAAAATTAACATTGGTGGGCCGCACTTGGCCCGCAGGCCGTAGTTTGGACACCACTGGTCTAAATAAACAACATAATATATAATTGAACAAGAGTGTATTGAAAATAATAGTCCTGCAATTTATAATGTTTTTATTTGGTACTAATAAGCTGTTTTTATACAGAAAGCACGTTTTGATTTGCATGTTACCTGTCATGATGCCCCATGATGGCTTTTGGCATTAGCCCAGGATGCAGAGACGGCAGGCCAAGTGCAGACAAGAAGGTACTTCAACTAGGGACTAGGCAGTCAAAAATCAAAAGGCACACCATGAACAT